>NC_141756.1:47187461-47787461 GCF_982258835.1 Parasteatoda tepidariorum
GACACAATTTCTGAGAATTTTGTACAACATATAATTTTTTTATTGTTAATATTTACTGATAACTTGTTATATAACTGTAAATGATATAAAATATATTAAAAATTAATTTTAAACAAATTTCTTTACACATTATTTATTCTTTTACAATCGAGTCATTTTGAATGCTTTTGGGCAATACAGGTATACATAAATATTTATAAAGGGTTATTTGGTATTTACCGACAATGATATTACATATAATTTTTCTGAATATGAGATTTAATCTAAAAAGTGATCGACATCTTAACAGTAAGATTTTCCGAAAAAACTATATGAAAAAAACAAATAAGTACTCCCCATAAAGATGACTTGTATGATTATAATATAGATCAATCAAAAAATAAATATATTCTTGGTTAATATACAATATTTAAAATTTTAAATAGACAAAATAGATAAATTGTTAAGCATATATATGCATAAATTTCATTTCAGTTTTGAATTAAAATACTAAAATTCTCAAAATCGCAACAAAAACGTACAGATATGTATCGAAATAAAGAATTTAAATACATCATATGATGCGTTTAAATTCTTTTTTATATCGTGAAAAATATGTTATAACGTTGTAAATGTTATAACGTGAAAAATATTTTTCACGTTATAGCATTTTCTACAGCAATGAATAATTCATATCCTTCATTTAAAAATAATATATGATTTTTGTTTATAACATATAGTTTAAAATCAATTATAATGGATAAATTTTGCTTACTCTGTGAACCCAATCTTTGCACTCTGTATCATTGATGCATCGTTCCAGAGAATTGGCAGTGAGTACAAGAATAAAATGTTTGGCTTTACGAACACTGGTCAACAGGTTGTTGTCGAATTTGCCAGCTTCAAGTCTTTCTACGTCAATGAAGACTGAAAAACCACGTAGTTGTAAATGGACTTTCAATAAGCTGAAATAATAAAAAAATAAATAAATTTATTTTTAATAACATTTAACATTGACAAAATACTAAAGTCATCGTCCATAGTGTTCGAAATTTTACGGCGTGTTGAATAATATCGTTCAATTTACTGCAGCTTTAATGTGATGCTGTATTAAACCATATTATCATGATTCTTAACACTTTGTTAACCGATAAAATAGTTCAACATAGAATGTAGCATGCTTTAATTTAGCTCGTTATTTAGGTTTCAGTAACTTAACTCTATATCATGGTTCAATTTTGAACCAAATTTCCTGTAGCCTATTATTGATTAAGGATGAATTCTTGGCTTTAACTTTAAAGTTTATATGATGAAATACATCGCATTATAAGCTCAGCCGCAATTATCAGATTTATAAGTAAAATATTTTAATTTTATTTATTATTTAGATCAGTTTTCGAAATTTTCGAAGTAAAATAAATCTAATCATTTATGGAATATCATTTTGTGAAGTATATTATTTCTATATATTATTTTTAACGTACTACAATTTTATCTAGTACTATTCTATATAGAAAATAAATAGCTTAATATTTTTGTGAAAGAGCTAAAAAAATTCATTTTAATGAAAAACACAAACCCTGAATAGTCTAATTTTAATTTTAAAGTTTATATAATAAAATACATCGCATTATAAGCTCATCCGCAATTATCAAGTTTGTATGTAAAATATTTTAATTTTATTTATTATTTAGATCAGTTTTCGAAATTTTCGAATGTTAATTATGTTATAATTAACATTCATTGTTATAACATTACATGTTATAACAATGCATGTAACATTACATGTTATAATTAACTTGATGTGATGAAGTACGTGCTAAAAGCTCAATCGCAAATGCCAGGAATGTATGTAAGCAATTTGATTTAGACGAGTTTTAAAAGACGAACCTCAATCGCATAATTCATGAAAATGGACCTAGTTTATTCATTATTATAGAAAAATGTATTTTATTTAAGACTTGATGTCAAAAGTGCTATAAATAATTCTAAAATTAATAAAAGGAGAGAGTCACTTCTAACTAAAATTAAAATTGTTTAACTGCCACTTTCTTTTCTTTCTACCACTTTCTTTTCAGCTGGATACAGATAACTTACGGAAATTTCAAAAGCACTAAATTTTTTAAAAAGCATTTAACATCCTAATTTTAGAAAAGTTTCAAATGTTAACTTTTAAACTAGACTTTTAAAAATATTAATAATCAAAAAATATAGAACTTGTTTTAAAATCAATTGAAGTTTTAATAATGATTTCGTTCTAAATTATTAATTTACCTCGCCAGTTGAGAGCCATTTGATCGACGATAGCTGATAAATACATCTAAACTTTTGGGATTTAAGTCTTCTTCACATTCGTGACCTTCCCTGGTGCAATCCATGCCTTAAATAGAAAAGAAATTATTGTAACACAATCAAATGGAATTAGAAAAACGTTGGAAATAAATTTAATATTGAAAGTTCAATTTTAAAACAAAAATTTTCTGAATCTCCACCTAAACTTAAACAATAGGTTCATAACCTTTTTTGGTTAATCGCCTAGTTTGCAAGTAAGATTTTTTCCATCGTCTCTTAAAAACAGCTTTTATTTTATAGTAAATGCTCATAAACATTAATATATGTTTATTAAACAACTTGGAAAAAAAAGACTTTTTTTTCTTTAATTTCAATGTAGTAAATTTTTTGAAAATTCCTGTGGATCAATAATTTTATATTTGAACTTTTTTTAGTAAATTTTTTATGAAAGTAATCTTAGCATAAAAAATTTATTCACTGATAACTTTTAAGTAGTGCATAAAATGAACAAATGAACTTTTGAGCAAATTATTTTAAAAATTTATTACTATCGTAACATTATCAAATTAATTTGTTAAAAATTCAAAAAATAAATAAATAAATAAATAATATATATGTTGAAAAGGGAAAAAAAAAGTCACCACAAACTTCCTAGTAAAAAATTTTTTTTGTGTAAAACAGCAAACCAAGCAACTTTCACTATTAAAATTGACAGTTATCTTTTTTTTCTTCCTTCAATAAATTACTGAATGACTAACTGCTGTTATAACAAGTAATTTAAGCCGAGATAAATAAGTGTTGGTTTTTCGATGCAAAATAAAATTAATTTAAAGTATAAAATAAAGTAAAAAAGTTTCTTCTGTATGTAATTTTTAACACCTCTTCTACACAAAGCCTTCCTCCAGAGGTCTTGAACACCCATTGGAGTGGGAGGCGAAAGCTCTCACTTTGAGAAACAATGACTTACACATTTTTGAAAAATTGCTAAGATGGTGATCATAACAGAGAATTTTTAAAACAGAAAAACATTGCTATTGTTATCAAACAAACTAGTTTGCCGAATGAAAAGGGGAGGTGTTTCTAACAACTATTAACTTTCAACTTCTGATGTTTACAGTATCGCCTTCCGCAGAGAAATTATTAAAATAATTCCTTAAAATATCTTTAAAAAAAGTTTTTTTTTTACATATAAATATTAATTTGCAACTCGTAATGTGTGTACATTTTTCACTTTAATAAATTGCGAATTAATCAGCATAAATTAAAAGGAAATATTACTACCAAATTGCCCGAAATATTTCCTTATATGCAGATAAATTTTTTTGTTTATATACATTTGGATTCAAATGTTCTATAAAGTTTAGGACCGAATAAAAATAAGTTCGAATTCTGGTACAGGGTACAATATATATATATTTTTTAATTTTGCAGATTTGAATTTATATTTCGTAAAAACTTAATGTTTACACGTATTATGTTTCTCTTTATCGGAGTTAATTTCACCTTAATCTCATATATAAGTAAAAGAAAGAAAAAAAGAATCAATGTAACTAACCTTTGAGGGCTTGCAGCACTTTCATTCTGTGGATGCTGTTGATGATTCCACATTCTTCCGTTAACTGTTCTGGTGTTAATTCCTTGATATTGCCACAGTTTACTCCGCTCAATAACATTTGATAGGTATATTGACAGAATTCTGGTCCCAGATTTTGCAGAACAGCACTCAAACCTGAAGTATCTCGAGATGAATAGTCTGCCATACTCTTCAGCTGATTCAGCTCTCGTAGGAATCTGGAATTTCAAACACTATTTTAGAGATGATTATGGGAATTTCAAATACTATTTTAGAGATGATTATGGGAATTTCAAATACTATTTTAGAGATAATACGAATATCAAATACTATTTTAGAGATGATTGTTGAATTTTGAAATACTATTTTAGAGATGATTATGGGAATTTCAAATACTATTTTAGAGATGATTATGGGAATTTCAAATACTATTTTAGAGATGATTATTGAATTTTGAAATACTATTTTAGAGATGATAATGAGAATTTCAAATACTATTTAAGAGATGGTTATGGGAGTTTCAAACACTATATTAGAGATAATGGAAATTTGAAATACTATTTTTAGAGATGATTATGGGGATTTCAAATACTATTTTAGAGATGATTATGGGAATTTCAAATTATTCTTGTTTCAATAAAAAGGAAAAATATTAAAACATTAGAGACCATTCACCAATTATACAAAAATGTGTCAGAAAATAATGAGTTGGTACTGAAAAAAAAATTCGAACAAAATATTTTTTCGCAGTTTCGGAAGAACTAAAATCTCTAGAAATCAAGGAAAATCGGTAGTATTAATGATTTTGATAACTAATTTAGTACATTTTATAAATATATTTCTATATTTTTTAAAACTTCTAGCTTGAGCAACGCAAAATTATTTTCTTTTGATAAAACTGATATAACTAGTTAAAAGCTACCTAATATACTAACAATAATTGTGCTGAATAAAATTATTTAAAGAAAACGAACTGTAAAAAAAATTGTCTAAGGAAAAACAAAACTCTGGTAAAATTACCGTACTGTATGGTAATGACATTTCTGGTAAAAAATACCAGAATTCTGCTAATAGAAACCAAAATATACGGCATTTAAACCATTCATTTGATAATTTTTTCGTTCATACGGTAACGCTTTACCGCAAATCCTGGTTTTCAATGTAGTTCCGACCACACATTTAGTAACAAGTACGAAACTGAAAATTAAATTTAACCAAATAAATTATTTTCATGTCCTGCTCTGAGATATCATGACAAAAATATCAAGTTTTACCACATTCACTAAATTTTATCATATATTATAAACATATTTTATTGTTAATTTAACCAAAGCGCTTCGGTAAAAATTACAGAG
Organism: Parasteatoda tepidariorum; assembly: GCF_982258835.1. NCBI lineage: Eukaryota > Metazoa > Arthropoda > Arachnida > Araneae > Theridiidae > Parasteatoda > Parasteatoda tepidariorum. The sequence goes on from NC_141756.1 coordinate 47,192,661, forward strand.
CTTTTTGGTATTCCCATAGAGTCCGAAACACGGTAAATTTTATTGTATTCCGACTTTTTTGACCCTACTTTTTTTCTCGGTGAGGACACAATTTTCCCTTATTAAATGACTGATAATTATGCAAACGTTTATTTTAAAAGACTTTCAATTTAAGAAATTTGATATTAAATATTGATTTTGAGTTTCCTATAAGCCGCTAATTTTTTTATGTATAAAATTATAAAATTTTTTAAATTCTTAGTTTTAATTTGTATAGAAAAATTTTAAAATTAATTTGGAAAAACAATAAATTGCTTTTAAAATTCAGTAATCAAAAATATTAAATTAGTTACACACGTGTTATCCCATGCAATAACAATGCATCAACAATGAAGTCAAAAATTTAAGGAAGAATATTTTCTTACCTCTTTCTTAATATTCCGTTGATGATGCCTATATCTTCAGAAAGTGAAGTTTCTGTTAACTGTAAAAGTAAATCTCCATCCACTTTGCTGTTAAGAAACTCTTGGCTGTATCTCGAGAATCCAATCTGAAATAAAATAATTAAAAAAATCATTAAAAAAAAGAACTCTGTTAACCTCTGTTGGAACTCTGTTAAGTTTCATAATTTTTTTATAAAGTGCAAAATATTTTGATAATATTTTAATAGTTATGAATAATTTAAAACTTTCTTTTCGTTAGACATAAAAATAACCACTCAGCACATTACGAGATGAAAAAAAAAGTGGCGACTTAAATTAAATAAGCATCTAATTACCATTTTTTTTCCAAATCGTTTAATGATAGAAGTACAACAATCTGGAAAATTCGGGAATCGTTTAATGATAGAAGTACAACAATCTGAAATATTTTGGAATCGCTTAATGATAGGAGTACAACAATCTGGAAAATTCTGAAATCGCTTAATAATATAAGTATAACAATCTAGACTAAGTTCAAAATTTTGATACTTCAGAATCCACCAATCCGTGGTGGAAAGAATCACGTGAAAGCAGAGTTCTTTAATAATTCAGGCATTTCAAAGTTCATTCAAAGTATACATTAAATGTATTTTGTTTCCCCAAATAAAGCTCTTTAAAGTCAGTATGTTTAACTAAATTTTGTCACATATTCATAGCATTTTTATTTTTGAATTAACTTTTTCTCGCCGTAGATTGTTTCTAATATCAATTTCTTTTTTTAAAAAAAAATTATTATAATCCAAGCAGAAAAAGTTTGCAAAAAGTGGTTACTAAATGAAAAGGGACTATCAATATTGGTCATCAACTTTTGAGGAAAAAATGGCTTCTAGAGTTTACCGGCCACTGGCTATTAATTAAAAATTTAAATTCTCAGGACTAGTTTTTGTTTAAAACAAAATTTCGTATGATTACCTGCATTTATTTATCTATGAAAAAGTTTTCTTTTTAACGAATGCTTCATTTTTTTAGGGTTTCGAAAAATAAAAGCATTTTACAGTGGAATTGTGTTACAATTACTTGTCTTTACAATTAATTGTCGTGTAAGTTAAACTTAATCAAAGAAAAACACTCGAGTGCTAAAAATATTTGTAATTTTACTTAGCAAAAATAAAAATAGTTAAAATTCACAATAATTAATGCAAAATCCACCATTTTTGCTTCATTTTTAGGTATACAACTATGTCTAAATAAAAGCCCTTTAAAATAAACAATATCACTTATCATTGTTTAAAGAATGCTTCTTTCGACAAGATAACCTCTTTAAGATAAGATTTTCCCGCTCTCTACCACGATTTTTTCCAAAAATCAAATGTGCCAAAAGATTTGAAATATTCTAACAGCCCCATGTATTTCTCAATAATAGCCCGATATTTGCGATTAAACATAGTTTTCTTATCATTCCCAACGTTTATAATACTTTACTCACAAATATTATGTTTATCAGTCAATCTTAACCCCAGGAGATGGTGTGATTTTCATCCACGGGTTTTAAAATTAAATAGTAACATAAGTGCAGTTTAGAAAAAATAAATAAGTAAAAGATATTGTCTTAAATTTAATGCCTAATTTTAAATACAAAAATTAGGCAAAATGGTATATTTTTTATTTTTTGAGATTACGATTTTTCATCCACAAAATTTCGGATGTTAATGTAATACCAGAAAATATTATCGCAATAGTTTAACCAAAAGTGATTTTGATGCTCTTGATTTGTAGTGATTTTGAGCATTGAGTTTTATTTTTACTTTTTTGCAATTTTTAGACATTTTATAACACTGAAAATCAATTATTTATTTCCCTATGAAACCCGTCTATATAAAAACAATTTTGTATAAAGATTGAATTTTTAAGAATTTATTTTTAATTACAAAATGTATACACTTTACAAAGCTAAGTTAGATATAAAGACAAAATCGTAAATGTTATAATAATTTGTGAATAGTTCCCAAAAAACTGGAAAAAATGTCGCAGTTTTTTTTTTCTTAACATCTATAGAGCAAACAATACATGGTTATTTATTCACAGATAGAGAATAAATCCTGAAACAGTTCTAAAGTAATTCGCAAGTTGCGTGATCTTATTTCAAATTAAATTTTGTTTTAGTATAAAAAATTTTTTTTTTGCGCTTAACGGAACTTACAAGTAGCAGTAGCATTCTTTTGTAATAAACATACAAGATGCGTTGTTTATTACAAAAATGACAATAAGTAAAATAAAAAAAATTTCAGTAATAATAAATAAATAAAAAATTCAAATATTTTTCACGTAAATTATAATTTCACGTAAATTTATTCTTAACATTTTAATGTTCCTTAAAATTTATTTAACTAGTTTTAAAATAATTCTTTTGGTTTCAAAATTTAATTATCTTGATATTGTACTCATATAGCTCCTATTATTTGTAATTAACACTTTTAAACAAATTTTTAGTATTTTAAATCACGACTTTAATTAAAATACGCTTTATAGTTATTGATTAATTACTATCCAAATCTACACAAAAAAGTTTTTTAATGTAATTTTTTGCTGATAAATATTTAACTATAGCTTTATATTTGTTTAGATAAATTAAAGAGGGTTTTTTTTAATGAATATAAGTAAACAACTATGAAATTTCAGTTAAATATTTAACAACAAATGTTCTTTCCCATTTAAAAATTATAGCTTTATAATAGCTTTTTCAGTATTTTTCGGGGACTTAATTACGAACAATAGCATTAGAATTGTCATTTTACAGTGATAAACTCCAATAGGAACACACACCGTGAACTTAGAAACAAGGGTCCGAAAAATTATTCTCACGCTATTAAGACGGACATTCTTGTGGTGAAGGTAGGAAATAGTGAATAGGAGGGGTAATGCGAATTTTTGGAGTTCCGAATCCAATGACTAAAAATCCATACAATCTCCCTGGAAAATCAGGTGAAGAGTGTGGGGATAAAAATATGTATCGCTAATTTTTATTTTTAAAACAATCAAAGACGCCTCTAAAAATGCCTAAATATTTAATCCTTTTCTTTCCATATTTTCATCATATTGAAATAAAAATTAGTGCAAAATATGAGAATTTAATAATAATAAAAATGAACTAACTTAAAGACATAATTTTTTTTCAAAATATAAAACCAATTTAAATATGCTAGTCATTATTAATGGAACTTTGAAATTAGGTATAATAGCTCTAGTTTTAAAAATTAAGAAAACTTAGATAAATTATAAATGATTAAATCGTGTTTAGAAAATTATGTTTCTCTACCACCAAAATTTTTATAATGCAAAAATTCCCTTACTTAGGCAGTGTTTAAAAGTATTCGTGCGTTTTTTTAAAATAGTACAAACACTTTTAAGGATTCGGGCACCTATTATTATAACACTTATTTGACATAGAACTTTGTTTTGGCAATTCATACGATTATATGGGTGAAATGAATGGTTATTTAAAATATGTTTACTATATATAGTCAAAAATTGATATTATAAAAGTAAAGAACTTCTTTCGTTTGCCTCTTCTATTACATTTTATAGAAAAAAGAAAAGTATTTTAAGTATGCTAACATTTTAGTGAAATACATGGAAATAATGGCAAACATTATTAATATCATTACTATTTTATTGAAAAAAAAAGAACTATGCCTATAACTATTGTGTTAGTGGTTTTTATTGTCGTTTATAGTATTTTGAATGTCACGGTCGAAAATTTATATTTTATTTATATTTTTATTTTATATAATTATTTATCAAAATTTATTATTCAATTTTTTTAGGTTATTATAATTGCTAGGGTAATTGCTGGTAACTTTTATTGGGTTAAAAAAATCAAAATATTTAATAATAATTGTTTCATTGCCGTTAAATTGTTTAGATCATAGAGATAATCATCTTGAGTGCTTCATGAAATAATTCTGAGAGAGAGAGGGAGATTTAATTGGTGTTCAAATTTATCCCCAATCGCTTAAAATATAATGATAACTAGAGAGGGATACTCATTATAAATTAATTTACAATATAATAATAAATGTAAGAGAGATTTTTTTCATTTTCTTTAAAATATATTGAGAAATACAAATGCAATTATTATCGAGATTTTTATTGGCAATTCATAATATACTAATAAACACTGTTTTCGCATATTTTATGTTTTAAAATAATTCAAAGAGTTAGGTTAAGTGTACAAATTATTCGAAATGTAACAAAAATTTACCTGTTTCACCCATTCTACCACATCTTCTACCGTCCAGAGAGGCACCTGCTGAGAAAGCTTATGAGGTATTTGCTCTCCTATCAGATGCAAAGCCTGAGCAGCATATTTTGATGCAATAGCATTTGGCGAACTGGCAACTTTCTTCAAGGCACTCACCACGCCAATATCATGGAAAACCTATGTATATGAAAAAAAAATTGTTAAAAAAATAAAATAAAAGTGATATTTAATCCAATGATTTTCAAGCAGATGTATTACTATGATATAAAAAGCGCTTTCACATAATTAAGTACTGCATACATAAAATAAATGAATATTTTCTTCTGTTGACAACCACTTAAGCTTTGAAATGACTTTGACTTAAGATTCAAATATCTATATTTCTATTACTAATAAGATGTCTTATGGTAGACAAAACTAATATCATCATCAAAAGGATAAAACATTTGTACTATCACTTTTTACTTTTTAGGAAAAAGAAATGGCCCTTTTAGAAAAAGCTGGACACAAATGGATTAAAGTAACACAATTTTCATTCTTACCTTTGAAAGTAACTTCAACTTTTTCTTGCTTTTATGACTTCTGAAATCAGAGCCCAAGTTTTCGCACATTTTTTAAGTGATGCTTTTCAGATTAAGATACTATATTTTTTTGCTTTTACATTCATTAAGTTCGATAAGATTTTCTTCTGGTTTCTTTATCTCCGTAGAAGAAGACTTCAGAACTCAATTATATTGATACCAATTTGTTGTCAAACACAGCACTTGCATACTCAAATAAAAGCCTGTGTTCGAGTTCAATCAACACTTTTAACTTTGTTGACACACCGTATCAGAAGCAATGGGATCCACTCAAAGGATTTTTTTTTTTGAATTTTAGTTATTTATTTTGTACCATAGATTTGGAAAAGCTTATCAGTAGGAATGCATAATAAAAATTGTCATTATCTCAAATTTGGATGACAGATTTTACTTTATTAAAAAAAATAGATGAATAATTAATAACAGTAACTTTTAATTAATATTTATAATTGCAACTTTAAAATTCGGCAACGGCTGGTCTCAAAATAAGCTTAAAAGTTGACATTTGATATTCTTAATAAAAACAAAGAACTGCTCCCAAAATACGAAGCTTAAAATGCGGCTTTAAATATTCTTTATAAGAACAAAGAACTAGTCTCAAAACTAAATGTTTAAAACACGGCTTCTAATATTCTTTACAAGAACAAATAACTAGTCTCAAAATAAATGTTTAAAACACGGCTTCTAATATTCTTTACAAGAACAAACAACTAGTCTCAAAACAAAATGTTTAAAACACGCCTTCTAATATTCTTTACAAGAACAAACAACTAGTCTCAAAACAAAATGTTTAAAACACGGCTTCTAATATTCTTTACAAGAGCAAACAGCTGGTTTCAAAACTGTAAGTTTAAAACACGGCTTCTGATAACAAACAAGATAGAAGATAAGCACAAACAACTAATCTTCAGAGCATACAACAAATTGTTAAATTGAGGTGCCAAAAAGTTATTGACCACGACAGTATCTAATGACCCCATACAGAAAGAAGAGTAACCAATAGGCATTACAAGAAATTAACTGACCAATAGCCTGTGCCAGAGGGAATAGCCACTAATACCGACTCAAGAATCGAAACCAACAAGCTCAAGCGTGCACGGCAGGAGATCAAAACCTCTGCAAGACAGGAAATTCCAAAACCTTTGAGGCAGCTGAGAACCATTGTGGCACACTCTACAATTCTAACTACTCTTTCTTAGAGTGTAATGCTATTTTAGTTTAACTAGTGTTTGTTCTAAAGCTTTTTTCTAACACAAGAAGCAATAGAGAACACGCATAATACAACAAGTGAACATTTTTTGAAAATTTAATTTTTTATCAGGAAGTTAAATTTTAAATAATAACTATTTCTAAACAGTGAATTCCATTTCAGATTTTCTGTTTTAATAGTTTATGTTCCAGATTTTCTGTTTTAATAGTTTAATAGCTATTTCAAACTTCAAAAACGATTCCATTTAGTTGTGATTACCAAATTTTAGCATGTTAATCACGGCAAACCACAGTCCGTATTTTCAAAAAACTTAATATTAAATAATTTGTATCATAATCACTTTAGACTTAAAACAAGTTTTTATGACACTTAACCATTGAATCTTAAAATGCCAAGAACCTAAACATAGAATTTTAGTAAAACAATTCTATTTTACTTTCTAATACTTTCACATGCACGATAATTACATAATCAATTAACAGAAAGTACAAAACATTTTCACGCATTTTATTTATACTAAATTTGGGAATTTTGGAAGAAAAAAAAAGAGTGAAAAGTTTAGAAAACTGCCGTATAGCTCATAACACTGCAAATATTGACACACATTAAAAAATATGTTTGGTATAAAACTTTCCAAATCAAGTTGGCAGTTAAATCCTTAGAAATAAAATATTTACAATAAACTGTTAAACTGTCGAGGAATTCGGTGTAAACAGCTGTGGTCTTTTACAGTTAAAATGATTTGTAGGCACTATACAAATAATTATCTATTTATGTTTCATAACAGTGGAATGGATCGGAATTTTCCTAATAAAATATAAAAACGGCTTTCAAATTTTTTTTCCTTCAATATTTGATTAATCAGAAAGCTTAAAGGAAAAGTTGTAATGTTTTAAAAAATTTTATGATTGTATGTAAAAATCTTTTACAATTTCATCAAATACTAAATAAATGTCAATACTCTAAACAGAGTTCAAAAATTAAACCAATTACAAAGAGACGACTAGTTTTATTTTCCAGAAAAACAATAAAATTATTACATGATAAAGGGCCTTCTATTAAAAGAATCGCATTCCATTTATTATTTACTTAACTGACACAAAAGTAGTTTTCGAAACTTTAAAAATGCACTAAAAACATAATTCGTTGTAACTGACCAGAAATAGAATTATGGATATTTAACCTTTAAAGATTCTTTTATAAATCTAGTTTTTTTTTTAAACAAAAAATAAAAAATATTATTCCGAGATTTGATTGCAGTGGATAATACCTTAAGTTTCTAAATCATTTCTTTAAAAATTAAAAACGAAAATATTTTTCAACGGCAAATTTGTTTTAATAATGAACAATCTAACTTGTGAGTTGTAATTAAGAAAAAGCACAAAATAACACATAAAAACACACTGTACTATAGTTTTAGTTCAATAAACAAAAACCTTCTTCAGTGTCGAAACGCAGAATCATTCTTTGTTTCGACAGTGAATAAGGATCTTTTTTATCGAACCTAAACTGCAGTATTACATTCTAAAGAATTCCGGTAAAAAGTACCGACACTCATTGTACCGGTACTTTTTACCGTAAAGTTCATTTTAATCGGAACGTGTTACGGAACAAAAATCTTATATACCGTAATTTTTACAGTAAAATCACTGAATATCGTTTGAAAAATTACGGTAGATTTTACCGTAAAAAATGGATTTTACGGTAAAATGAATTTTACGGATGATGCACCTAAAGTGCCGGTACTTTATACCATAATTTGATCCGGAATTTCTCCCAATCTATGTGTGCTTATGTGATATTATTTATGCTCTTTCACATTGTTTATCTTCATGGAAATCTGCAAGACGTTAGTACTCACATTTGTATTATTCTGCTTCTTCTTGATACCAGCTTCCATAGCAAAGTGGAATGCGGCCAGACTCCTGGCTTCCTCTCTTTTGCTATCAAGGACAGGGACCAATTTCAAGAGCCAATTTTTGGATTGTCCGTGAACGTGGGCAACTGTACTTTGTGCAAATTCATCCGGTGTATGCGTTGTGACGAATGGTTCGACTAAATCTAAGGTCCCAGAACGTAAAACAGCAGCTTCTATCTCTTTATTTGCAACTAGGGCTGCGATGGCTAAGCAGGCATAGTATTTAATATTGTCGTCAGTATGAAACGCAAGTGGGAAGAGCCATTCAGAAGCCTAAAATGGATCATATCTGTTTAAGAATTAAAAAGCAAATAATAATTAGTTATTAATCAATATTTGCCAAACTTGTTCTCAGTTTATAATGTTGGGTTATAATGATAAATTATTTTACATATTTCGAACAAAAATGTAATTTATTTACTATTAAATCATTTGGGAAAAAAATATTTGCTCAAAAAAAAAATTAGTGCAAGTTTCTTTAAAAATTATTAAAATATTGCTTTTCACTGGTAAACACGGTATAGGAAAAAATCTTGCACACAAGAAACTTTGTGATAAGTTATTTTTTTTGCAAATATGAACTGAGACAATTTGAATCAATATGAGCAAAACAATGTGTAAAATAGTTACGAATTCACTAAAAATCAAGTAGAAATGCTAATAAAAAAATGAAATCCAGTAAATATAGTAAATTGAAAAAGTTTATTTTAAGATTTAATAGTTAAATATAATTATTCCCTCACCGGTTTATTACACTTATTTATTTACAACATACCTGTTAAAATCTATCACATTATAATGATAAGACAAATAATTATAGATTTTGTAAAAGAAAATTGCCTTAAAAAATTTTTAAAATGTGCACTTACACAGCACAAAAGAACCTGTAAATAAAAATATAAATTTTGTAAAAACTAGCTACAAGAATTTAAATCCTAATTTTTTTATAATTTTAAATTTCAAATTGAGTTTCCAATTTGAAAATATTTTAAATTCCAAATCAAGATTCGAATTATTTATAATTTTAAATGAGGGTCCTAATGTGTTAAAAAACGTGTACTCATATAGCACAAAGTACCTGGAAGCAAAAGTATAACTTTTGAAAATGTTACCTATAAGAATTTAAATACTAATTTGCTGTAATCTTAAATTCAAATTCAAGATTCTAATTTATTGTAGTTTCAACATTAGAAAGACTGAAATTTAGTATATACCTATATTACCCAAAAGCAGTTAAAATGACTGGATTGTAGAAGAATAAATAATGTGTAAAGGAATTTGTTTAAAATTATTTTTTAATATTTTTCCATTATTTACAGTTATGTAACAAGTTATTAGTAAATATTAACAATAAAAAAATTATATGTTGTACAAAATTCTAAGAAATTATATACATCATTGTTTTTTTATTTGAAATTAGAAGCAGTCAAAATGACTTCCTTAGTGTTACATTTTGAGATTCTGATTTGCTTAATCTTAAATTTGTATTGTGGATCTTAATTTCCCAGCATCTTTTAGAGCTTAAAATGAATAAAAATAAATTAGAAAGTCGCAAGATATAATTAAATATTCACCTTATGTTGTATCATGGCCTCTTGGTTTTCAGGGCCACCATGAAGAGATAAATTTGCTAAAGCTGCTGCACAATGCCTTAAAGTTTCTACATCACAGTTCCTGCATTCGTACAAAATAGCTTTAAGTCCACCTAAACGAATCACTTCATGACATGTGCGTTCTGAATTTTTGAAAAGATGTTCCAATATTCCCATTCCAATCCTGGATTTTTCGACACTCGATGATTTGGAACATTCGCAGGCCACACGGACTACCGTGGCCAGACCATGCTTGACAACGTATTCTCTATTTTCGGTTGTAAGGGCTTGTTCTAGCAGACGGGCACTTTCAAACTGCAAGACACTGTCTTCTGAGTTAAAATGTTTCAGCAATATATCTAGAACACCTGAAAGTTGGTACGGTTAAAATTAGTGTCTAATTCGTATGAACAGTTAATGCAAATAACTTGAAATAAATAACAAAACATAGTAATATGCATGAAACTGAATTATCGTAATTCAAAAATTTGAGTAAGCTAATTTAAATTTTATTTTTTAAAAGAAAAAAAAATTGTAAAATACTTCACTATTTCCTTTTAGATGTCAAATAATAATAATAAATATAGCGAAATGAATTTTTTTTTTTAAGTTTAAAGCAGTGAAATATATTTCAGATTATCAAAATTTTATAACAAGCCTAAAATAAATTTAATTTTAAAAAAAAAATACGACAGGCGAAAATCCTCAAATTTTGTCAACATACACAAATGTCCTTAAAACTATTTAAACACAAGTACTTTTTGGCAAAGTTAGTAATAGTTTAAGCTTGAAGTAGTGGAATATATTTCAGAATATCAAAATTTTATAACTGCCTAAAATAAATACGACGAAAGAAAATCTTCAAATTATGTTATCATACTCACATGTCCTTAAAATTATGCAAACATAAATATCTAAAGTTTAATATCTTTTGTAGAAAATGTGCATAATTATCCAGAATAAGAAGGCTAATTATTATTAAGCAATTTTATAATAAGACAGTAATGATGTTTTAATTGCAAGCTAACAATTTCTGTTATAATTAAACTCACTTGACACTTTATTAGTAAAAACCAAAGCTTTTTATTATTATTTATTCATTTATTTTTGTCTATTTATATTTATTCATAAATCCAACCCGTTATAAAATAACCAAAACGACAAAATCACAAAAAAATATTTTATTAATTTAAATACAAAGTAAACTTTCGTTAAAAATTAGGAAAATATTAACATACTTGAATGAATTAAAAACTACATACATTCTAACTACATAATACCATTGGATAAAGGCTAACACGATAAGACTTCAATTTCCTCAAAATATTTAAAGTAAAACATCTACTCTTTCTCAAAAAACAAATTTGAACGATCAGTTTTATAACGCTTAAGGTTAAACAGTTAATTAAAAACTTCAGTAAATCATCGAAATTCATATTGAAAGAATAGTATTTAAAACTCTTTGTCACACAAATGCAGAAAATGATGTGATTTCTGGCAGAGATAGTTTTAAAATGAGAGCAGAGTCCACGTTTTAGAAAAGAAAAAAAGACGTTAAACATGATTCGACATATTACGCTGCGATTTCATCAGAAAGTGTGCTTGTTTTGTTTTCCTGTTAATTTTTTTATCTCTTGCTTCAAATGATTAGATCACCTTATAGATACAAGGTTTAAACATCTTTAAAACAATTAAGAAAACTCTTCTCTCGTTATCTCTTACATCGAGCATTCACTTACTTATCTATTACGCAAAAGATAAAACGAACACTAAAGTAAGAATTAAAATTGTAATTAGAGGTTTGAATTGCTCATTACACATTAATTGCATTTGCACAAGATAACTTTTCCTTTACTAAGACTACTTCTATTTCAAAATTAAGAGAAACGCGATTAATGTTATTTATTATATTTGTATAGATTTACATTAAAAAAATAACTTCTTTTTGTAAAAAATAAATTAATTAAATAACAATTAAGAGGAATGTAGATAAATGTTGCATATTATAATTTTAAATCATTTCCCTTCAATAGACAACTTTTTGACCAATTTGTTTATTAATCCTTTGAAAAAAATAACAGATCTGCCTAATAAAGAGGAACGCAGTTAAATGTTGCTTAATATAATTTTTTTTGTCCGATTTGCTTACTTTTATTTTGTAAAACTTATAGAGCTTTCAAGAATAAAAAGAATTCCTCTAAATGCTGCTTGACATAATTTTATTTTTATTACCATTAAAAATACAAATTTTTCGACCAATTTATTTGCGCTTATTTTGTAAAAATAACTTCATTTTCAAAAATAAGAGAAACGCATTTGAATGTTGCTTAACATAGTTTGATGTTATTAACATTAAAAATATCAATTTTTCGACTAATTTATTTACGTTTATTATGTAAAAATAACTTATATTTCAAAATAAAGAAAATCACAGTTAAATGTTGTTTAATATAATTTAATATTTTCATTAAAAAAGTATTCTTTGATGGATTTGCTTGCCTTTATTTTTTAAATAAATAAATAAAAATAAATAAATAAAAGCTTTTAGAATTAAGAAGAACGCTGTTAAATGCGGCTTAACATAATTTAATATTATTACCATTGAAAAAAAAATAATTTTTTGACCAATTTATTCACTTTTAATTTGTAAAAATAACTTCTATTTCAAAACATACAAGATCGCATTTAAATATTGCTTATTATTACTCTATACTATTTTTAGTTTTATTATAGGGAAGTAGATTGAATGCAGCTCTTATTGTAAATGGTTTTTTTTATAGTTTCTCCACTTAACATTTTTTAACCTAAAGAGGTTATGTGGCTAGACAGAGATAAACTAAGTAAACTTATCACTTACAAACACAAACATTTTCTTTATTTAAAAGAAAATTTAAAGGGAAAAAAAAATTAAAAATGTATTTAGTCTATCCATTTCTGTAAGTACACACACCATTTTTATTTCATGTTAAATCTTGCCCTTTTAGACTACAGTTCAGTTCGGATTGATTAAATGTAGAGTTTAACGCTACAGATGCGGAATCCTACTTCATTGCACCAAGCAAAAACGATATTTTGCTCTGTAAGCTGATCAAATGGTGTAATAAGCAAAATCTGTCGAGAAAAAAGATCTCTAGATTTAAATATTTTCTTGGATGGAAAAAGGAAAATTTTATATTTTGTACCCATTTTAAAATGCATTGTAAAAAGGTATATATTTTTCAATGCTAATTTTAATTTGAGCAATTTCAAAAGTCAAATTTGAATTTAGAGGTGGTCCAATCCTCTCGCATTTTTTACATTAAAATATTGCTTTCTAAATCCTCCTTTTTTGATGAAACAAAAATTCTACCACTGATTTGCTTTATATATAAAATCGCTTATAAATTAAAAGGGTTGGAAATATATTCTCTAACATTATAACATAAGCTGCTACAAATTCGTTCAAGTTATTTCGCATTGGAATCTGCACACAAGTAATATCTACTTTTCACAAGGATTGTTATCATCCAGAAATTATTCAATTCCTTGTTACAATTATTAAATAAATTAATTATTAAATAAATTAATTATTAAATCCCTTGACTGCGAATGAGTGAGTAGCTCGCAAATTACCGAAGTGTGATTGCGTATCTCACTAGTCAAACTGTGGCCTTTTTATTTATCTGGTTGTTGTTATAATTCATTTACGTCTCACTAGAGCTGCACAATGGGCTTTTGGCGACGGTCTGGGAAACATCCCTGAGGATGATCCGAAGACATGCCATCACAATTTTGATCCTCCGCAGAGGGGATGGCACCCCCGCTTCGGTAGCCCGACGACCTGCACGCGAAGTCGAGCATTTTACGGTATAAAAGTTTAATGAGGACCAATACCGCACACGCTTGGTCCCCACACAGACTTATCCAAGTGGTCACCCACCCGCACACTGACCTCAGCCAGTGATGCTCTGCTGGGAACCGTGTCTTAACGATCAGTCCACTGCGGGACTTCATTTATCATGACGAAAATGCTTCGAAATACCCCCTTAATATTTTGGATTTTTTTAAATTTAAATTTGAAAGATAAATTTTCTTGTTTAATCAATAAATCTTATCTAAGTAAATCACATTTAACTGACCATTGGTTAAAAGGCTTCTACAAAGACTGGATCCCAGGTCGTATCCAATAGTACTGACTGCCCAAGACTTCCTGATGAGATCGTTCATAGCACCCAAAACTTCCATCTCCATTTTGCGTGTGGATGTTGGGACCACTGCCCAGTCGCCGCAATCAATCGTGTCCAATCTGTCTAGTTTTTCATTTGTACCTTTGAGACACACACCCAGGGCATCCATTCTGGCAATTATTCTGCCCATGGCAAGTTCCAACTCGGGGGACTCTCCACCTCTTCTCAGCAACTCAAGGTCCTCATGGATCTTGTCTGCAAGGGGTTTGGGAGACTGGGGGAGGCGGCAGGGACTCATCGGCGAGCCACACTTAGAGCGCTGAAACACCTGAAGAAAGAAATATAAAGCAAACAATTATAAAAGAATAACATTGTTTCACGAAACTTATACAAAATAATGTGGGAAACACTTGAAAAAAAAATTGGTAATTAATGATATCATCAAAAGGCAAACAATTTGTGGGAAATTATTTCATGTACTTGACTTTAAATAGTTCTTTTATTCGATTTAATTCTGAATTTAAAACACATACTTTTTGTTCCAATGGCAATTTTTTTTAATTTTATAGACTTTACTCAACGCATTTGGTAAATCTCAGAAGCATCAGTTAGTCACAGAACTTCCGTTCTGTTCTATTTTATTTTTGTGTTATTTTGTAACCTTCTAGATCGTTTCGGACTGATATATTTGAAATTTGGATTGAAAAAGGCACAATTATATATATACTATCAACCTCAATTATATATTTATTTACTTAAATCAATCAAAGTGGGGGGGGGGGGAGATAACTGAGTTTTTTCTAACATCACTTCCGCCATATATTTTCTGAACTATTGTAGGAAATAAATTATTGTTACTAATAACTAATTTTGATTATTGATTAAAGAGACTATTTATTAGAGAAACCCAGAATTTAAAAATAAATAAAAATTATTTAAAAAAGAGGAAAATTATTTTGAAACGATTCTATATGGTTTTGAAATAATTTACGCAAATTACCAGCAAATATTTTTTAGGGGAAAAATATTTTAAATAAGCCATAATAACACTTTTAGCCATATAATACGCACTCTGAAAAAAGTCAATTCAAAGTTGAACCATACTATTAAGGAAATTTCTTGAAACCATAATTAACCATGTAAAATTTGAACCAACTTATCTATGTCCTCAAGATTATTTCAACTGAACATTTCATTAAGATTGCAGCGATTTTGCAATATTACCATGGTACAATATGGGAAATAAATTCAAAAACTTTCATTTCATTTCTATATTCAGCTAATTGTTGTAACTATTCTAATGTAATTACTTAGAGCTAGCCAAGGCTGGATTTGCCCTAAATATTAAATTAACGGAAATATTTAAGGGAAAAATCATTTCAAAATTGTAACAAAATATGCATGTGCTTTTGATATTTTTTAAATAGAATGTTCTGTGCTTAGTTAAGAGATAGCAATATATTAACGTTAGAACAACGTTAGGAAGATTTGACCGAAAATTTCAAATTGCAGTAACATGTGTTTACATTTTTGAAAAAATATCAAGAGGTAAAAAAATGCATGTTATATAAATTTAATTTTGAAACCTTTCTTGGCTACGGCGCTTTATCTCTAAAAATTCAAGGGGAAATGTTTTTATAACTTACTTTTGATTCGCTCGTCGAGGCTTGGTGGAGATTTTGCGCCGACTGGGATGAAGTCTTTGTACTGGATGCTTTAGTGATTGTAGTAACCTTTAAACCAAACCAAATTTGTACACCATTTCACTAAAACACAAACTACACACCATGTTTTGCAACTAGGCACATTAGCATGAAATTTAAAATACTGCAAAATATTTTTTTTTAAAAATCTAATCAATTCATTAAAAAATTGCTAAAATTCTACAAAAAACTAGTTACAACAATCAACAATGAATAAATCATCAAGAAATTAAAATTTCTTGTGTATTTAAGGAAACTGAAACTGAAAGTAATCCACTATAACTTCTTAGATTGACTTCCGCGTGAGCTATTTTATGAATGGCTGCGAGGAAGCGGAACTCGTGACATAAAAAACCTAAACGCAAATCACCTAATGATGGAATATGGCTTGTCGAAGAAAGTACTCTCAGATAAGATATTGTTTCATATTTTTTTCGCGATAAGCTTTAAAAAGCATTGCCGTAATAAAGCCACGTTGATTTAATTCGTCCTCTTTCGCCTGGTTCGCTAACATTTATTTTAAAAATTTTGCGATATCTTTACTGTTCGAGTTCATGATTATGCAATAGTTTCTGGTGAATTGTTTTCGAAAGGGATAAAAATAACTTTTCAAAAAACAGAGTTGATAGTTTCATTTGTGTGATATTTTCTAGTTTATATAACTTTCAAGTGTTTCTTAATGAGAGCGTCATTTTTTTCTTTGAATCAATACTTTTGTGTAGCTTATGCCGAAAAAAAAAGCACAACGAACTAAAAAGTAGTCGTGAATTGATGAAGATTTTCATTTTCAGGATCAAATCAGAGGGGAATCTGTTATGTTTTATTGAAGCTTTTATCAATATTGATTGAGCCCACTTTCTGAGGTGAACACTGGTGTTTTATTTTAAGGTTTTATTTTTAGGTTTTATTTCTGAGGTTTTATTTTAACTGGAACTTTATTTGTGCCACTTATGCTAAAACATATCAGGTGAAAATAAGTTCAATGGACCAAAAAGTAGTCACCATATCGTGAAATGATGAAGATTTTCCTTTTCAGGTTCAAACTAGAGTGGAATCTGTATTGTTTTGATTGTTGGCAGGTAAGAGTAAGACTTCTTTCTAAATTGCAAGTTTCTGATTGGCGAAATGTATAAATCCCTAATACGCAAACTGTTCCCACCATACCCATTTTAATTTGTCAAAAGTCATATTTTATAAGGTTTTGTGGTTCCTTACCCAATAAAACTTGAGTTGACAATTTAAATAACAAAAAAAAATGGGTATCTTTCAAAAAGAAAGAGAATTGTCAAGAACTGAAGCTGGAGAGATGGATTTTGCTTATTTTTTACATATATAGTCCGCCATATTAAAATATTGCGTTTTTTCTTTTGGAAGTGTGGCGTAAATAACTTTCGATCTAATAATCAGAAATCGACATTTTTTCCCTGTAATTTGCAGAAAAAATTTACAAAAAATAAATTGTACGGAAATACTCCACTCACTTTTGACAATGATGATAATGATGAAGAAATATCATTTAAAACTTTCTTTTTGGTGAAGAAACCTCGTTTGTTTTCTGAACTGGACATAGTTTCCGTTGACGATGTCCTGGAGGAATGACGGATGAAATCTCTGCTCTTGTGCTCAACTCTGATGTCTCCTTCCGAAGAGTTCAGATACTGAGAGAGCGAAGATGTCCTATCCGGTTTCAGTTCCTGCAACAACCACGTTAATTGTTAACATACTAGTTAATTTAGACACAGAGTTTGCTTGGTGTTAATTACACACTAATAATTCAACCTTAGCGTCTGAAAATTCATTAAAAAAAGAATCTCATGTTCTATCGAAAATGTAGTTTTATGTTCAGCACTTAAAGCTTGTATCATTGATTTAAACTTAATTTTGAGTCATATTTTTTTATCTTTTAATCAAAACCATTAGAAAACCAATGGTGCAGTAGGATTCTAACAAAAATAGATAAACTATTTTTTGGCTAAAGCTTAGATAACTGCTTTTAGTTGGCAAAAATCATTGCAGTTACAATGTGAAAACTAGTAGATAAAAAATTTTTATGTCTAGATTAGAAAAAAAAACGATAGATACATCAGGCCATAAATGTAATTAGAAGTATTAACTGAGATTATTCATGAACAATATATTAAATAAGACTATTCTATCAAGGAATATATATTAAGTTATATCTAAATAATTTATCAGAACATAACAATGGCAAATAAAAAATTTATTTATTACGTCAACAGGTTTTAAAAGCCGTAGGAAACGTCTTTTTTGAAAGAAAAAAAATTGCTATATATTTCATTCCTTTTTTGGTAATCAATTTTGAGAAAACATGTGTCTGAGGGGAAATTATGTAGATAAATATTAATTTAGATTTGCAAAACAGTACTTTTATAAAATGAATCATGTATTTGCCGCTTTATAGCTTCTGCAGATTGCTCAGCAAAACTGTCAAAAATGTAAATAGCTTTATCAACACTTACTAAAAATTCTTCACTATAGTAAGTTTTTAAACAACACATTTATTAAATTTTCGTATAAACATTTGCAGTGTATAAAACTATAAAATAGATTAATTTGCTTAAATGTTATAGCACCCAATAAATTTGAATCTGATGCAACTTTATTTTCCATACATAAATTATATATTTATATATAAAAAAGAGAAAGATTAACCTCTTCTTTCTCGTCTAATACGTCGTCCAGCGAGAATCTTCTGTCAGACGAGCAGAGCTTGTAGGCTGTTGCGTCGTCACTGTTGCTGCAGCTACTGCTTGTCAAACTGTAACTTCTGGTAAAATTCCTCAGCACCTGCTTCTTCGTAGAAGAGGTGGTGGTGTCACTAAGTTTTTCAGAGCTATTAAAAGTGGCGGTGGTAAGTGACACTGAACTCATCACGGCGCAGTGTCCTTGCAACGTTTGAAGAAAATCTTCGTTTTGAAAATAGTCCTGGCGCTGCAAGAATAAATGGAATCTTTGAAATACCGTAAGAAACTGGGAAGGGAATAAAACGTGGTACTTCATTACTAAATATCAGATTGTAATCAAAACAAAACTCAATACGTTAAGTTGTTTTTAGCTGGTTCACAAACACATATAAATTTTTAGACGTCATCAAGTTTGGTATTGTTGAAATTTCGAAATACGACAGTCACAATCAATTAGGGAAAACTTAAGTGGAATAAATGTTTCCATCATTTAAATGAACCATGTATGCACCAACTGAGAACTTCCAAGTCTTAAATCTGGATCCATAAACTATTGACAACTGGAAGAAGGATATCAAATGAATTAGGAGGAAAAAAGATACTATGTAATTCATGTTCTCAGAAAAAAAAGGGTTAAGGGTAAAAATATTTCAAAGCTACTTTGTCCCAAGAAAGCTGGACTTGTCCCAAATTCATTGTTGCGTCGCCCACTTGTCTGCAAATATTCTTCTGGGAACTGGCAACGCTTCAATTCAAATTGGAGTAATTGATACTTCTTTGAACACTGTGCAGTCGGAAGTAAAAGCAGTTATCCAAGAAAATGACTAAATCTTTATAAGAACTTAATAAGTTTAAGAAAAAAAATTAAATAAACAAATTATTTATTATGTATAAATAAGTAAAGATTTAGTATTTTTAAATAAATTTCCCAGACATCAGGCAACGTTGTATTTTCATTTTGTTGGCATCGAAAGGGTGACTAATGAATCCTTTTTTAAACTTAGTAAAAAGATTAGTGTGCTAAGCTTGCTTCTTTAAATATTGAAAAGGAGGAATTTTTTTCTGCTTTTATTCAGCTTTTACTGCAAACTTTATTTTTGCCTTCTTTTCATTCTAGTTTCGTCCAAGCTCTCAAATGTAACACTTTGTTCGCGTTGCAAACTTAATGATCAGGCCAATCTCCACTTTTAAAGTGTTAAGGAAAGTATATAAAATCCTATGCAAATAAGCCTTGTTTTGTTGATGGTCATAAAATCTAAAATAAACCCTGAGAAGGTCAATTTATCTTCGGTTTGAGAGCGCTTTCTTTCCTTGATTTGCAAAGGAGGATTCATCCTATATTTTAGAAGAATTTTCAACCCTTTTTTTGCAAAGGCAGATTCAATCTCAAATGAAAGGGCTGTTTATGCAAGTTTAATGCAAACCTTATAGCACGTAAACTGTCATAGTTATATTTAATAATGTTTCAAGCTCGCAGGATTTATTTGCCAATCATTTATAAACATTTTGGGGCTTTGTAATATAGGTTGTTGACAACGTTAAAACCAACCTTACACTGCTGCCTGGGTTAGAATGTGTGCTTCACTACAACTAGTTTTATCTATAGATTTTTGGCTATATATCGATGAGACTAAAATTGTACAAGATAAAATTATACCAGGATAAAAGGAAAATTCTCCCAAAAGTGTGTTATATTTAAATGCAAGAAATTATAAGCTTTACAAGCTAATCACAACTTGAGAAAAATTACTTTTTGTGTGACTGCTATTGTGTCTTCAAAGTACCACAGATTACATGACTGTTCGACCATCTGATACATAGAAATTAAGATTTCAAATTCCATATGATCAATAAAATTCCAGCTTGTTCACCATTTAAGTAAACCATTAAGACGCTCTAAAATTATTCGGCCTACGAAGAATATGACTATGGAAGGGGTGACATAAATTTTTCATGTTTTTGAAGTAAATTTTGCCACAGCAAGTTTGTTGTTTTTGGAGCATCAATTGCATGTGAAAGTTTTTTGTTCTGTTTTAATGTTGCATTAATATGTATTTAAAAAAATTTAGAAGATACTTCTTTTGGACAAAATAAAAACCAAATAATGAAAAAAATAATGGTAATAATTACGATAAATTTGCGATAGTAAGCATTTTCCCCGAGAACATCATTTTGTGTTAAATATTTTTCGTAATTCGGAATGATTGATTGTTGCTTTTTATAGTTTATCACAAAAGAGGTTAAAATACTATATATAGTTCAAACAATATATTTTAAAAATATATTCAATTAAATCCTATACCATATTGATTAACAAAATCTATAAAAGATAAATAATAAATAAAATAAACATTATTAAAAACCATTTATTACTGGAATTTTTTATCGAATAAAATATTTTATTAATATTCATTTAAAAGAGAATAACTTTTAAAATAGAATAAACTTTATTATCTCATATTAAAAACCAAACATATTTTTTTACTATTCAAAATGAAACAGTGAGAGGAGAAACTTTTAAACTTAATTGCTTCAAATAAAAATGAATCTTTTTTAAATTATTCATGATAAAATTAACGCATTTTTAAAATTAAACTGAGAAACTTATAGGCATTATTTTCTCAAGGGAAATTTAAAGGAAGTGAAACTTTTAAATATTTTTGACTTTAATAAAAATGAAACATTTTCAATAATTCGAAATGAAATTAAGTGAAACTTTCGAGCATAATTTTCTCTAATAAAAATCGAACACACTTTTTTCCTTGAATTATTCATTAAAATTAAAAGGAAGAAACACTTATACTCATTTCAAAGAATTTCGCTGAATTACAAGTTCTATAAATTATTTTTTCATGCAACTTTTCCTTTAACAATAAACACCTCTTACTGAAAAAAAAGTGAATTTTAGATTTTATTTCGACACATTTTGTAACAGTTCTAACATATAAGATGATGATAAACAATTTAAAAAATACTGATACCCAGCTCAGTATTTTATAATCACAGCAACTCATATTTGAATTAGTACGAGACCTTAACGTCATATTTAATTAATAATTTATCCTTAAATTTCTTAAATGAAACAAATAATGTTATTTTTTTGGCTTACTTTTCACCGGTACTTTATCCCGTAAAATCCGTTTTCACCAGAACATGTTACGGAACAAAAAAAAAAATCTGATATACCGTATTTTTTAAGTAATAATTACCGTAAAATCACTGAATCACTCCAATTAAGTAAATATTACAGTAAAAACTGCGGTGTAATATTTTACGTTAAAACTGGATACTTTGTACCGTAATTTTACAGTGTGGAGAGACGCAAATGGTAGAACTTTCGAAATGTTCTTAAAGTTTTGGGGTTTAAAACTTCTTCAGAATTTAAATGGTAATATCACATAGCTTATCTCTATGAGCAATGGTAGTCTTGTAATTTCTTAGTTCTCCGAACAAAAGTATTAACGATGTCTTAGTTAATCTCTGATGGTTTAATGCTGATAGTAGTTTTATCATTCATTAAATCTGAACATTTAAGGATGTATTCACTTTAACCCTCTCTGACTAACGAAAATAAAACTTTATATACTGTATTAATCGACTTCTGGGTAAAGTAATAAAATTAAGATGAGAATTCTTAAATTGGGAATTCTATTCCACTCCCTATTTGAAGATCATATATTTAAAATGTTTTCTTGATTAATCTATCGGAATAATGATCGCAAATTATAGTTATTTAAGCATTGAAACGCGAAGAGATTAAGGAAAATTTTCGAGTTTTTCGAAGGTTTCAAAACATTGTTTTCAGTTACTTCAAATAATGAAATAAAAATTTGCTGAACACTAGTTTCTGAATATTCCTCGCGTTCAGGGGAGTTTTGAAACAGTATCATCAAAAAATAAAATAACTAACCTTTTTCGAATGTTTGTGTCCCATTGCCTCCACGTGCTACCTTCGAGCAATAATCGGTTATCTTCGTTCGTTCGGCTGTTTCGCTTCGTCTGATTAAAAAATACACCGAAGTTTGTGCCTAGTTTCTGGGGGCGCCAGGAAACCGGGAAAATTAATCCTTACAAAAATAGGCATGTCACACGATGGTAGCAACCACAAAAACGTAAACAAAAAGCAAAAGAAATGGTATAGCACCCTGCTGCATAAAACAGAAGGAAAAAAAAAAAAAAAACGCTGAGGGAATAAAATAAAAAAAAAACGATCACAATTCCAGGTGATGACTTGAAAGCAGTTGGCAGCCAAAGTCATAATTCGAAGAAAGTCTTTTTTTTTTCTTAGACTTGAATAAATGCAAAAAAAGCTTCTGCCAATGTTTTAACTTCCTAAATCTTTTGCTTACGTGGCTGGTTCTGGTGCTGATGGTGAACAATGAAGTAACTGTTTTTCTACAAGGGCAGATTGCAGATTAAGGAGAGAGCAAGATGGAGGTAACGAGGTAATTTTGATTAGGAGAGCGTAATTTGAATAAGACATCGTCTCTAAAAATGAAAATTCGAAAAAGAAAAAGTTTTTATTCGCTTGCAGTCCCGATCTTTTGATAGGGGTAATTGCTCATTTAATAAAGAAGACAGCTTGTCTGACGGTTGCATTAATGTTATTCTATTTAAAAATCGTCAAACCAAGGTATTAAAAACTCTTACTGTACACTCTCATTTAGAAAACTGGATACTACACCGAACAATCATATCAGCAGTGTGCTTTAAACTATAATATGGTGTAAATTTTCTGGAATCATTAGAAGATGTTGAATTAAATCGTGTTGCGGTTGGAGTTGTACCATAGTATTCAATAATAAGTGTAAAAAATGCGAAAATATGGTTCAGCTTATCATAAAATTAACGTTGCGATGAATTTGAGAGATTCAACATGCTTAAAAATTTCTAACATTGTCTTTAGTGTTTTTATAAAAAATATTTCTAAATAGCTACCTTTGTTTTATAACCACGCTTAACTTTTTTATATTTTATAAAAAAAAGTCACCTATTCTAGTAAATATTTCGGAACAAGAAATTAGTTTTTAATTCGTTAAATTTTTAATAGCGATATTGAGGAAGCAAAGAAAAGGCTAGTTTTTATATCATAAATGATAAGCACTTAGTTCATTTTTTTCAATGAAGCACGAGAATCAGCTATGATGTTAACTCGTTTGGATGAATTTTTTTAATTTTTAAAAATTCATTAAAATTTTTTCATGCGCTGAATTCTATTAAACACAAATGAATCTCTTAACTCAGATGAGTAACATAATCAATATTATCGACCGATGATAGTGACAGACTGATTTAGATATGAAAATAATGTATCAAGAATCAAAAATAGGTGATGGATTGTAAACAACTTAACCGTTTAAAAAGATCGAATATATTATATCACAGTTTATGGGTTTACTTAATGAAGTTGTTCATTCAGATTTTTTGAATAGTCAAACTTAGTTTTTTTTAAATTATTATTCCTGTGAAATTAGAATTTCACGATAAGTTTGTTATCAGTAGTTAGCAATTCAATTATAACATAAATATTACTTTAATAAGAATAGAAGTTGTAGTTAATATGCAAGATTGATTTATCTCTATTTAACTTAAACGTGAAATACATTTTTTATACTCTAATAAAATTTCTTTTGTTAAACCCATTAACAACACGAGCAAATAAAATCTGAATTCATCTGAAGCTCACAATTAAAATAAGTACTTATTGCACCATTGTAAATAGTACATATAACAAATTCAAAAAGATGCAATGGCTGCTGGTCCGTCTTTGAAATATTAAATACATATAAGTTTAAAAAAATTAAATAAATGTCTTTTTTAAGAAATAGTTTTAAAATTTAATACAAGCACACAAAGATTTTTTTAATGAGAAATGAGAATTATAAGAATTAAAAGAATATTTGCTCTCGAAAACATACGTTTGCTAGAGATTAAGAGTTAATTTATTTCATTTTACGTATTCCATATTAATTCTACAGCAAAAAAAATCAAAAATTCCTTTTGCATTGAAACAAATCTTTGGCAATGGCATTTTTAATGAGTTAATTGATTAGCTTGTGTGTCTTTTAATTTCCTAGTTTTTCATGAGGGTGATGGTGGCTAGTATTAACCTCTCAACAATCGTTTCTTTCCTTGTAAAATTTTGACTTTTGTATTAAACTCATTTTAAATAACAACTCCTCTTTTGTCTTAAAGTTAAATTTTTAAAGAACATAACAAGTTTACTTACACACAAAATATCTTGTGACTATACACAAAAACATAGAGACGAATTTGACTCACTTAAGAGTACGGTATCCATTTTTCCAATTTTAGCACTTTTTTGTAACATATTTTCCAAGATAATTTAAAATGAGGATAAACATTAAAATGACTGCAACTTTAAATGAGAAGTTTAATTCATCTTCACCTACTTTTTTATCATGGAATCTATCATTTCTGAAAAACAATTAAGTAACAATAGATAAAGATAGGTTCTTTTTAAAAAGCCTTCAAATCTGATCGTGTCACACAAATAAAAAAACTGTTGAAACAATGAAAATTGATGTTAGGCGGAAATATAAAGTGTATTCATTGTTCTCTTTTTATTTTTGCTATTTATTTATTTAAGTGACAAAAAACGCGAACGAGTAAAATGGATTTATTAAACAAGAATGAATACTAAAGCTGTCATCATTACTCATTATCCATCATCAAGTTATAGAGTAGATACTAACACCATAGATATTAATACAACAACCATACATCTGTGATTTTTTGACCTTCACCGCTTAAAATTTGCTTAGTTTTTGCTATTATTTTTATTAACAATAAAAAATATTCGAAAGGACTTTTACATTAAAACTCAAGTACAACTGTCTTCAATTGTTGAACCGCGGTGCACAGAAGGTCAAAAACTGGATCGTCATAAGAAAATCTTAAAAAACCTAAATTATTCAAATTATTGAAAAAATATTGTTCTGTAACTAACAATGAATAAATATTAAAATAAAAACTTACTATGAAATATGAGTTTACTTTCCAAAAAAAAATTTTTTTTCTTGGAGGGGGGGGGTACTTAGATAAACATTTACAAAAGAGTATCTAGAATCCAAATAATCGTCTGCAAAAGGGCACTTGGAAATCACTTTCCCCCTCTGGAAATCTCATAAATAAAAAAATTATAGTTCGCTGTAACTGACATTGATTTTTATTTTAAATAATTATAAATAATGCTTGTTACTTGTATTGAATAGACTCCGATTCAAAGAATGGGAGCAAAAGTTAAATTTTTCAATTTAATTTTATAATTAACCAATACTTTTTTGTTAATTATAGAAGATTTGACAAAAC
The DNA here is from genome assembly GCF_982258835.1 of Parasteatoda tepidariorum. NCBI lineage: Eukaryota > Metazoa > Arthropoda > Arachnida > Araneae > Theridiidae > Parasteatoda > Parasteatoda tepidariorum. Next base: position 47,218,530 of record NC_141756.1, read on the forward strand.
AATGCTTAAAAAGTAAAGTAAAAAATCATAGAGCACTTGCCCTCACTGTTTCTTCTCTTGTGTTAATTTAATTTTACAGCATATTTAAATAAAAAATGTTTTTTCTTTTGTTATAAAATTTCAAAATGAAGATAAAACAAAGGAAAATTATAGACATATGAAGAAAAAAAAGGGGGGAGGGTAAATAATAATGAAAAAAAATAACAATCAACTGATTAAAAAACAGAAAAAGAAAGAAAAAAAAGAAAAAAAGGATTAAATTAAAAAAAAAAACAGAAAATAAAAGATATAATCTTTTCATCAGCCCACACGATTATATCCGCATCTATATATATATATATATATATATATATATATATATATATATATATATATATATATATATATATATATATATATATATATATATATATATATATATATATATATATATATATATATATATATATATATATATATATATATATATATATATATATATATAAATTTTTGACATAGTATTTTAATTTTTAATGAATAATTTTTCTTGCTGCCCCCCCCAGCCCGTTTTAAAGTACCATTGGGATCCCACTTAAAATTATTTGTCGACCCCTGACGTACCATACGAATTCCACAGCTTCTTGGATCACTGTCCCAATTGCAAAGAAAAGATATTTTTTCGATATTATTCACTTTTAAGCAAACTTAAATTATTAAATATTCTTACTACCAATGCATTCATAGTAACATATTATTCACTGCGATTTCTGAGAAAGTAGTCTATACAAAAAACATTTAGTATTTGCATAGAATTAAATTCAACATTTTTAAGATGCAATTTAAATTAAGTATTAATATTTTACATTACAGACTAAAATAGCTCTGTGATAAATGTAATAAGATTTATTTGTGTTTTCCAATATAACTAAGACATAAAAATTTAAAAATCATTTCAATCTGTTTATAATTTATTTCCTAGAAATTGTTACTCGACATCTTAAAGTCCTCCCCCACTCCGAGGGTGCAGCGGTTCCCAAATTTTTTCGGCTATTGAACCCTAAAAGATTAAACTTCTTCTGACGGAACCCGACTTTGTAAATAACAAAGTATACAAAAACAATTGCGAGCGTATTATCCAATAAAAAACAACCTTATTTTGAAAATATTTTATCAGAGAAATGAAGTTTTTTCATCAATTTGTCCATTAGTAGTCTTAAATTAGGTTTTCTTTCCGACAGTTGAATTCACACTCCTGGAGCAGTATCTAATTTAATTTTTAAATAGTTTTTGGCTAAAAATGAAATAAATAAATCGAATTATGCTTTTGTTGAAATGACAGCTAAAAGAACTGTTAAAAACGTTGGAAATGGTTACCGGGGAAACATATTCTTTTATTAACGAATTTAGTTATTTTATTTTGATTCGAAAAGCATGATGGGAAATACTATTTCAGTTTTTCATAAATGCAGGTCCTTTTCATACGAGTAATTTATTCGAGATATTGTTATTAGAAAAATAATAATTGAAAAAAAAAACAATTTCTTTTTCATTGGCAATTTAATTTCGTAAAGGGCACCGAGCTATTATATAAATAAAAGATTATTAGATCCAATGACAAATCGCATCAGATCCAATGACAAATACAGATTTCAAAAATCCTTATTATGAGGTAAAAACAAAGTCTTTATTTTCGGAACCCCATTTACCTTTTCAAGGAACCCAAGGGTTCCACAGAACACCATTTGGGAACCGCTGCTCTAGTGTTATGCTTACATATTAGGAATCCATTCTCCCATATTCCTTTTCAGACATGGAACCCCAAATAATTATACCATCACTTTATGTGATCATAGAAACATTTCTCTTCATATTTAACCTAAACTAACTAGACTTCTAATTTGTATAAATAAATATAATCAATTGAAAAGGCAAATAAAAAAAAAATGATTAGAATATTAGACTAAGAAAAATAAAGTATAAAATTTCCAGCTTACGAGGTTTTAGTCATCTTTGATTTCCGGTTTTTATTTTTTCTACAGGTACAGAAAAAAAAAGGTCGTACTTTTCGCGTCAGTCCTAACTCCAACTGACTGTAGTTATACGTCAGTGATAAGGTAGAGCCGGCGGAAAAAAGAAAGTTTATTAACTGTCATGGGACAGACTCGCGTGCTCTTTGGAACAATTCCAACTATTCGACTGCATTGGCAAGCAATTAAACATAATGATATGCCGCAGCAACAAAGCATGATGTAACGCGTTTCCAAGTTTAAATAATTGAAAGAATAGAACGGGTTGAAGGTTTTGCTCTTTTGTTGATAGAGCTTTTAAATACGCTTTTACAGGTATATTGCGCATGAATAATAACTATCTTTTTGTACCAGGTTGTTTTTTTACTTGTTTTAATGCTGGAGGTATATATTTGATAATAGAAATATTTAAAATAAAATATTATTTTAGCAAAAAAAATTAAATTCACAGAAATTGTAAACTCTACGAAATCATTTACTAATCAAAATTAAATTTTAAGGCTTCGTATTAATTTTACTTATTAAGAAGCTTACAAATGTACCCATAAGGACTGTGGTGTCTCAGGGGATAGAGCGCTTGCCTCTCAATAAGGTAACCCGGGTTCGAACCCCAGAGATGGCATAAAATATCCTCAATGGTAGACGGATTGTGGGTTAGAGTTCCCTTGCCGGCAGGCTAACTGCGGAAAGTTTTCATCTCTATGTAGCGCAAATGCGGGTTAGTTCCAACAAAAAATCTTCCACGGAGACGAATTTCTCTCAATACTTGATCCAGGAGTTCCATTGTCTTCTGGATTCGGTTCAAAATTACAAAACGACCGAGTTGAAAATTGGTAGTCGTAAACCCGAAAAAAATTGTGTTGGCTGTTCAACGATGGTTATAAAATAAAATAAAATTTCCCCATAAATAGTTTCTTGAAAAACTAAAAATTGAAAAGACTTTCAAAAGCAAAGGAGAATTCAGGAGTATCCTCTCAGGCTCTGTCCACGTCGTTTGAAAGGGGTCAAAATTAGGTGGCATTCTTACCATGGCTGTTAAAAGAGAGAACACTGTGCTAGGTTAAGCAGATCAGCGTTCTCAAGTGACTAAAAAACTGGTTCTAAAATTTCTATACGATATTTGAAAACTGCTTTATCTTTTCAAATTAATAACTTTAGAACACAGATTCAATAACAGAATATTTTTTTTAAAAGGTAAGGAGGTAAGTTTTCGAATTTCTTTTAGAAATTCTGCCCGACTTTTAGTTTTTTTGAGGACCCTAGTCACCTTAGCTATTCGGTATTCGGCTCTTTTGCCGAATATTCGGTTGGCCGAATGCTTGGCCAAATATTCGGCAAGATATTTTTCGACGGAGTATTTTTTTGGGGTGGGGGGGGGAGGAATGTAAATAGATTTAAGGAAGAGTAATTTCAAATCATATTTTTTACAATACATTTTTAGAACTTGCATATTTATGTTCTGAAAGACAAATGGAAAAACTAAATTTGAAGAATTGAAACTAGATTACTTTACTAGAACCTCGAGTTATGTACGGCTGATTTTTTTCCAATCATATTCAGGCAAGTCAATTTCATCTTTTTTTCAGCTCTTTTTGCTTTAATAATTAGGAACGTTTTTTCTTTCTTTTTTTTATTTTAGCTATTTTCTGTTTTTTATTACAGAGCAGCATTTTAACGGAGCGTTTCTTAAAGACTTTGTTCCTTTATCACTTTTTTTAATGCACGGTAAGACAGGTAAAATTGTGTTTTTCAACGTTGAAGTTATATTTTAAAATCTATGAACATTTTTTTTCTTCTTTTCATTAATTTTTCTTTTATCAGTGTTTTTATTATGACACAACACTTTCTAAAGAGCGTTTCTAATGAACGCTATTATCTTATCGATACTTTTTTTCAAAAAATACGAAAATGTGAAAAAGTTAAATTGAGATTTTTTTAGCGTTAAATATTCGTTCTTAACTAGCTTTTCCTTTTTAAATTTTTTTTCCCAATAGACGTTTTTATTAGGGCTCGGCAATTAAGAGGATTTGAAGTAGACTTCCTTTTTTTCCTTCATAGTACATTCATTGGAAAACTGAAATGATCAGGTTCAAAATTTTCTTCTAGAAATTAAGACAGATTTTTGCTTTTTTTTCTGTTTCGCTTTCTGCATAAAATCTTTTTTTGTATGGACGTTTTCATGATAACACGGCATTTTTAAAAGCATTTCTGATTGACAATGTTTCTTTTAACATTGTTTTATGGATAAGTTTTTTCGGAAAAAATTATTTTAGCATTAAAGTTTTATTTTCAGAATTAGGAGGATTTTTTTTTCTTTCTATTTCTCATTTTTTCAACTTTACAAATTTATTTTTTTCTTCTTTCATAACTGTTAATAAGTTCTTTTATTTATCTTAAATATTTCTAATGGGTAACTATTATAGTTTTTTTCTCCTTGACCCCATACCAAAACTGTTGCCAAGTTTTGAATACTTTTCAATAGTAACTAAACTTATTTATAAAAACACATATTAATAATGGACAAAAAACGGCGGCCGAATATTCAGTTTGGCCGAATACTCGGTATTCGACCAAACCACTATTCAGGGTCTGTCCAGACATTTTGTGAAAGGACCGGTTTCTGTGAAATTGTGAAAAAATTACTCACATTCTTTCAACCAGGGTCCTGCTTTTATGAATTTGTGCAAATAGGGTCCGTTTATTGCAAAAAACTTTTTCAAGGAGTTTTTAAATTGTAAACAGATACAAGATTATGCTCAGCACTGTAAAATTACAATAAGAAAAATTAAATTTTCAAAAATAAACAGCAATTGCTGCTTCTAAATTAGAGATGCAACATACAAATATTTGGTATTTAGCCTATACTGCTGAACGCAGGATATTCATTTCGGACGAATAATGGAAGAATCGTCTGCCGAAGACAAAACTTAATTCGTTTACATCCATCTTTCTTGTTTTCTGTCCTGGGAAGGGTTTATTCGATTAACAAAACAATAATGAAGATAAACAAATTTGTGAAGGGTACGATTAAAAGAAAAATCATTTTGTGAAGGGTCCGTTTTTAAGTTAAAATATTTTGTGAAGGGTCCGTTTTTATGAAAATATATTTTGTGAAGGGTCCGTTTTTATGAAAATATATTTTGTGAAGGGTCCGTTAACGGACCCAAATTTCTTTTAAACAGACCCCTGCTATTCGTTACATATCCCTAGTATTAATTCCAGTAATTACCGAATTGTTAAGTGATACAAAATTTCGTAAATTTTGAAATTACAGTGACAAAAATGCTTGGATACATTTTGTTCTCGTTCATCTTATATAACTGCGTTGAATTGCAAATGTAATTTATCGTTTACTATCACTAGTAGACAATTTAATTTTTTTCCTTCTTGAACTTGAAATTAAAATTTTCCAACTGTCTACTGATTTTGATACAGAAAAATACGCTTACTTTTCAAATAGAAGTTCAGATACTGGAATCACTCTTTTCACATTGATCAGGATCTTCCATTTGAATCATAGATTCAATACCCAAACGAAACACTGATGTTTATTGTGTACTATATACAAAGAATCGGATTCTTTCTGGTGTAACAGTTCAGTTACATTTAAATCTTTTATGTGTAGGTGTCTGGTAGACGTAACATCAGTTGAGGCTTAATGAGCCTCGTTTCCATGCGTTAAATTATACTTGAACTTGTCCAGTTTTTTTATTTAATTGATATCTAGTAGTTCATTGAACGAATTTTAAATCTAATTCTACATTCTACCTCCTCCTTCAATATTTACTTCATTCTTATTAAAGCAAGTTACTATTAAAATAAAAAAAAATTACTGAAGCATATAAGTTCAGAAGAAATATAATTTACTAATCAAATCATAGTCTTACGCGTGCTCACAGGCCAGTCGGGTGGAAAAAAAAACCACCCGGATATATTAGGGGGACCGAAAAGTAATGTCGTTTCAGTACATTAAATAAACATTCGCCAAGTCTTAAAAACAAATTCATTTTCTTTTCTATCCATTTCGATATATTTTTGAAAGGTTGTTCTGACGTTGTGAATACATTATTGATTAAAAATAAAAGTTTGATAACAAATATCAAATGCACCGAAACGACATTACTTTCCGGTCCCCCTAATGATTCATAGATTTTAGAATTTTCAAATCAACTTTGCGTACGTGGGGAAAAAATCTAAAAATAAATTATTTTACCAACTTTTTCCTCACCCTTTCACAGGGCCATATGAAGTAGCATTAACTTAGATCAGAAAGTATTGAAAAATCACATTTAAATGTGAAAATGTTTATAACCATAGCGGTCAATCCTTATAAAAAATGTCTGGACGCGCCTGTAACCCTATTTACCCTGATGTTAATTAAAAGCTTTATTTGAAACAAGTAGACCGACAAAAACTACTCATTGAATGTATTGTTGAGAATAAAAAATATTAATACTTTTCAACGCATATAAAATTTTGACTTTTCAATAAAATTCTGTTTTATGTCTCTAACATGTTCTCTGAATATATATATGTTCAGAGAATATGTTCAGAGATATGTTTACATGATACTCAAATATGTTCTCTGAATATATATATATATATATATATATATATATATATATATATATATATATATATATATATTTTAAAGTAACGATTTATTTAGCAAATAATGATTTATATATTTATATAAAAACATAAAAAAAAGAAGAAAAAAAAATACTTTTGTACTCAACAAATCAATTTACACTGGACTATCATACATTTATCGTATTTCTTGAACTATTTCCTCTTAACGGATTATTGATTAAATAGTTTTTTTTTCCACTCTTAAATATAGTCCATTGCTAGCATATCAGGCATTCTCTTTCTATACAAGGACGTTAGTTTATCGACCCAACTTTCGGTGAAATTTCTAGAATTTCTTCTTCAATTTTTTTCTCTCTCCTAGAAATGATCTTGTTATATTTTTCTGTTTGATGTAGTATCTAAGGAATCTTAATTTTCTTACTCTATTTGTATGCAGAAGGTTTATCTAGAAACACCGCTTGGTATTTTTAAAATATTTTTATTACGGTGAAGATAAAAATATTATGTAAGTTGTTTGAGGAGGGTGGGATTTGAAGTTAGCTTATTTTTTGATGGGATGTTTAATTTCTTTGTTTGCCCGCAAGATCATCCTTGAAAAAAGAATTATAATTATTTGAGTATTTAAAAGAAAGATTTCTTTCTACTTTCTTAATTAAATTTTCAATAATTACTTAATTCTGATTTCCGAGCAAATGGAAAGATTACTGCAGCGAAAATTTCGTTAAATTGACGAAAAATTTTGTCTACAATTTTCAGAACTACGAAAGACTATTAAGAAGAACGGTATAAAATCTGAAGATAAAATTCTTAGTTTGGGATGGGTTCTCCACTATGCCTATAGATTTTTTAATTTATAGCAAAAACAAGAACAGCACTGCAAAAATTTCTGGTTCAAAATATTGTAGTAAGTACCGGCACCTTCAGGTGCAACAACCGTAAAATCCATTTCATTTAAAAATATTGTGACACAGTTTTTACATTCTATTTCTTTAATTAGGATGATTCAGTTACTTTACGGTAACTTACTGATTCGGTTACTTACGGTACAGTAAAAATTACGGTTCATCATATTTTTTGTTCCGTAACATATTCTGGAAAAAAATGGAATTTACGGTAAAAAGTATCGGCATATCGAATGCCGGTACTCTTTACCGTAATTTGATACGGAATTTCTTAGAGTGCGGGCAGTAGCCCTTAGATTCTCTGACATTGCAGTGGGTGCAACCGACGCTATATTTTTTCGAAATTAATTTAAAACTTCATTTCAAGCAAGACAATTAATATAAATAATAATTATTTTTGTTTTTAATTCGATAATAAGCACCCGTGGTGGCTAAGGGGAAAGGCGCGTTCGCCTCCCAATGAGGTGAACCAAGTTCGAATCCCAGTAACTGGTCGATACGAATTCCGCACCCGACTCGCGCAGACCACAGTGCTGACGTAAAAATATCCTTCGTGATAGACGGATAATGGGTTAGAATCCCTTGCCGTCAGACTTGGGAGATTTTCGTAGTTTTCCTCGTCATGTAAAGCGATGCGGATTATTTCCATCAAAAAGTCCTCCTAGAAGACAATATTTCTCCCAATACTTGATCCGGGTGTTCCCTTGTCTTTTGGATTAGGTTCAAAATTATAAAGCTACTAAGTTAAACATTGGTAGTCTTAAACTTAAAATTGGGTCGTGTTCAACAACGGTTTTGAAATAAAATAAAATCCAATAATTAAAATATAATAAATTATTTATAATTATTATTATTTTCTAAAATCTTACCTTGCGTTAGCCTACACAGGAAAAGAAATTAGCAATTTGTTTATTTTGTAAATCATGTGAGGGATATGGTGCCAAATATTGTCGAAATATGCTTATGCTGCAGTTGAATAGATAATTACTCATAACCAACAAAACGGTATTCACATAGGATTTGATTAATAATCAAAATTTATAATAACAATAAGAAGAATGAATCCTCTAGCTTAAGCTTGATTTTATTCAAGTAAAACGGGTCTTGGATTTCTTTTTACAAACCTGTTAGCAAACAATCTGAAATTAGTACGATAACGTTTTCATTTTAAACCACAAGTAAAATGGCCTCGTGATTTTAATTTCAGATTTATATGTAACTGGCAATTCGTCAGATTTTGATAACTTAGTTATTCTCAGTAAAATATTGATTTGCAACACATAATGTGGAAAATCTATCATTATTGTTATTTCATAAAGATAAAAAAAATTTATACATTTGATTTGGCGATAAAATGACGATAGATTCTGCTTGTAGTAGGTTGAAGTTGACTGAAACTTAAATTGATATCAGGAACAGAAATGCTGTTGATATTTGAGCCTAGTTACTCGGAAAGAGGTTGGCATTTCGATTGAAGATAAATTGTATTAGGCGTTACAATAGGGAAATATTCTGACAATCCGAAATCTTTGAAACTTGCATTTTTATAGAACACTAAGATCAGGTTGAAATTCTAACGAATCACTATCGAGGAAAGCAGAATTGAAACATCAAAAGTATTCTGATTGTAGGACGCCATTTGAATGTGTTTTTGATAATCGCCTTTCACCTTCTTTCAATTTCCCCAGAAAATCAAACAGGGTTCGGTGTTTTTAATCCCACTTTTTTCAAGTATGATTTTTCATATTTTGATAACGTTCTTTTTCCTTCATTTTTTATTCATGTCTTAAAATACTTATCTGTGATATAAATATGCATCTAATTTTAACTTCAAATATTAATGTGAATATAAAAATATATTAAGGACGATGATGGCGAAAAACTATATTTAGATTTTGATACTTAGTTAGAAAAACTTGAAGGAAAAAAAAAACAGTTTTGCATATTTATGAAAACAATTTATAACATCTATGAAAACTTTCTTTGAAATTATAACTTTTAAATTGAAAATTATTTTCTATGTTATGAACAATTAGAAACAATTTACAAAACATGGCTTACAATGTATATTTATTAATTTAATTTATCCCTTATTAATAAAGTTATAATAAATGATAATATTTTTTAAAAAAAAGTAAAAGAATGAATGCGAAGGCATTATAAATGATTTCTTAAGGAGATAATTGTCGTTGTCACTAAAATATTTGAAGCAAATCCGGGTGCTTTATTGCGTTTTCTTTGCCGTTTCTTTTATCGTTTTTACTAGAATGAAATTACGTCAAAAAAAAGGAGTGTTCCAAGATGTGGAACCGAGTCCAAATCACAGTAACCTCGTGCGTTCGTCGATTTAGTTTCACAGGTCCTCTTATCTTGAATTAGACTTTATGTTGAAGATAAACACCTTCATTGTTTTATTTTTTAATGCCTCATCATTCTTCGCTCGAAGGAGAGAGCATTTCGTGAGAATTCTACCAAAAAAATGTCTCGAATTTTATCGTTTTATTTCTACATTTTTCAAGAGTGGCGCCGACGTGATTCACCCGATAGGTATGGTCGGTAAAATGAGTGTGTGGTTTACGTCATATTTTTAACCCTTTCACTACCAACATTCTAGAAAAATTTATAAAATCTGGAAAACGTGTACTTCTGATAAAAAAAAAAAAATGGGGGTAATTTTCCATTCCAAATTTAGTAGTCTCTTAAAATGCCCAAATAGTCTTGGTTAGAGTTTCAAAACTAAATAAATAAAAACAAAAACCATACCCGAAGCTTTTTTCTCCTTTACAATCCCAAAATGTACAATGCGCAAAAAAAAAAGAAGAAAAAGAAGTGAATAAATAAATGAATAATAAAAAAGGAAAGACCCTGAATAATTTAGGATCTAATGATCGGATCTTCAAGTTTTAGGACTCTCTTAATGATTCAAGGGGGTGACCTCAAATATGCTATTTAATTAGTGCCGACGATCCTTTAAATTACAAAATCAGACACAAAACGTTATTTTTCTAAATAAACTTATATTTTTTTCGACGGGTCTGAATTTCTGATCCCCGATAAGGGGTAGCCGCAATCTGGAAAATAAGGGGTCAATAATTTGATCATAAGAGCGGTCTAAAGTTTGAATCCTTTAATGTAATTTAATTTTTAGCGTATTTCGCTATGTCTCGAAAGCTTTTTAATCGAATTGAAAAAAATTTTGAGCACAAATAGAAAATTCATTTATTCAAGAATAATTCCATGCAAAAGATAATTTTTAGTAAATATTTATTATTTTGTTTAATAATAGTTGAGAAAAGTTTGAATTGTAAGGTATACAATTTTTTAAAACATTTTAAAGAGTGTAATTTTACCTGGTGAAGTACAAAATCGGTTAAATAGTTCCTGAGAAATCGAATTTATAAAAAGTCGAACACTTAGTTGTTCTTTTCTCCTGAACGAACTATTAGGACCATATTTCCCAGATTGACGAGAAGGAGGAGACGATTTTCCAGAAGACGATTATTAAATACCTGCAAGTTTTCTAAGGCAACCAAGTTGGTTTTGGTATTTTATTTCACCTTCTTATTTATAGTTGTTTAATGAATATCTATAGTGTTTTTATTCATTCCTCATTTAAATATTAATTGATGACCTCCAACGTGCCCCTGCATAAATAAGAATTAAAACAGGGTATTTAATTTGCATATAAAAAATTAGTTTTATTAAGCGCTTAGTTCTTTTTAAGCTACATGTTTATGAAAAAAAAAATTAAAAAAAGTATTGGAGCTACACAGGGGATAATTCATCTACATAATTAAAGCTTTTATTTCGAAACTATTCCTTTCTTTTTTTTTGTGCACTTGTGATTGCTTTCTGAGAAGAATATTATTTTTTTGTGGACCTTAATAATTTTGTGTTTTGTTTCTTCGTTTTTTATTATTTATAGGTAATTTTTGTATATCGGGTAAAATATTAAAAATTTCATTTTACAAATTTGTAAATATGTATTTTTAATAATATACCTATCTTAAGCTGTTTTAGAAATATATTTAATGATAAGAATTGTAGCCAGAAAATTAAATTTGCTTATCGTTTGAAAAAACTACATTATTTTTTGGTAGTTTTAGTTTTTTCCCCTTGAAAAATAATAACATATTTGCTTCGCGAAACTATTTAAGAACGAAATAAAAAATAATTATAAATGGTAAAGTTTTGAAATAAAAAAAAGAATAATAACCAATAAAAACTAAAAATGCATCTTCAACAATTGAGCTTTGTTGTCCTTGGAAATTATCAGTTCCTAAACAAACTGTTCAATATTATTGATAAAGTGCGAAACTGCTAATAACTTTTTTGGCTACTCGTGTAAAGATACGAATTAATCGATTTTCTACGCACTAACAGTATAACATGCGAATAAGTTATGAACACCTAAAATAAATAACTTTTTTCGATTATAAAATAAAAAAGAACTTTTCTCGTTATGATAATAAATATTTTTATTTGGAATAATAAATACGATGTAGCAGATTCTACGGCTGTGCAGCAAAGTTGACCTTGGAATTCACATCCTTACTTTACACGTTTAATTTTTTTTTACTGTAAATTTAAAGCGAAATATTTTATAGATAATAAATGGTAATAATGGAATTTTGAATAATTTTCCGTAAACAGACTGATTCACAATTCTTTTCAAACTTATATTACCATTACATAATATTTTTGAAACTTATGCCAGCAATTTTTCTCTAACAGTCTACAGATTGAATGTAGATTAGTTGAAAAATAAATAGTTTTAGAGCGGTTTCATCCCTGCAATTTTATAAATAAATAAAAACTTAAAAAGTGATAAAATAATAATAAACCTGTATTATTTATTTTATCTAAATCGTCATTAAAAATAAAAATTTGCATTTTTTTTCATATGAAGCATATACAAATAATAAAATAAAATGAAATTCCTTATGTTGACACCCCTTTAACTAATTTGACTAATAAAAATATGAAAGAAAATAATTTTAGTTTTATCTAGAGGACAAACATTGAAAAAAAAAATCTCCAACAACGAACATAGACTTTCTAGACCAAAAAAGTTGAAATCGTTTAAACAATGGAAAAAAATGAAAATCCAATGTTAATTTATTCAAAACATAGATGATAGAAAAGAAGATAGATTTAATGATATGTTTTTATCATGATTTTACATAAAACAAGATATGACCACATTTTATTAACAAACGAGTACACATTTCAAAGTGATACACAAACATACATAAATTGATAAAATATTTATTTCTACCTTTGTTTGAAAAACGCATTCCGCGACCCGGATTCGTTTCTCTAAATTTTTAGAAGCTTCGAACGCATACTGAGAAAACGTATTCATTTTTAGCAGCTTTTATTGTTCCTCATTCAACCGATGAAGATGAATGAATGTTTATTCTACTTGCTATCTCTTTTTAAACCTGAATGATGTGAGAAACAACAAACAAAAATTTGTCATGTTCAGACCTGTTGCTTTGAATTCACACATTTCTCTTCACTTCTTTTCACTTTGTTACCGACTAGTAGCAACTTAACGCGTTTACACGATTTAACGCATTTATCATAGGGTTAATCGCTGTCGTTTTTGTAGATGGAAATTTTATTTTCTCCTTTGTCTTTTTTCACAGTACGAAAGTAAAAGTGATTTATTTTCAAGAGCAATCGCTGCTATAAAATTATTTTATAATTTTGTTTAATGTTATATATTTTTTGTATTAGTTTTTTTTTTTTTTCTTCAATGGCCTTTTCTTAGATGGAGGAATTCTTCATTTTAGACCTTTTTTTTTTTAATTTTTGGGGATTTTTTAACACTTTTGAATTTTTTCGTTATTCCTCAATTTTGTTGACTGTAAAATTATTATTTTTAGTTTCATTTTCCCCTTTGTCTTCTTTTATAGTATGAAAGTGATAGTGACTTTCAAGGGCAATCACTACCATAAAATCATTTATAAATTTTTTTTTATTTAATATTTATTTATTTTTTTTGTTTCAGTTTTTTTTTTCTTTAATAGCCTTTATTTGAATTTTGGGTTGTTTTTTTTTTATTTTCGGGCCTTTTTCGGGCTGATTTTAAAGGTTTAACCGTTTTTATGCATATTTTTGGCATTTTTTAAAAAAAATTTAGAACATTTCTTCAAACTTTTGAATTTCTTCGCTATTTATAATTTTTTTTTGAAATTTTTCTTTTACTTTTGCCTTTTGTATTATAACTTTACTGTTTATGGAAAAAAATCAACTTAGGCAATAAATGTTTCGTTCTCTTTCAGACCTTTTTCTTGTGCATCATCCGCAAAATCCATTTTTGCCGCAAAATATTATCCCGTAATTTTTACTGTAATATTTATTTAATTAGAATGAAAATTAAGCACTTTTTACAAATTCCGAATAAAAAAAGCACCTTTAAGTGCTTTTAAAAAACGTAAATCAAAAATAAACACCTTTAAGCATTTCTTACAAACGCTACGCACCTTGCACAATGATACAGCATATTTAAATTCAATTTTTGAAAATTCTTAACCACGGTTTTAAACTAATTCACATAACATAAGAAATTTTATTTTAAAAATTTTTTAAATTAGGATTTAAAATTAAGTTTCACATAAACTAAGATGTATGTGTATGTCTCCTTAAGATAAGTAATTGGATTTAGAAATTTTTTTTAAATAAATCTATTTTAATAAGTTTTTAAGCTTAATCAATCTATATGGATTATACGAATGCAGAAGCACAGATAAGTTTAAGCAAAATATTTTTATTATCAATCATTTTAGCTAATTCTAGGAGAATAGTGCAAACTGAAACTATTTGACATCTTTGATACTAAACACTAGTCACTTTAAACTAGTAAATCAAAAACATTCTGCTTTAAAAAATAATTGACTATTAGCAAATATTACTTACCCATCATTGATTAAGAAATATAAATCACAATGAATGATGATGCAACGTCGTATCTTATAGCCTCGCTCTCTCAAATAAAATTGCGCACATTTTTTGAAAACCGCAAGAGATGGTTTAACATGTCTGACTGGTTTGAAAATCTTTTGACAAGTGAGATTAGGAAAATCAGAGACAGAAACAAAAGATGTTGATAACTGTTTAGATAAAAAATAAATAAAAGAATAGGCAGGTAAAAAAAAAATTACCTTTACCTAATAGTTTGCGGGAGGGAAATAGAGAATTTAATCATGTGCAAAGTTCAGTGTTATGACCTTTTGGGAACTACCTAAGACAAAATGGATGACTAATAAGGAAATTACGAATCACAATGAAAAAAACGCAAAGGAAGATACGTACGGAAAAAGTTATAAATAATGTAAATAGAATGAAAACTTTGCAGATTAGATAATAAATTAGTTTAAAGACGTGATTAATTTTTTCTTTACGATTTAACTGTTTTGCATTTTTACATTTGTAATAATATGATTTTTTTTTTTTTAAATGTTTGTTGAAACCTATTCGCATATAAGGATTTCAACGAATGCCAATCGTCGTATCTCCCTACCCCCTTCCTTTTGATAGTTATAGCCGCCATGAGTCCAACTCAAAAGACAAGGAGATTACTGAATGGATTCGCCTTCGTATGAAACTTATTTGGGTTGGTTTACACGTTGGGAAAAACACTGAAAATGCCTTAATGCAATACTTAAAATTAAATGAATTTAAAACTTAATCATTATTCTTCCGTAAAGGGAGGTACGATTTAATCAATAATTTGCTAATAAACAGCTGTACTGGCAGCTATGTTGAGGTGTTTATGAAACCACTAATTATAAGCATTATAATGCTTATTAATCAAATTATAAGCAGGATTTTAACCTGCGTTAGAAGCGACGGCTGCCACAGTGACTTAATTTATCCTCAGTGGTAGACGGATCATGGGTAAGAATCTCCTTGGCATCGGGTAAACAATTGAAAGTTTTCTTGTTTTTCCTCTCCATGTAACGCAAATGTGGGTTTAATCCGTCAAAAAGTGTTCCACGAAAGCTAGTATGTTCCAATGCTTAATCCAGAAGTTCTCTTGTTTTCTTGGTTGGGTTCATAATTACAAGACTAAGGAGTTAAACCTTAATAGTCGTAAATTCAAAATTGGGTCGACTGTTGAACGTTTGTTATAAAATAAAAACGTATACCGAGACATTTTAAACTCTCTAAAAACAAAATTCTAACAATAGGCAATGTTGAAAGAAAAAAATGAAAACTTCGTCTAATGTGTAATGCGCTGCCTTAATTGGTATTTTAGTGCATTTTGAGAGCAATTTTTTGTTTTAAATTTGAAAATTATTTAGTGCTTTGATTTTAAGTTTGTGTTAAGAACTTAGTTCGTGTTAAGTTGTTAAGAACTCTATCCCGTGATCCGTCTGTCACTGAGTATATCTTACGGCAACACTGTGATCGGTGTGAGCTGGGTACGGAATTCGTATTTACCTGCCATCGTTGGGATTCGAACCCGGACTACCTTATTGGAAGGCCTCAGTGAATTTAATTTTTACACCAATTAATAATAATGAGAAAACACAAATGAAATGATATACACGGAGAAAAAAATTCTGGAAAAATTGCAGTACTGTATGGTTATGAAATTTTAGGGTTTTTTTTAATTAAAAAAAAACAAGCTTAATTCTGGTTAATAAAACCGAAATATAGGATATTTAAACGATTCATTTGGTCATTTTTCGAATCACGTAGTAACTGTATTCCGGAAAATCTGATTTTCAAAGTGATAACTCTTATTACCACATATTAAGTAAAAAATACAAAACTGAAAAATGCCACTGAAATGCCTTTTATGCCATGATCTATGATATCATGCTAAAATAACCAAATTTTTAAGCAATTACCAAATTATATCTCATATTATGAAATCTTATTTTATTGCTAATTTTACCAAAATCATAACCAAAGCGCTTCGGTAAAAACTACTGAGCTTTTTGGTGTTCCCATAGAATCAGAAACAAGGTAAATTGTACCATATTCTGGTAGTTTTGACCAGACTTTTTCTCTCAATGTAAATTTGTCTTAAAAATTGAAAGACAAGGTATGTATACAATGAAGTTCGGCATATTTCAACTTATTTAATAAAATTAAATTATATCAGGTTTTCAGCTTTTAATTTTACTATTAATTTTACGTTTTTTACTAAATGAATGAAATAAAAAATAAGTGACTGTTAATAAAATTAAAATAAGCTAATTTTACTGTTTTTTTAATTTTATGTCGCAATAAAGATTGAATTTTTTTTAAAATTTTTTTTAATTGCTACATTTAGTTTTAACATGGTTAGAGAAATATTTAATTAAATATTCTTATCAAATATTTTAATATTTTAGTCTTTACTTTTCTTTCTTATTTAAAAGAAGTAATAAAATAAAAATATGTCGACAGTAAGAGTTCGGCGTTTTATCAAAGTTTATTTGCGTTGGTATAGAAATCAGCTATGAAGTTTCTTATAACATTAATTAGGAAGTGTTTTTCGGCGTGGCATGTTTCGTAAAGGGTGTTAATCTACTGTAGCACTCAATGCAGATAATAACATTTCAAAACTGACCACTGTCAAATAAAAAAAAAATAAAAAAAAGTGTCAATGACTTTCTGACAAAAGTATTTCATTAACCTTCAATCGAAAGACCATGTTTACAAAATAACGCTCTAAGCTAAGATGAAGGAAGTGAAAAGAAGGTTAAGAAGTTTGAGGATGAGCAAAATGGCACGTTGCCCATGCCACGTCTTTTTTTGAGACGTCCCTTCTGAGCAACTTAAGATTAGATGGCTCATTCCCCTCACCTTTCTCTGACGTCAACTCCATTTAAATTTATTCCTCCTTTATTTATTTATTTATTCAAACCTCTCTTTAATTCTCTTTGAAATGAAAAGAGAAGATATGAAGAAAAGATAATATATCACAGCGTAAGAAATCTGTAAAAGAGAATTAGGGCAGTAAAATTAGAGATAGAAATGGAATAATAAAAATGGAATTCTTTGTAGAAATTATATATTAACTATCAAATAGAAAAGAAATTAAATAAATTCTTTATCAATAGAAGTAGGATTCTCAGTGATGGAAAAATTAATACAGAATCCTATTTTTACTGATATACAATTTATTACATTTCCATTAAAAATCCAATTTCTATTAATAGAGAATTTATTACATTTCTACTGAGAAAAATTAGAGATAGAAATGGAATAATAAAAATGGAATTCTTTGTAGAAATTATATATTAACTATCAAATAGAAAATAAATTAAATAAATTCTTTATCAATAGAAGTAGGATTCTCAGTGATAGAGAAATTAATCCAGAATCCTAATTTTACTGATATACAATTTATTACATTTCCATTAAGAATCCAATTTCTATTAATAGAGAATTTATTGCATTTCTACTGAGAAAAATTAGAGATAGAAATGGAATAATAAAAATGGAATTCTTTGTAGAAATTATATATTAACTATCAATTGGAAAATAAATTAAATAAATTCTTTATCAATAGAAGTAGGATTCTCAGTGATGGAAAAATTAATACAGAATCCTATTTTTACTGATATACAATTTATTACATTTCCATTAAAAATCCAATTTCTATTAATAGAGAATTTATTACATTTCTACTGAGAAAAATTAGAGATAGAAATGGAATAATAAAAATGGAATTCTTTGTAGAAATTATATATTAACTATCAATTAGAAAAGAAATTAAATAAATTCTTTATCAATAGAAGTAGGATTCACAGTGGAAATGTAATAAATTCTCGATCAATAGAAATGATCCCTTCACCTTGCTTTGACGTGAACTCCATTTAAATTTATTCCTTCTTTCCTTGTTTATTTATTTAAAACTCTAATTCTTTTTAAATGCCGAAAAGCACATTCGAAGAAAAGATAGCACATGCAGGAGAAATAAATCTATAAAAGTCTAAAAGGAGCATGATAGAAAGGCAGTAAGGCAGTAAAATTCGAGATAGAAATGAAATCATGAAATTAATCCAAATTTTTTTTTTAAAAGTCAATTCGTCGACAAATTTTATTTTAGTTACTTTTTGTTAAATAATTACAATTAATATAAATATGTATATACGGATGACAGAATCACAATATTAAGTGGCAAAATAGATAGCGAATTCCTAAAATTAATTCATTAATTAAATCTAATTAATGAATTAATATTTGAAAAAAATGTATGAACAACAAGTATTATCCACTACAGTATTAAAAAAATGTGTTTGAGCTTGAGGAGATAAATAAAAAGTATTTTATTAACGATTGAAAATTAGAACAATATATATAAATATATTTAGGGAGAGGGTGAACTAATAGTAGGAATGAAAAATGGAATTCTTTATAGGAATTCAATATTAATATCAACAGAACAGATACAATTAATTCTTTATCAATAGAAATAGAATTCACGGTAGAAATGTAATAAATTCTTTTCCAATAGAAATGGGATTCTCTATGGAAATGTAATAAATTCTATATCAGTAAAAATAGTGATATCTACGGAAATGTGTTAATTATTCTATCAATAAAAATATGATTCTGTTTAGAAATGTAATTAGTTCTGTATCAGTAAAAATACTTTTCCATAAGAATGTAATAAATTCTCGATCAATAGAAATGATATTCTCTTTGATAATAAAATAAATTCTTTATCAATCGAAATAAAACTTGATATAAAATTGCTCTACAATTTTAGTAACCATTAATCGATTAATTCTCCATAAAAAAAATTTTTTTGATTACTGCATTTATTTTCACCACAAAGTTAATACCTTATAACAATGTAATATTAGTATAATATAAAGGATGAAGAAAAAACTATCAGTATTGTAATGAGAGCAAAATGGCTGTAGAAATTTATAAACTTTGTGTTCCCTCATTGCACCATCTATGGATAAAAAAAATTGCAAAGAGATAAACTCATAATAATATAAAGCTCCTAGGAAAGCTAAAATGTCGACCAGATCTCGGAGATAAGACCTCGCATATTTTATCTCTGAGTTCTTCAGTTAATAGGATACGAATTTGTATCATTTACCCAATTTGTTGGATTTTTCCATTACAAATATTATGCATTTTATACAATATACACTTTGCCACGAGTAATCATTTATAAGCATCACTCTCAGTAAAAAAAAAAATTTATGTCCATTACGTCATCTGCATTGGAGAATTTTCTAAAACTCATATTTACATTGATAGAAGCCAATTTGCGATTATTTCCTCTAAATAACCATTAGTGACTAAACATCACCTGCTACTTGGGTATATAAAAATGATGCATGTTTTAGCCCGTTTGTTGCTTCTTTTTTATCCTTTTGGAATATACACACTTGATATTTATCTTGGTGAATGCAGTCGCGAATAGCTGGCTTCACCTAATATTAACCCATTACTCCTGTTTTGGAACAGGTGATTTCATTGCTAAAAGCAGTTGCACAATTCTTTCTCTTTTAGGATTAATTTAGAACAGGAGAATTATTCATGTAAATCGAAGAAAAAAAAAATCTCTAAAGGAAATCAAAATCTTACCAATGTTATTTATAAATTTTCGTTTAATTCAATTGTAGAATTACTCTTTCATTAGGGTACTTGTTAACTAAAAAATATTGAGTCTGGTTGTCAAGGACGAATATTACGAGGATGAATATTACTATAAAATGACGTCATTATACATGTTGCGTTTATTATGTATATTATAGTGTTTCGTAAACTTCTCATACTTCGCTGAAATGACATCATTATGCATGTTCCATATATTATGCATACGACAGTAGTACGTGATGACTTTTCTTACTACATATATATTTAAAGACTCCAAACAAAAATATTCATTTTTCATAAGCATTCTAAAAAATACATATTAATAGTGGTCATTACAAAACTCCTTGTATAATTTGTAAGTTAAAATAAAATTTCATTACAATTTGTGGGATTCCGCTATAATCCGTAGTAGGACAAAAAAGCTATTTTAACAAATAGCTGGCCAAGCACGATTTAAAAATAAATTCTAAAAACTAATTACAAAATAGGTTTACCATTTTATCGATAGTGTATTTTTAATCTGCTGCTCCTTAAAAATAATCATATGAGTGACCAAAACATTCAGTTTAACTTTTCCCAAAGGAATAGTACAAAAACAATTAATGAGTTTTGCGAAAGAAAGCATAGAGGCACAGAGGAAAAAACACGACGTTTTGAATTTGAAAAGATGAAATGTTCAGCTGCATGCATATACCTCGATTAAAGGAAATTCGCTTTGTAAGTAATTTCTTGCTGACGCTGTATTTTCTAAAAGAGATTCACTAAAACGTCACTAAGAACATTTTTACACTAAGTTTTGCAATTCTAAAACTATTCTAATCAATAAGGCTCTTCAATTCTAAAACCATTCTAATCAATAAGGATTTTTAATTCTAAAATCATTCCATCGAATAAGGCTCATCAATTCTAAAACCATTCGCATCAGTAAGGTTCATAAATTCTAAAACTATTCTCATCAATAATGCTCTTCAATTCTAATCAGTAAGCGTACCTCCTGAAAAGTGATCACAATTAGAAGAGTGAGGTGATAAAAGCAAAATATTAACTAATCAGGAATCACTATTCACCTATCTTTAATTATTTGCAAATAATTATTTTAGTCTCATAAAAAAGTTTCAGTCTCATAGAAAAGTTCAGACCAGAACTTTCTTCAACTAAACTCTCCAATTCTAAAATAGATAATCAAAATCAATAAACATACCTGGTGAAAGGTAATCAACAGTTTGAAGACTGATATGATAAAATCTTCACAAACTAGCATATTTTATTAATTATGGTGCGGATTCATGCTGTTAATTACCAGCAAATAACCATTTTAGACTCACTAAGAACTAAGAGTTTTATTGTTTTCTACCTTTCTCTTCCCTTGTTTATTTACTACGCATTAGCACACTGTTTTTCTAAATTCAATTATTTGGTTATTCTAATCCCCTTAGAAACTATTTGCCAAGAAAAGAAAATTATAAAATGTCAAAGCGGTAATTTAAACTGACAAACTGACAATACGTCTTATGGGGAATCGCAGTTTCTGTGCCTGTTCACACTAAAAAAAAGGTATCCTTAATACTGACAGTTAAACAGCTGCTAAGATTGAAAGCAATTGTTCTCTGGAAACGTTCTACAGAACTTAAAAATGCAAACGAATGTAAACAGTTACAGGAATTAAGTTAATTTTAAACGGCTACATTTCAGAATATTTTCCTGCAGTCAACGCCGAGGAAAGAAAAATCTAACTTATATAACATGTTTTACATTTAAAACAACCCATTTTACATTTACATAATTAATTTATTACTGTAACTAATTCTGTTGTTTTTTCCTAGATAAAAATAATAAAGAAAAGTAAGAAGTACTAAAATTGTAATAATTCCCAACTGAAACGTGTGCAATTTTCAATACACCTTATATTTATGAAAGTGGAGAGGTGCACAAAATGAATGAAAGGAAAATTGGTAACAAATAATTAATAGCAATAATTATAGTTTTTCGATCATTTATTATATTTGTCCTTGTAGAATTGAATATATTTCTTAGTTTTTTATTCATTTATTTAGAAATAATGATAGCATAGATTGTACTATTGACTTTAAAGTTCAATGGTACAAGCTATGGAAGCAGCTATACTGCGCTAAACTCCAATATAAAAATAGATACTAGCGTATTCAATATGGAAGAAAACAAAATTAAATTATGTTGTCTTTTTTAGACTTTTTTAATATTTTCCTGTCGCATTCTGCCACTAGTGTCACAAAGGGATAAATGCTTGAAAGGTTGTAGACAATACTTTTTAATTTCATTAAATAAATTGCATGAAATAGACTGTACTAATTTCTTATTAACTGTACCAAGTTAGATTTAAGCTAAATTTTATTCTACAGTACTTCTGACTCAAGAACTTCTTTTTCTTCTTCCCTACGTTTTATTTATTTTTCTTTTCTTTTGATTAAAAGCAATTCTAAAATTAGGTTAACTAGTAAGAGAGAAAACCGAAAATAGATGCCTACATTCATCTATCTTCATCTTTTTCAATATTTTCTTTCTTTTTGAAGAGCTGTTGATTTCAAATTTAAACAATTTAACACTAGAATGACGGATTGGATCAATTTGGGCCCCTCTCGTTTTTCGTTGCACTGTAATTCAAAAAATAACTGAACTGAAAAAGTTGAGTATTTCTGATTTTTCATAATTTAATCTAATTTTAGAGCCTATTTAATCACTCATATGTTAGCCTTATAGAAGTGTGTATATATAGAACCGTAATGACGATCGGGGACAGAGTCGCACCTTAGGTATTCTGGTAGGTATCCCAGACCCCAGGTAGGCTTGGGTATAAGGTACCCTTTGATAAAGGTACCTTAGTTGAACCGCGATGGCTTAGGGGATAGAGAGCTCTCCTTCCAATAAGGTGAACTGGGTTCGAATCCCAGAGATGGCAGGTCGATACGAATTCCTCATCCGGCTTGCACCGAACACAGTGCTGACGTAAAATATCCTCAGTAATAGACGGATCATGGGTGAGATTACCCTTGCCGTCAGGCTAACCGTGGGAGGTTCTCGGGATCTTCCTCCTCCCCGTAACGCAAATGCGGGTTAGTTCTATCCAAAAAGTCCTCTACGAAGGCAAATTTGTCCCAATACTTGATCCAGGAGTTCCCTTATCTTCTGGATTGGGTTCAAAATTACAAGGTTACGGAGTTGAACATCAGCAGTCGCAAACCCAAAAAATTAGATCGGCTGTTCAACGACGGTTATAAAATAAAATAACGTCAGTTCCATTAAAAAAAGTATTTCAACACATGTATAATTATTACTTATTATTATATAGTTGATAGATGATGATACAGATGATCAACCTCTATAATAGATTTTTATTAAACTAATTATGATTACAAATTAAGATTTTGGATCTCTAATTGGTCTACACACAGACAATCTGGGAAGTACCACATTGGGCCCTTTAGTCCTTAATCAATGTTCAGTCTTTCTAGTGCTAATACAGCTTTTAAAAAAAAATATAAAAACAGTTTTAGTCAGTGCCAAATTTTAGTTTAGAATTTCCCTCGCTTAATTGTATCTTGAACGCACAAACCTTGGAATCAAACTGTCTGCCCTATTCCCACCTTTAATTCAACGCGTCTCCCAGCTTTTATTTAAATCTTTTCCGGAAAGCTCAAGGCTAAAGGGGAGTTGGCCCATGAAATGAATGCTTTTTGGGATATTAAACCTGGCAACATGCCAAATATCCTTTCATTTTTTAATTTAGAAGTTGGCATCGATCATCATATTCCTTGACCGATAAAAGTACGAGAAAGAAATAATGTCCAAGTCTTGAAACTGACAA
Organism: Parasteatoda tepidariorum; assembly: GCF_982258835.1. Taxonomy (NCBI): domain Eukaryota; kingdom Metazoa; phylum Arthropoda; class Arachnida; order Araneae; family Theridiidae; genus Parasteatoda; species Parasteatoda tepidariorum. Next base: position 47,242,439 of record NC_141756.1, read on the forward strand.
CTCAACTCATTCAGTGTCGATAGGTATTTAACACAGATAACCTCCGCTATAGTATTTTTTTATTCTGTTATCTTATTTGTAAGCATTTATTTATTTTTTGAGGGCAAATTGTTGACGAAAACAGAAAAGATAAGAAGTTCACTGAATAGATATCTGCTTAAATTTTCTCAACTGTGTTTACGTTAATGTTTGCACTGGATGAGTAAAATATTTTTCAATGAACACGCGACTGAACTTTAATAGAAATAGCAAACGCTGCGTCACGGTTATCTTCAAAGGGCTCTCAATGCGGTTTTCTTCAAAGCAGATGCGAAAATATTTTTTCCTTCTGAAAAGCTACTTTAGTTCAGAAATCGATCTCATTAACCTACGATCTCTTAAATACTAGTGCGCAAAATACAAAATAGAAAAAAATAATTTTTGATCTAGTGATCGGTTTGTCAGGAAAATAAAGGAAATTTTAATGGTTCGTGGGGCTAATTATACTAATTAATTTGTCCAGGAGATATATTAAGGTACCTGAATCGTTAAAAATCGGACAATTTCTACAATAATTTTGAGTATTTTCTATTATATTTAAATTTTAGTTCATTAGCTTTTCAAAACCCTTCAAAATTTTTATCTCCGATATTCAAAAATAAAGTTTTTCTTTTTCCTAAGTAATGTTAACCGACGAAACTGATTTTTTTTTCTTTTCTTCTTATTGCTTGCACTATTTGAACCCTTATTTATTTGAATAAATTATATTTTTAAGAAAAATAGAATTCATTTTCAGAAATTAATTTTTAAAACATTTATTTTTTGTTGCCAGAATTTTCTTTCATTTTAAATGCATTTTCTGAAAAACTCCGATTTTGAGAAAATTTCTTTACAAACCACATTACAAAAAAAGTTTATTATAGAATTCTTTTAAAATTTGATTGTAGATTTTGTCTAATGTTAGCAACCTTTTCAAAATAAAGTTAGGGTCTAAGTGTGATATTTATCTTTTTTTGATATTTATGCATTATAGTTTGATGTTGAGCTGTTAGTGTGACGTAAATTTAAGCTGAAATTTGACCATTTTTTGAAAAATTTTCAATGAATTGTTAAACCTTACTTTAGATCTTTAATTTTAGGACTCCTGCTTATTAAACGTAAAATTAAAATTTTAATTGAGCTTTTTTTTAAAAAAATAATAAGTTGTGTCTAAACCAGTTGAATACCTGACTCATAAAGCCAGACACAGAGAACTAAATAAAAAAAATTTTTTGGCTGATTTTGAATTTTGAAAATCTTGAAAACATGGTCCCAACTGTTTAAGCAGGAAAATGCTTGAAAGTTGGGATCCCTTATGTTAATTTCACTTCCTCCCCCCCCCCTTCTGAATAGAATTAATGAAGTCGCTTTTATAAATTTCCTTTCGATTTCCTGAGAGCTGTTTGACCGATTTTGTCCACGTTTTGTTTCTTGTCTATTAAAATAATATACTTTTAATTTCATAATCGAATTTGGTAAAAATTTGTTTACAAAATTTTAAATTGTATTTCAAATTTTTACGACAATTATTGAATAAAATAATGAAAAAATCATTTAAAAAAATCTTTTTTTTACATTAAATTATTTTTGGTTATGAAAATTGTAGAATTGTGTGCTAGAATTTTTCAGTTAACTTAAAAAGTTCTCGAGATATGGTGAAAAACTCCAACAGTAAAATTAACGTTCATGAGTTAAAACAAACTTTACTTTCGACAACTCTCTAGACTAAACTATTGGAATCATATTTTCTAGACTGCAGCTATCCTTATCCCCCATATTTTGAGAATTAAAAATTAAAATCCATCTATAAAAAGGTATATTTATTCAGACAAAGTACGTTTTTGTGGTAGATTTTGTAACTTAAAATATCGTCTACACAAGCAATTTAGCGTATATAAGGTTAGTTTCTCGAATCATTAAGACAGACGTTAAAATCCAATCACTAAATCTAAATAAAAGTGTTTTGCTTTTTATTTTGCACACTTTACCTGACATAAAATTAATCTTTAAACCTAAGAGTTATGGGGTTTTAAGTACAACGTGTGCTATTTTAAGTTGTCATCATAGCTTGTTCACTTATATAACTTGAAAATATATCTATTTGTATAAGTATTATAATGACACACCATGGAGATAGTTTTTCAAAGATAATTCCAGGTAAAAAATAAATTTGGGTAAATATTTATTATTTTTTTATTATTTTATTTAATAACAGTCGAAAATCTTTTAAATGGTAGGGTATAAAAAATTTTATCCAATTTTTAAAGTAACTAGTTTTACATGGCAAAATACCCTACCATTTAAAAGATTTTCGACTGTTATTAAATAAAATAATAAATATTTACCCAAATTTATTTTAATAAAAAAATTAATTATTAAATAAAAATGGAACTATGTAAGACACTGTTTCAAAGGCAACCTACTGCACTAAAAATGCATTTTTAAAAATTAATTATGAAGAAAATTATATTGTTATATTAAGTTTAATTTGATTTTTAATAGTAATTTTTAATAGTAATTGATTTTTAATAGTAATACTTTTAGTAAATAGTTTGACAAATTGATCAACTGCAAGGCAGAAAATGATTTTGGAAATAGACATTTTACAAGTGCAATAAAAAGATAAAATTCCTTAAGTAATCAACATTTTGAATTTAAAAAATTTAAGTTGACTAAACATTAATTTTAGTTACATTCAGATGACAGCGAAGACAAAGGCTTCAGACAACTACTAAGATCACTAAAAAAATTTAATCTATAACTTATATTGTTTTAATTTGAATTTGGGCTGTAAAACTTTAAATCTATTGCTATTGTGTTTTATCAGGAATTCAGACACTAAAACTTTAAATCTATTATTATTTTTTTTAATCGTGAATTTGAATACTAAAGCCATAAATCTATTGATATTATTTTTTATCATAAATTTGGACACTAAAACTTTAAATCTGTTGACATTATTTTTATTGTAATTTAAATTTTGACACTAAAATTTTAAATCTATTGATATTATTTAAACAATGAATTTGGACATTAAAACTTTAAAACTATTGATATTAATTAAATCATGAAATTAAAACGTTTTAAATCAATAAATACCTGACTGAGGTAATCTTAAGAAGAAAAAAGTTTTTCAAATTAATTTAAAGATGAAATTTTACGTCATTGAAATGTAAATATTTTTAAAAAATATTTTGTTGAAAATATTTTTTTCCCTACAGGATAGTTACCACTTACATTTACACAAAATTCAATTTAATATTTAATTAGATTTTTATAAATTTATTTTTCACTAATAATTTTTTAATTGACTTTCTATCTTCTTTAGCAATTACACCCTTCTTTTTAATTACATTTAATCCAGGAGTTTTTTCTGAATTTTCCACTGAGTAAAAATAAGTCGAATTTAATTAACAAAAGCTTAAATGTGGTAAAAATTGCAAATAAATACTTAGCAAATATCTAATTTAGTAAATTAATGTGTAAATTAGTAAATAAATAACCCAATAAGTGATTGCGTTAGTAATTAATTCACGTTATTTTCATAAAGGCTAAATATTCGTATGCCTTAGTAATATTTCCCATTATTAAAAAATTGGAATAAATATAGTCTTAAGTGGCAATTAAAAGGAAAATTAAAAATTAACTTATCTGACTAAGCACCTTTTTTTTCGTAATTTGCTACATAGTCAAATGCACACCATTCCCACATTCCTTTTTACTTTGAATTAAAGCATAGGGCTTCTAATCTAGCTTTCCATCTCACTCTATTTGTGGCCAGATATTTTGTCCCTCTCCATGTATTTCTCATTGTTTTCAATTCTTTTACAATCCTCCTGCGTCAATTATTGTTTGGTCTTCCTCTTTTTCTTTTGCCCCTCAGGGTTCCAATCAAAAACTTGTTTCACTTTAAATGTTTTGGGCTTGCGTGGAACATGATCAATCCATTTCCATTTTTTTAAATTTCCTAATCAATTAGTTTCTGTTTTACTTTTCTAAGGATTTCTGCATTACAAATTTTATGGAACCACTTCATACGCAAGATTCTTCGTAAACAGTTGTTAATAAATACTTGAAGTTTCTGTTATGTTCTTTCTCTGTTATGTTCATGTTATTTTTTTTGCAGTTATATGTCTCAGATCCAAAGAGTAGAACAGATTTAACATTAGTATTGAAAATTAAACTTTTTGTTGAATTTGTTATATTTTTGTTTTTCCAGAATTTATTGAGAATAGCGTAACTGCATCGAACTTTGTTTAATCTATAAGGGGGTCGAAAAGTAATGTCTTTTGGTGCATTGGATATTTGTTATCAAGATTTTATTTTCAATCAATTCACCCTCGTTAGCAACAACCTTACAATGCCGGATCGAAAATGAATCAAAATACATCGGATAAAAATGAATTGGTTTTTAAGACTAACGAATATTTAATGCGCTGAAACGACATTACTTTCCAGTCCCCCTAACATTTAGCATATCTTAATCAATTCCCCCGTTGTTGTTAATTATACTTCCAAGATACGTAAAACTGCTTACCTCCTCTTACTTAGTATTTTCTAACAATATGTCATTTAATTGTTTAATTTTTAAGTTAAGCAATTAAATGACAATTTAATTTAATTTTCAAAACGTTAAAAATCAAATGTGTTGTCATGTAACTACATATGAAAGTGCAGCTCAGTTTTGCCAATTTACCAAAAATTACAGAAAAGTCCTGAGTGATGTACAACAGAAGCTGTCCACAATAGCTCTTCTCTCCACTTAACACTATTACTATGAAGTAAGCTTTTTTGACTTCATTTTGAAAAAACGAAGTCACTTAACAGTAACCACAAATTATTATTTAAACGGAATCTAATGAATCACTATTAAAGAAAGTACTCATCAAAACATGTTTGACTGCTAGGCAAGGATTTGAATAATTACTACCGGAGTTGAAAGACGATTATTATAAACATCTTCAAATTTCATGAAATAATCAAACTTGTTTTGGCGTTTTCAACCATAGAGTTGAAATACCTACTATCTCAACTCTATGTTTTCAACCCGCCTCTCTCACTAGCGATTCAACAGATTTGTAGATCTTTTTCCCCTCCTCCCTTAAATATTAATTTTCGAAAATAAATGTTAATTGTGAATACTTTTTTCATGCTTATGATTACGAAACAAGCAATATGGAATCAATCGTACTAATACAAACAATCGAAATAACTCAAATGTGACCGTTAAGAAGAAGTGTAATTTTTGTGATGATTAAACTGTGCTTGTAATCTATTTGTTAGAAATATATAAATACAAACTTGTCCAAAATGCATATTCAAGGCAAGCTTATCCAAAAATAAAAAATAAATAAATAAAGATTCCCCATACCATAAAACGACGATATTTTATTTTTATTTTTTGCGAGACAAATCTCGTATTAATTTCAAAACTTAAGTTATGCATCACTTAAAAAAATTCTGAGATTTTTTCACCTTTTATTTCATATAAGCTTAATAAAAGGGAAAAAAATTAAAGAAAAAATCATGGCGATTTATATAGTTTTTTTAGAGAAGAGATGGGATTCAAAATTCTGGTATAGTTTCAAACAATGGAACATAACCAAATGTCTCTTTTTTGTTGTTATCTGACAATATCTTCTGTGGTTTAGAAATATCTTATAGCATTAACCAAGCATTTTTACTATACTATGGGACACTTATTAAGAATGTTTCTGTAATAAAAGAAAAGCATTTAAAATGTTATACTTGTTTAATTACGAGTAACCAGATTAAAATACATTCACAATTAAAAAAAAATATCGATTCTTTTTAATGTATGCAGCCAATTAAAAGAAAAAAATAGCTTTAAAACCATAAACTGACCGACAAAAAAAAAAAATCGACTCACTTTTCGTTCCTTCCCTTTATCGGACAAAACCACAGTCCGAACGAAGTCGGTGACGAGCTCCGAACTTGGCATTATCGGACGGGCAAGGTGGTCAGCCCCCGGTCCGAAACGCGATCCCGCAGATGAGAAAACATTGGGATGAGGAGAGCTCAAAATTGGAAAGTCTTGAAGGTATGAACGAAGGTGAATTAAAGTATTCCGAATGATTCTCAAGAAGATTCCTCGTGCCAAAAGTAAAGCTATTTTCGTCGTTTTAGGTTGTATCTTTAGAGAAGGTGTAATCGACTCTGTCTTCTTCGGGTCTGAACTACTGAAGAACGTCAGAGTTTACTACCTGTGTTGAAGCAGCTGTTGATGAACTGCCTTCAAACGACAATTCCGGCAGAAAATGTCTTAAAAAAAAGTCATTTGATAATAGTAAATAAAGAAAAGTTGGTTTTCCCTGCGCATATTTTTGTGAGAAACTTTAGAATGCCTAAGCAATCAATAAAAATAGATAAAAATAATCAATCTTAAGGCTGTTTGAGCAACGTTAAATAAAATGCATGTTTTTTTTTTAAAAGAATTTTAGACTCCTTAAACAATCAATAAAAATGGATAAAAATATCTATTTTTAAGGTTGTTTAAGCAACGTTAAAAAAATACATATTTTTATAAGAAATTTTAGAATACTTAAACACTGACAAAATGGATAAAAATATCAGTTTTTAAAGCTGATTAAGCAACGTTAAAAAATGCATCTCTTCGTAAGAAATTTTCGAACTTTTAAGCAGTCAATGAAAATGGATAAAAATATCAATTTTTAAAGCTGCAAGGAACGTTAAAAAGTTCATATTTTTGTAAAATTTTTAGAACACTTAAAGAATCAATGAAAATGGATTAAAAATATCAGTTTTTAAGGCTGTTTAAGGAATGTGAAAAAAAGATGCATATTTTTATAAGAGATTTTAAAATACCTAAACAATCAATAAAAATGGAGAGAAATATCTATTTTTAAGATTGTTTAAGTAACGTTAAAAACGTGCATATTTTTATAATAAATTTTAGAGTGCTTAAACATTAATAAAATGGATAAAAATATCAGTTTTTTAAGGCTGTTTAAGCAACGTTAAAAAATACATATTTTAAAAGAAATTTTAGAGCACTTGAACAATTAATAAAAATGGATAAAAATATCAATTTTTAAAGCTGCAAGGAGCGTTAAAAAGTTCATATTTTTGTAAGAAATTTTAGAACACTTAAAGAATCAATGAAAATGGATAAAAAATATCAGTTTTTTAAGGCTGTTTAAGCAACGTTAAAAAATGCATATTTTATAAGAAATTTTAGAACGCTTAAACATTTAATAAAAATGCATAAAAATATCAATTTTTAGGGCTGTTTAAGCAACATTAAAAATGCATATTTTTCTAAGAAATTTTAGAATATTTTAACAATAAATAAAAATGGATAAAAATATAATTTTTAAGACTTTAAACAGCGCAAAAAAATGCATATTTTTGTAAGAAATTTTAGAATTATTTAATGGACGCGCTTAGTACTAATGCTTAGATTGAAGCAATGTGAAAAATAAGAGTAGAGAATTGCATGTTTTTTTTAAAACATTTCAGATTATTGTAAAAATAAATAAAATAAATGAAAATTACCTAAGTCATTTATATATATTTTTAGAATATGTATAGAAATGAATGGAAAATACACTTTGATATGCATTGAAATTAATATGAACAAATATAAAATGTATTAAAAAGTTATTTATATTATTCTAATTAAGTTTTTTAATATATTATAATTATATTAAAAATTTATTCTAAATTATGGGGAAAATATTTATTTATTTAAAAAAAATCTGTTTGCTCAAAAGCTGTAAAGTATTTTGTTTCATTTTCTTTAAAGGTATAATGTAACACAAATAGCTAAAAACGTAGTGTAAAATTTGAAAATTAATTCTAACGGCAGAACAAGAGCCCTATATTTTTTAGAAACAGTATGTTATTCGATAAATGATATTCGACACTCTGCTGTTAAATTCCACGTAGTTGCAGATCATTACAAAGGTTTCTACTACTGAACTCGTAGAAACCCACAAAATCTCAATTTCAATTTTATAAAAAAGAAGTTAAATTGAAAAAAAAAAAAAAAACAGGAAGAATTTGCAGATCACTGCAGAGATTTCTCTAATGTTCTTCCGCTAATGATATTAAATTTGCGGAAGAACAAAAATATTATAAATGGAAATTAATCATCTTGACTCAGTTTTGATCTTATGAACGGATATAAATTGTAATATCACGAAATTAAAGATACAATTTAAATGACACGAATCATTAATCATGATGACGTAATCACAATTAAAAAAATTCCTCAAGCGGGTTTAAGTCATGCGGACTGTTACAAACTTTTGTAAAAAATAGTTCCTTTCAACTTTTAGAAGTTTGAAAGTTCTTTCGTCTGATATTTAGTGTTTTTCATTATAATTCGGGCCACTTAATTATTATAATTAAACAGAAACTTTTAACCTGACATTTAAAACTTATTGAACATGAAATAAAAGAGCGTAATAACATAAAATCAAAATGTCGCCGGACTCTTTACTTAAAAATTATTTTAGCTGAAAACAAATTTTCAGTGTCATATTGTAGTATGTGAAATTTTAACAATACTTATGACTGCGAATTGGGGATTTTGATGTTTCGTGCTGTGAAAAAGATGCATCATAACATTCCAATAGAAACGTTGAGTAGTTTACTCTTGGCTTATTGTGTTGTACCATGGAAGGGAACTACACAATAAATCATGCACCTTTCATTGCACTCTTTGGGTAGATGCGGGTGTCAAAATGGTCCATTTAACATCCTTGAAAATTCAAGTGTTTTAAATAAATCTAAAACTATATCCGGTTGATACGAAATAATCAAATTATTAACTATTTAGTGAAAGAGTAAGAAAACATCTAAACATGTAAAACTGATACAGCAAATAATAACAAGGCGTGTCAAAATGCTTTTTGCAACATGTATTTTAAATCAACTTATTATCTAGCAAATTTAGTTTTTGACGTACATTGTATGAGTGGACTGTGCATTAAAATAGTCGCTCAGCTTTTCGATTATCAGTAAAACCAAAACTAAAATTTAAATGGAACTATGTTATGTACCTTCAAAAATGTGTTAAAAATATTGTGCTTGAATTTCGTCTGCCTAGAATCGGCATGCAATTAATTAAAATTATTATTGCAAAATTACCGTTTGATTTTTTCGAATATGCTGAATCATTATTTTGCTAAAACTTTAATAGGATGCTAAGTTGAACAATATTATCATACTTTTTCAAATTCAATATTCAATTATAAATTATTCAATTAAGATATTTCACTTTGATCGGAAACATGTTTAAATTTTACATCTAATATGGAACAAATTTGCGCAGTATTATTTTTGAAGATACTGTTATTTATGATTCAACATTGAATCGATTTTTCTGAGAGTGAAATATTTTTTTTTTTTTTTTATCAAAAGAGGTTAAGAGAAATTTCATAAATATTCTACGAACGCGCAAGAGACGAGCAATTTACTTTCATCAATAATTTTTGAGAATCAAACGGTCAAAAAAGTATTGGTTGTTTTAATGAAATGTCACGAGTGAATGAACAAAAGCCGTGGTGGCTCAGGGGATAGAGCGCTCGCCTCCCATTGGTGAGACCCGAGTTCGAATCACAGCGATGGCTAGTCGATTCAAATTCCGCATCCGGCTTGCATGAACCACAGTGCTGACGTAAAATATCCTCGATGACCCAGGATCCGTAATACCCTCAATACCCTCAATGATCCGTAAAATATCCTCAATGACCCATGATCCGTTGGGAGGTTTTCGTGGTTTTCCGCTCCATGTAACGCAAATGCGGGTTAGTTCAATCAAAAATTTCTCTACGGAGGCAAATTTTCTCCCAATACTCGATCCTGGAGTTCCCTTGCCTTCTAGATTCGGTTCAAAATTACAAGGCTACGGAGTTGAACATTGATAGTCGTAAACTCAGAATTGGATTGGTTGTTTAACGCTGGCTATAAAATAAAACAAAAACATGCGTTAATATTTTATTTTCTTAATTTGTGAAATACATGTAGGGTTTTCCTTATAAGATCAGACCGAAATAAAATGATCAGATTTGAAAAAAAAGTATAAATATGCTTTTAAACGCATTTGTTTGCAGTGCCATTAAAAATAAGAAGTTAACTAAATTTATTAAAAAAATAAGAAAGAAAAATTACTAACATTTTAAGAACTCACTTCAAGTGGATTAAAAAGAAAAAAAAGAAAGAATTTGATCTTCTCTCACGAAAAACGTACAGCGCAGCGAGTTTTCGAAAAGCTTGAGAAGCATTTTCGGCGGTGATCAAATTTATTACGAATGTGACGCGCTCAACATTTTTCTTTGACAAAAATTGAAATATGTACTGTCATGCAACGATTGAAAATAATTATTGGATATGGAGTTCCAGTAGAGATTTCAGTGCTCGAGCTAATCAGAAAGTGATGGAAAATTAATTAAGGAAGGAAAATTACTCATTTTCTTTATGTCAAATATTTCCTATTAAGCCGTAATGGCTCAGTGGATAGAGCGTTCGCTTTCCAATGATGTGAATCAGGTTTGAATCCCAGCTATGGCTGAATGATATGAATTCCGCATCCGGTTCGCCCCAACCACAATGCTGTCGTAAAAAATATACTCAATGGTAGACGGATCCCCCCTTGCCGTTAGACAAACCGTGGGAGGTTTTCGTGGTTTCCTCCTCATGTAACTCAAATGCTGGTTAGTTTTATCAAAAAGTCCTTCACGAAGGAAAAATTTTCCCTTTATATTTAATCCAAGAGTTCCCTTGTCATCTGGATTGGGTTCAAAATTATAAGGCTGCAGAGTTGAACATTGGCAGTCGTAAACCCTAAAAATGCTGTTCCACGACGATTATAAAATAAGAATAAAAAAAAAATATTTTCAATTACTGAAATTAGTGAAGCATCATTACGTCAATAATTCTATAACGGTTTTTAACGTTTCTTTTTAACGAATTATTTCTCCATTTCCTCTATTTCTCAGTAATTTTGCTTTGCAATATTTTTTTATTTTAATTACCGTTGGTTTTAAATTATTTCATTTTATAAAAACACATTTTAAAACCATTAACGCTGGATAGCTTTAGAAATGCTAATTTGGTAACGTAGTTCACCCATGCAACCACGGTCATGTTGATCATTGAATTTATCTGACGTAACGAATAAAAAAAAATGTTAAAGAATGTTTAAAGAGGTATGAGCTTGCAAACATCACTGGTGTTATCTTTAAAAAAAATCATATATAGTTTAATTTTTATCAATAACGATTTCTAAGCTAATGAAACATTTTTCAAATGTTTCTCACTAACTATCTAGTTGAAATTTTTGAACAATTTTTAGAATCGGGGCTAAAACCACTGGCCAAATCTCCGGAGACTATAGTACAAAATGTTCTAGAGTTATAAGAGGGACACACACACAGACAAACTCTTCATTTTATTATTATCTATAAGATATATCCATTTTAAGTCCTAAATAATGAAATATATAACTGATCACTATAGTTGTCAAAATTATTGACAGGAAAAGTTGGGAGTAAAAGTTATTTATTTCAATTCAAACTGCTAATGCTTTGGTAAACAAGCTGGTGCCAGCTCAACACATATTTTACAAATACATTTCCTTTATAATTCATTGTTGCTAATTGTTAACCATCGATCAATGTTAAGGAGTTCTGGAAAATAACTCATTATAAGTCGTCAGCATGAAGGGTAGATACATCCTCAGTTCGAATTCTCACAGCATGAGAATGGGTAGTTGAATTCTCTTTCTCCCTGAGATCAAAGATGCCGCGTTGATAGTCATTCTTGAATAATTACGTTTTTACTTGTCAAGTTTGTTCCCATCTGTTATAGAACAGCCTTCGCAAGTGAAATTAGGCAAAGAATACTCAGAAATTTACGAAATCTCCCCCAGTAAACATTCAAGGGATTTACATTTAGTAAAGTTAAGTAGTTGTCAAGGCACAAATAATCTAAATTTTTTTTTTATATAAAGCATGTTAGCCTACAAAGTACATGGCCGTATGAAAATTTTGCAATCGATCAACGCTTATGCTTTATACATGCATCTGAAATAGTAAGCATTGAATTTCAGTTTTAGGTATGAGGTAAAAAAAAATCGTGAGTAATTATTAATTCATTATTAATTAACACTACGCAATCGTGTCCGAAACCGAAAGGCACAGATCAAGGGAATTAAATTTTTTTAATTAATTTAATTTCTTAGTCAATAAAATAGTTGCTGCAGAAATGAATTTTTAATATGAAAAAAAAAGTATTTTTTTCTTCTTCAAAATTTGATTTCTTAGGAATTATTTGACCAATTTCGCATAAATTTTGTATTTTGCCATGAAGAACTGTGAAAGATTCGATCATTAAATCAAAAGTTAATTATTTTGGTAGGTTTAGTTATCTATTATTATTTTTTTTCGCGTATTGTACACAGAAAAAGTTAATGGGAGATTTAGAAAAATGACTGAAAAAAATGAGAGCATCAGTTTTCTAGAACAACTGAAAAGCATGTGATGCAAGGAATTTCTTCAAAACAGCTCCTCAAACACTGATATCAGATCATAAAATTAAATATATCGAAGTTAAAAGGGTAATAAACGTTCAAATGTGCATGCCTCAAATATTTCTATTTCAGTGACATTAAAAATAAATAAAATTAATGGTTGTGAAGGTCGCTACCGTTTATTTATTTGTTGTTCAAGAAAGGTCGTTCAAATAATAAAAGAAATCATAATGGCGTCCAATACTATTTATAATTCGATTTAAATTTCATTTGAAACAGTATGGAAGTAGGTGCTATGCGGAAATCTGTCAAAGTTTCAATAAGAGTGTAGTGTAACTCATCTCTACAATTTCATGGTGCAACTAATCTCGATAATCTTATAAAATAACTAATTTTCAGTAGCCTTTAATATTACGAAATAATTTTTCTTCGATTAGCAACTTCGATTAGATCTTAACTAGCAACTAATCTTTAACTAATCATCAGTTAGCTTTAAAATCTTAGAGAATCATAAATCTTCGATTAGTCTTTATAATCTCATGAAGCACTTAATCGCTATAATCTTGTCAAATAACTAATCCTTAACTGTCATTTATAATTTCACGTAAAAATTAATCTTCGATTAGTTTCAATAATCGCCTGTGGTCACTAATCGCTATTATCTAGTCAAATAACTTATCTTCAGTTAGCATTTATAAACTGAAGAATTAATAATTAATCCTCGATTTGTCTCTATAATCTCATATAATAACAAATCGCTATAATCTTGTCAAAAGACTGTTCTTCAATCAATATTTATAATATTTAATATATTTATAATCTTTGATTACTTTCTTTAATATCGCGGAGTAACAAATCGCTATAATCTTGTCAAATATTTAATCTTCAATTGACATTTATAATCTTATGGAGTAATTAATCTTTGATCAGTCTCGATAATTATATATAGTAACTAATCGCTATGATCTTGTAAAATAACTGTTCTTCAATCAATATTTATAATCTTGTCAAATAATTAATTTTCAATAGACATTTATAATCTTATGGAATCAATCTTCGATTGTTTCTATAATATCTTGGCGTAACTAATCTCAATAATTTTATGGAGTAACTTTTCTTTGCTTAGCTTTTAGAATCTTATAGAATAATTAATCTCCATAATCTCATGAAATAACTAACTTTCATTTATTCTCCATAATATTATTGAATAATTATTATCAATAAATAAACTATAAACCATAGCCTTGATACTGTATGTTAAGGTTCGAAATTAGCTATGGAACCATTCAAATATTTAAAAGGGGTGTTGTGATTTGTTTATTTTTGCTAACAAGCTGGAAGCATTTACAATCCTAACGAAATATTTCAATAAATTCCTATTTTAAATTTTTTAACCCAATAAATGAACAAATATATTGGAGAAAAAAAATTACACTTGAAAAAATTTCAAATTTAAATTTGAGAAAAAAAAACTCTGAAAAATATTTCTTCAAGGATAAAATTTAACAAATTCAAACGTAACTTAAAACACAAATTATGTTTTTTTTTGCAAACTTTTATTTAATTGAATTCAAAAGTTCTTAAAATTGAACTATTCAATTGTAAGAGTCGAAAATCAAGGGGTATATGATGCGACTTTCTTGCATGGGAGGGGATTGAAATTTTCTTATTCTTTAAGGCAAGGAATGTCCAAAAGTGCCAAAAATATGCTCATGTACTAATTGATGCCCAACGATTTAGATTTCACCAGTTTTTGTTGCAAAAGATAAACTAAAGTATTATAATCCAGATAGCAATGGCGTGAAAAAATAGTTATGAATGCTCAGTAGAAGAAGCAAGTCACTCATTTTCATAGTTCATATCAAGATTCTTTTTCATATTGCAAAAAAAAAAAAAAAAACTGTGAACTGATACTGAACAAAAAAGTGAAAACCTAGTGTTTACTGAGAATTAGATATTATGAGGGTCACCCTGCTATATTTATGTGTAACAGAGTGCTTTGTTTTGAAGTTGAAATATTAAGAGTTCAAATAATTCCAAGAATTTGCCGGATATTTTAAAATGACAATTTATTTGTTTATTTTTTACAAATTATGTGTTCTTTGCAGAATAACTTTTCATTTTCAAAACTGTTTAATTTTTATTAATTTTCAAATAAATTTTTTTTTCGTTTTAGAAAAAAATTGAAATACCACATAAATTTATAGCATTCATATAAGTTTTGATGCTAAGTAGTGTTTATATGCATCCGATGAACTCAGGACATTGAGGTAGACCTATAAAAGAGATGGTGCGAAAAATTAACGAAAAATCTAACCATCATGTAAATTTCAAACAGGAAATTTCAAAGCCAAACTCAAAAAAGTTTTGAACAACATTGTTCAGGCTTTAGCATTTAAAAAGAAGAATGTTTATTATGTTAAAAAATTTTATTATGTTATAAGAAAACGAACTATTATGATCTGTTCTTAAATTAAACATTTCTAATTGTTGGAAAATGACGAAGTCATTTATAATTAATGGTTCGAAACACAAAACTTCAACCGGAAAATAATATGTTAAGCAAAAGATCTCACAATTTTGCTCAAACATCAATTCTTTTTCAAGGCAAGAGCATTTCAAGGCTGTTTTTCGATGGTTCTTTAGTCGCATGGAATGATGCTTTTTTGCGAATAATATGCAATTTTCATAACTGATGTGAGCTTGCAAAAGTTACTTATTACTGTTATATCAAATTTAGCCTATCGTTAGTTAATACTCTCTATGCTTATTCGGAAAATGGCGTATAGCATAAATATGAAATAAAGCCAGTTTTAAAATACTGAAAAGCGTTTGTAGTCTAATTTCTTAATGTTTAAAAACTTACTCCAATGCTGCATTATCTGAGCTCATAAAAAATTTCTAAGTATGAGAATAAGGCGTTGATTTTGATAATTTTCATCTAGGTGGGAAAATGTCGACAGATTGGCGGTTTTCAAAAAGTTTGATAACTTTTAAAATATTTCAGTTATTTGTCCGTTCTAAAGCCTTCACGGCATAATGGCATTTGCAGCTTAAAATTACAGTCTAGCCTCAAATGGAAGGCACTCAAATTGTGACTTTATTTTCTAGTCCAAAGTGTTTTGGAAACCATGTTAAACATTTCATCATAACAAAAAAACGCATAATCATAACAGGACAAATGGAATTTCATTCATTCACAAGAATTTCCTTACGTCAAAGGGCCAAACAATTCGCCAACTTCAAGCTTTAGAAGCAGGGCAGGTGAAAGAGGGGATCCATCAAGAATTTTTGACAAATCCATATCACTTCTTCCTAATCCAAAAGCACTTCTTCACGAGATAATTATAGGGGGTATTGTGCCCATGTCCATGTGTGGTCGAATATATTCCCATGGATGGACTTCCATATACACCATAGTTCACTTCTTGGCAATTATTTAGTCAATTTTCGCTTCATCATGCTGGGGGGAAGTGTTGGGAAAGAGAGAGCGATTTTCCCATTGAAGAAAACTTTTTTCTGTGGGTGTGCTTTCATCAAAGTCTGGTGCTATAAAGACCGTGAGAAAAAAAAGGGGTAAGCATTTCGTGTTATTGTCAAAAATAGACGCTAGTAATTCTGCTGTCAAAGAATTAGCCAAATAATTTTGACACTTTACATGCATATTTAGAACCCTAATTTCTTAAGATATCAATGAGGAAATGAGGGCAAACTTTTGATGATTGAGTAGCGTTCAACAACACTATACATTTAAAAAGAGGGTGGTAAATAAAGGCGTCTCGTTATTAAAGTGAGAGAAATAGTTCTTAATGATTTTTAATACTTCTATGGATTTTTTTCAATGAACATATAAAGCAATGCAATTACACAGTTAATAATTTTATAAAGTCTGTTTTAAATTTCACTTTTTTAAAATTTTGCTTTTTTAAACTGATGAAAACTGATTTGGGTGATGAAGTTTTTTTTTCTTTCCACTTTAATTGCGCAAGAATAAAGATATGTGTCAAAAATCTAAAAATAAACGAATAAATAATAATGAACTATTTTTTTTATAATGCTAATAAAAGGAATTATTAAATATTTTCATTTTAGAAAATTTTTACAGAATATTGTTTTTAATATTTATATAGTGGTGAAAGAATATATTTTGGTATTTTCCATATTTAAATTTATTCGGAAAAATCTAAACATTTGACTAAAGCAATTTTTAGTAAACATGTGACCACTGTGGCAAATAAGAAAAAAAAAATCATGATATACTTAATTAGATAAATGAGATCCTATAAGGCTCGAAATCCCAACAATAAAGTGCACGAAGCGCTTATTTTTGAAAAAAGTTAGTTCAGAACATTGATAATCAAACCTTACGATACATTTAGCATGAGATAAATTTCACAGCGTTAAACAATCATATTTTAAATACAATAAGCAACACTGGGAAACAAATTTTTTGTTGCATTTAATATAGCTGTATATAGCTGAATAATATATTCAGTTATATACTTAGTATAACTGAATTCGAGTGTGGAGATTACTATTTTGAAATTAATTCTGTTTTTAAACTGAAGGTTTTTCTTTTTTCTAATTGACATTTTTGCTCTGTTTTTTTGTCGAAGTGTACAGGCTCAAAAACTGTACAGATAACAGGGGGACGCTTAGAAGTTGCGACAAGCTTCCAAGGGAGTTAAAGCTGATCATCAGTAGACATCATAGAAATGCTTGCCCGGAAATGCCATCATTCGCCACTAGGAGTGCTATCTTATTTTGACCTGACCTGTTCAAAAGCCCACGAGGAAACAGTTCATAATTGGGAAGCACCACTAGCGGCGTATGAGGACATTTCCGGGCAGTGGTTTCGCTGCAATTTTAATCCTGATGCTGCATTCTAACTCCTCTAGAAGTTTGACGAAACTTTTACGCAACCCCCTGTTACATATAAAGTCTTAAACTTGTACATTTCCTTTAAAATAACTTAAAATGTTTTAAAAAAATGAAAAATAAAAAAAAGGGAAAGAAAAACTGTAGCTTCAAAAGAGAAACTGATTGCAGATTTGAAATCAGAGATACAAAAGTATCTAAGATCTGTTACAAAAATCTTGTGCAATAGAAAACTAAAAAAATAAAAAATAAATAAATTGTCCTTCCGTGTAATTCTCGGATAGTGAAACAAAATGGGCATATCTTCGAATATCAATATTTTGAAAAGAAAAGAAGGAAAAAAAATCTCAGTTGGTGGCGGACATTATCACTCCACATTACCCTTATCAATGAATCATCATAATGATAATATTGCTAAACTCATGAAATTTGATTCTAATTGTAGGTGATAAAAAAAGTACTAAAAGCCATTGAGAATTTATTTTATCAGGAAGAATTCTCGGAATTATGACGTTTCATTTCATTTAACCAATAAAAATTTTAACTTTTATTTACTTAAATAAAGTTAAAAAAATAATCATCTTTTTTTCCCATTATTGACTACATAAAAAGAAACTTCTGTTTTAAACAAGGGGCGTTATACGGTGAAGTGATCTTTTTAACTCTATAATACCTTTTGAAGATATGTTATCAAATAGTTTGAAATGCCATTATTGTATTTATGTATAGGCATATGACTATTGCTATTGCCCCTAATGTGATTACATAGTAAGCTATACAAGTACATTTTCTACAAGAAATAAGATAAAGTTATGTTAATAATTTCCTGTCTGAAAACAATGGTTATAAAAATATTTATTTTCTAAACTGGGGGTGATATACCATTTGCGCTTAGCAGAGAAACCCCTTCGTGAAAAGCGGGCCAAAATTAGTGCGCCAAAAATATTTCAAATAGTTTATAATTAAGTCGGAAACTTTATATTCAAATAGATTATAATCAGAATAAATCAAATATAGTTTGAAATGTCATTTATTATATATCATGTATCATTATTGCATAATGTATCATTATTGTATAATGTATCATAATTATATAATGTATCATTATTGTGTAATGTATCATTATTGTATGATGCATCATTATTGTATAATGTATCATTATTGTATAATGTATCATTAATGTATAATGTCATTATTGCATTATCTATATGACTAATGCTATTGCCCCAAATATAAATATATAGTAAGCTATAAGAAAAGCATATTTTCTACAAGAAATAAGATAAAGTTATAATTGCAATTTTATGTCTGAAAACGATGGTTATAAAAGTATTTATTTTCGAAAAGGGGTGGGGATTATATTCCATCTACTCTTAGCAGAGGAACACCTTCATGACATGCGGGACAAAACTAGTACGTACCCCACGCATAAGAAACTAGCACTAGAAAAATTGCAACAAAACTTACTTTAATTGCATCATTTTGGTACTATAATATACACAATCTATACTCTAAAATTCATTTTGATTTATCTGAAGTGTATAATAATACATAAGAGACTTGCACTTTGAAATAATTGGTTCAAAATTTACTTTCATTTTGACGTCTTGATAAACTATTTTCCGTTTCTGCTCTATAGAATAATCTTTTCTCAAACGCAGATTATTCACAACGTTTATAAGCATCTTTTCCATAACTGTTAGGTACAGTAAAATGAAATAGCAATAAGTGCCGACTGATGTGTTGAGCGTGGTTAATATGTTAAATTATGTGCTGAACTGATATGTTAAACTGTTAGTGCCGACTGATTGAACTGATATGCTGTGCATGTATGGAGAGGATGAGTTTGTGGATAAAGTATCTTGAAAATAAGTAAATACTAGAAGGGCTCTAGCGATAGTCCTCTCCTGAGGCGACCCGGGTTTAATTCAGAACGATGGTTGGTTGACATAAGTATTACTGCAACAAATATACGCACAAAAAAGCTTCATCGCTGACGTAAAATATCCCCAGTGATTGACGAATCATGGGTTAAAATCCCTTTGCCATCGGTCTGGCTGCAGTAAGTTTCCCCACGAATTGAGGTTAGTTCTACAAAAACGTCCTTCTCGAAGTCAAATTTTTCCTAATCTCTGCTTCTGATGTCCCGTTGTCTTCTGGGTTGAGTTCAAAGTTACTACAAAGAGACTACGGAGTTGGATATTGATATAGCCGTAAATCTGATGCGCATAACTATTCAACGCTGATAACAAAAAAACAGTAAAATCTGGTTTAAAATTGTCTCGAAAGTTGTTATATTTTAAAATATCATTGATATGCAGAAGCAATAGCAGGAGGAGGCGTGAAAAGTTTTAGTACAGTAAACGGCAGACATGAAATAATTCTATTCCGTAAAAAACTCTTGATCAAATTACAATAAAAAGTTCCGGCGCTCAGGATGCCGTCACTTTTTACAGTAAATTTTATCTTTACCGGAACATGTTACGGAACAAAAAAAATCTGATGTACCGTAATTTTTGCAATCTGATATACCGTAAAATTACTGAAACACTCTAATTAAATAAATATTCCTATAAAAATTGTGGTATAATATTTGACGGTAAAGAATGGATATTACGGATGATGCACTCAAAGTGCCGGTACTTTATACCGTTATTTGATTCGGAATTTTTTTTACAGTCTATGAAAAAACAATAGTTATAAAGTATTAGTGTCCTTAGTTGTCAATTGGATGTCCTTTGGGCTGTGAATCTCTTCTTCTTCACTCTTTCAAGATTGCAAATTGTGTAACTTTATTACAATATTTTGAAACAATCCAAATAATTTTATTCTTAGTTTTAATTGCATTAAGGCTATTGAATGCTACGAAAATCATGATGCACTTTTTTTTCAAATTTTATGTCTGCAATATCAAAGGATATTGTATAGTTGCGATGGTTGTAACAACCATCGCAACTCGGCTGCTGAGTTGTTACTAGTAAGAGCAGTATTAAAACTTACAAAATTACCATTGCTGGAACTAGATGGTTATTTGTTTGAAATGCTGTTCTGATTGGGGCACTATTCACGCAATATACTTCCGTCTCATTGGTTTAAGGGGAATAAGACGACGCTCGAACAAGCATTTTTAGAGATTCACACTGGGGAACAATTTTGTTCCCCAGTGTGATTGCACTTCAAATCTGCAATCAGTTTCTCACTCTGGGCTACAGTTTCTATCGACATTTTTGGTCTATTTTTTGTTGAAATGTACAAGTTTAAAAAATATCATGTTGCGACAAACTTCAGGATTAAAATTGCATAGGAACTAATGCCCGTAAATATCGTCACATGCCACTAGAAGTGATTCCCTATTATGAATTGTATCATCGTGTGCTTCTGAACAGGTCATAACAGCCCAAGTCGTGTACATTTACATCTACGGGCATAGGTTCTTATACAATTTTAATCCTGATGATGTACCCTTAACTCTCTTAGAAATTTGTCGTAACATTTATGTGACCCCCTTATATAAATAAAGTTTTTTTAACTAGTACAGTGAGCCAAAACGAACGCACTACCCTGAATAACTTTTGATCCAATGATCGGATCTTTACCTTCTATGTTTAATCTTTGTGATTCGCGCTTATTAATTAGTTCAGACGATATCTTAAGTTATGAAATCAGGCACAAAGGCGTACTTTCTCTGAACAAACATACCTTTTTTTTTTTGACGGATTTGGATTTTTGACCCCCAAAATTAAAGAAGTAGCCGCAATCTGGGAAATATGGTCCCCATAGTTTGATCAGGAGAGCGATCCAAAGTTTGACCGCCCCCCCCCCCTATTGTTAATTTAATTTTTTGCGTATTTCACTCAATCCCCAGAACTTTTTAAGTGAATTAAAAAGTGTTTGCATTCAATCATAAAGTTTTTTTTTAAAAGATAATTCCATGTAAAAATTTGGGTAAATATTTACTATTTTTTATTATTTTATTTAATAACAGTCGAAAAAATTTTATCTAATTTTTGAAGTATTTAGTTTTGCATGGCAAAATACAATATTTGAGCAAAATTGGTTGAATAGTTCCTGAGAAATCGAATTTTAAAAAATTCACATATTTGAAATTTGAACTGGATACTTTAAAATGATGCAAAGAATTGTATACCGTATTATTCAAAAATTTTAAGACTATTACTAAATAAAAATATAAAAAATAATAAATATGACCCAAAATGAATTTTTTAAGTGGATTTATATTTGGATAAACGAATTTTACTATTGTGTGAAAAAAATTTAAATTCGGTTAAAAAGTTCTAGGGGTATGGAATTTCGCAAAAAGTAAAATTAACCTTATGGGATCATTGGATCGCTCTCCTAACCATGCTAGGGGAACCATATTTCCCCGATTGCGGCTACCCCCTATATTTCGGAAGTCAAAAATCCGAATCCGTCGAAAAAAAGGCATGTGTTATACAAAAATATAACTTATTTAATAAAAATTAATTTCTCTTATTCTATATAAAAAATTTAATTATTGAAAAATAATTTAAACCAAACAATAACTTTTAATTTCAACTTGTCCAAAAATTGTCTGTTTCAAAAACTATCTGCTAAAAGAAACATAAAATTTGCTTAAAAAAAAGGAGAAAAAAAAACATAAATACAGCGAAGTGGGTAACAAAAATTACTTTTTTAAAAACGTAACAGATAAGTTTTTGCAATCATAGAATTAGATTACTAGAAAGATAAATTTGTTTAAAGCATTGTATTGAATTATGAAATTAAATAAAAAGTATAATTATAATAAAAGTGACTAAAATATGTTTTAAAAGTTTGGTTTCATTTACTAAAATATTGAGAATATGATAAATAATAGTATTACTTTATTTCGTTATTTTTATTTGAAAATATGAAAAGAGGTGAAGAAATATATATACTGTATCTTTTTAGCATTATTTTTCTTAAAATTAAATTCACGACATTTCAGAAATAATCTTCTCTTATGTATCAAAGAGATTTATCTTTATTATTTTCGAAAAAGAATTTCGGAAGGATTGATAATACTACGAAATAAGTTATAAATCGTTTAGTTCATTTGTTGAATTTTTCATTTTATGCATCAAGTATGATTCATGGTGTTACTGTTTCTTTTGACAATTATTTACATATTTATAAAGCTTCCGTTAGACGTTAAATGAAAAGCAATAAAATATTCAACGTAATAGCATTTGCTAAAAGAACTAATATTAAAATATCAAACACGACTTGCAAACAAGAAATTCTTTATTATGTTTTGAGCCATAAATATTTGTTGAATCATGAAATATTGTTAAAAATGTAAGAACAAAAAAGGAAATGTTTATATAGCTTAAAAATTTAAATCTTTAACTGTTAAACTTAGTATTTATTAGGTTGGTGTCACAGTTCATCTGGTCCACTAGATCGATTGCTTATTCACTAGTTTTTCCAAATGGTAGAATTTAAGCAAGGTTGTAATAAACTTGTTTGACTTATGAAGTAATGACTAATAGCATTTGCTAAAAGAACTAATATTAAAATATCAAACACAATTTGCAAACAAGAAATTCTTCATTATTTTTTTAGTTATAAATATTTGTTGAACCATGAAATATTGTTAAAAATGTAAGAACAAAAAAGGAAATGTTTATAGCTTAAAAATTTGAATCCTTAACTTATATTTATTAATACTATTATCTAATACTATTTATTAATACTATTTATTAATATTTATTTATACTTATACTTAATATTTATTAAGTTGGTGTCACGGTTCGTCTGGTCCACTAGATTGATTGTTTATTGACTAGTTTTACCAAGTGGTAGAATTTAAGCAAGGTTATTGTAAACTACCTATTGATTGAATACTTCTGTACTCACACAAATACTTATCAAAAATGTTTTTTCTTTTCTTTTTATCTATAAAATATAGATACAGAAATTCGAAATTTTTTTTGAAAGCTTTATAGTTTGATAAAGAAAAAAATAATTGTCTATTCAGGTTCAAACGATGTGAATTTAAGATTCAAACAGGGTTCAAAGCATGTGAATTAAAAGTGATCATTACGGCAAACCATGTATAACAATTAATTTCGGATGAAAGTTAGCCAAGTAGGTGTAACTTTCCTACCTCTATCTAATCTGTAATCTTAAAAATATTTAATGAAAAATACTTTACTTTCCTAACACGCAAATAACCAATATAAATTATAAAATGCTCCTGTGCAAAAATTATTTCAATGAAATAGCATATTCCCACTAATTTTATTTTAAATTTTTTTCATTAAAAATAAACAACATATCATTTGTTATTTGGAAATTATTCAGTTAATTCTGTTCAGATAATATTTTATCTACAAATTCTCTTGCGATATTCTAGTATGCAATTTCTTTCATAATATAATCAACTAGTTTAATAAATAATATGAGGAATATTACAGATAATTTATACTGATTTATAAATAATATTAGTATTTCCTATTTTCATTTAAATGAAATTTAATGCAGCAAGCTTAACAATCAAAAGTCCTCTACAGTTGTAATGACCACTAAGCCAAGTTTGCCATACATAAATATATATATGCACTCATTCATGTTTGTAATACACCAGTATTCGTGTTGGCGATAGCCTCTATTATGGATTTAAAATGTTATGTCTTTAACACCAATTTCTTGAAAAAATACTTCATAAAAAATGATTATAGCATTCAAGTAATTACTTATAATCATGGGGGAAAATTGCTAACATTTTGATGACTGGAATTTTAAAAATTACCTTAGTTATATTTCTTAAAAAGTTATTTTTTATTCATATAATAGTAGTATAATGTTAATAAAATAATAAAAATCAACTTAATACTCAAATTATAATAGCTCATATTATAAATAATGATTAACTGGTTGTCGAACGCGTGTAATTTTCTATGAGAAAAAAAGTATAAAAAAGGAAATTCTTTCTGAAATGTACAATTAAACACCGGTATTTAACTTTTTAATAAATGCACCTGCACTCAATTATTCTTTAGCTAATTAGTAATTTCACAAAATTTTTTTATCAGTAATAAATGTAAAGAGAACTGCTTTGTTAGAACCCAAACAGCCACTATTAATTTTTTTAAAAAAATGCTTCTCAGATTAAAGGAATAGTACTACTAATATTAAAAAATCACAAATTAATAGTTTTCATCAGCATGTTTATTAACACCAGAAAGCAAATCTGATAAAAATCGCCTATGCAGAGACGATCTTAAATTTTGAATATCTGGCTTTTTCATGTCTGTGTCTCATTGTTACCTCATGTCACTTCAGTGTGTGGCCTGCGTAAGGTTATCTGAAACCACATGTTTATTTTATTTATTTTTATGTTTTTAAAGCGCGTTTTGTTTTATAATACTAAATAATTTAAAATCAACGGTAATTGTTAATAAAAAAAATATCGTACTAAAAAGCAAATTTAAGAGAGAAATAATACTACTTCGTTGAGGATAGATGTAAAAAAAAAACACCAATATTATTATTGACACCAATAATTAATTTTGGTAATAGTTGCAAATTGAATTAAAATTATAAGTTACGTACAAAAAGACTTAATTAATGGAGAGATTGCACTAATTCATTTAATCGAGGGTAAAATGTCGCCAATCTGTTATTTGAGTCAATGATGCTTAATTAATTTTGGTAATAGGTACTAATAGAAAGAAAAAAAATATTATCTGTACTAAACAGTAAAATTAACTGAGAAAAAGTACTTAATGTTTGGTACGGGGAACCATGAGAAGTCGCCTTGCTATTATTGACTCCAATGATATTCAATTTTGAAAAATGGCACTACTGGCATCATGGTAAATAGTGCAGTTTTAATAAGTACCAAATATACTCTTATAAAGTTACACCGCATTTTAAAACTAGCTTGTAGCTCTGATAAAAAGAAATTAGTTTATTATGCTTTCTGTAGTACTTATTTATTTTTAGTTGCGCCAGGTTATCTGAATGATCAACGCGATCGTGATAGCAAAAGCGGACGAGAACCTCCCATGGTTAGCCTGACGGCAAGGGTACTCTAACCCATGATTCGTCTACCACTGAGGATATTTTACGTCAGTACTGCGATCGGATCAAGCCCGATGCGAAAGTCGTATCGACCAACCATCGCTGGGATTCGAACCCGGTTCACCTCAATGGAAGGCGAACGCTTTATTCCCTGAGGCGTCGCGGCTCTAATTGAGATTAAAAGAATATAAGATACAAACTAAAAAGTAAAATTAATGGAGAAAATGTACACATTAATTACGGAGAATCGTAAAAAGTCACTATAGTATATCTGACACCAATGATGCTTAAATTTGGTAATATGCACTACCGGTATCATTGTAATATTTGCAGTGTACTCTTATATACGAACAAAATATTTTATGAGTAAATTTAGTGCCGATTACATCTACTCCAAAACTGTATATTCTTATGATAGATTTTTTACGGACCTTCGAATATATACGCAACGGAGAAAGTACTTGATTATAGTAGTAAATTTTAAATATTATGTGTTGCCTTGAGCAACAGCATCATGCCAAATGATAATGAATACAGTTAGTTTATATATTAACTACTAAATACGAGTTTTGCTTTATTTAATAATGTAAAGCAACCGAGAAAGGCAACAAATACCAATAAATAAATTTAAAAAAAAATATTGTAATTATTTTAGCCTTATTATTTGTTTCAATATTTGTCTTAAAGTTTTTGCATGATTTTGTAGCGTTGTTCAGTCTAATTGATACTTAATATTTTAACGCCGTGCGAAGAACGGGAATTTAGCTAGTTTATATTTTTTTTAAAGAGTGTTTCGAAAAAAATCTTAATTTACGGTAATTGAATAGAACACAAAAACATTTATGTATTTAAAGGTAATAATGAGGATGTCGAACTGTTTAGAAGAAGCGTAAAAAATAAGCCATATTATTATTGACAACAATGATGCTTAATTTAGGTAATGTATGCATATTGAAATGAACGAAATAAGTTATGAGCTAGGAAGCAAAACTAATGGAGAAAAGATATTTATTTGTCTAGAAGAACTGTAAGAAATCATCATACAATCATTGATGATAATTAATGCTGGTAATATGTTAATTGATATAAAAACTTACGTTCTAAAAAGCAAAAATAATGGAGATAATACACTTATTCATTTTGAGGAGCAGTAAAAAAAATTTCCATATTATTATTGACAATAATGCTTTATTAATAATAATATATATTAACTGAAATAAAATAAAATAATGGGAAATTCGTCTAGGAAAACCGTAGAAAATCGCCATTTAGAGATGACGCTAAATTATTGTGTACTTCTGACAGTAATGTGTAGTACTGGTAATTGGCGTAGTTTTGATAAAAATTCCACAACGTGTTCTCCGTAGTTGTAAAAAATAATTTTTGTGGTAGCGAAGATAGTGTATTGATATTTTAATGATTTAGAATTAAAAGAACTTTTTTCCTTTACTACTTATAACAGTAAATTAAAGGTCAGATAGAGAAATAGCCATGCTCCAAAAACCTTATCAAATTCTAATAAGAATTCTATTTTCTTAGAAAAATTTCGGCTTTAGTTGGCTGTCACTGACAAATGTATTTTTCACAAAACATAAATGTTGAAGGGTTATGTAATGCGTCAAGTTAAAGTCAAGCAAAAACGGTTCTGTTACATTGAACATACCCATATTGATGCAACCACTTTTTGTTATTTTCTCAGATCCCCTAAAAATGTCACCTACATGATTCTTTCATCAAGCTCTTTAATTGTGCTTTTCCGTTTTAAACATGATTTTGTAATTTTCCTGTACTGATTTATTAATTCTTTACTTTTTTTTATTCATCCTCCTGTGCGAAGTACGGGTATTTAGTTAGTTACATTATAAAGTAATCGTATGATAATATTTTATTATGCAACTTTTGATTATAAACATAATTTAGCTGCAATTTTTCAATTATTAAACGGTAAATGAGTTTTATTCATTTCTTAAAAATAAATTTTACGCAAGCATGTATCCAGTCAACATTTGCAATTCAAACAATGAATGTACAGTAACTATTTCGAATTTTAAAGTGATGTTTGGACGTACAATTCCTAAATAACTTCTTTAGTGGAAAAGAAATTAACCAGTGTTTATAGTAAACAAAACGTTTAACATAGATTTAAAAAAAAAAAAAGAGAAAGAAAAAAAAAAGAAAAAAAAATTGGGCTGGAAATTGTAATAGTAACAAATTAATAAAAACTAAGTTCATATGTAATCAGAAACTATATCACGATAAAAACAGAAACTTTATCTTTGACAACAAATCTGTTATAATACAAAAAGAAAAGGATCTTTTTATGGAATAATTTTGATGCAATAATCTGTGCATCGTTAATATACAAAAATGATAAATAGTGATCTCATCTCCCTCGCATATCTAAAATTGTATTCGTTCAATTATCAACAACGTTAGAATTTTATTTTGTTTGGCAAACGGAATCAACTGAAATAAATATTTGTTTCCCAATATTCATTCGAAAAATCGAGCATTTTAATTTTGCTTAAAATGTAGCACTTACTTGGTACCATGATGAGAGATAATTTTTATTATTTCCAATGAAAATAATGAATTCAACATCGATTTCTTAAAAGCAGCGTTTCCAATCGCCCCTACTAGCATGGCTTTCTTACGATACTTTCGAAATGAGCAGTGAAGGACATTTGACAGGCGTTTTAGATAGCGCCATCTGGCGTAAATAATGAAAAATAGTCACCAATTATGTTTTGAAAAAAAAGGAAATTATTAATTTCGTCTATTCTTATCGAGAACAAACAAACTTGAGTAAAGATTTTATCCTTCGAAAATAGAACACAAACTTAATTGGAAAAGAAAATTTTACTTAAGAATTGAGGCTGCATGAAGCTAAAAATGTTCTCGCCTAAATAGAATAAAGCTTCTAATCACGAATCGAGATGACGAAGGTATTGTTACGTTTACATCAAAGTCAGTCTCGTGTTTGAATAATTCATAGCAGCTGATCACGCAAATCATCAGGTTTGGCCAAGTTTTGAGAATTATTAATTCTTTGCGACTTAATAGAATGCTTAATAATAACACAATATTTGTTTTTCGGTGTTTAGAAAGGGTGATCCAATTCCTGAAATGTGTCATTTTACTAATTTATGAAGCTCTTTTAACGTATTTATAATATTAGGAGCAGTTAGTCGTCGTGAGAGAGTCAAAACATTATGAATTAAAAAAAAAAAAATTTGGAATTGAACAAACTAGTCAGAAAAAAAAAATATAGATATATAACTTTCCAAAATTTGTTTCAAATTTAGAAAGATTATAAATTCAAGTAAGTATATGTGTATAAAATATACACTGGTTGTTCCGTAATCACCATTAGACCGAATTTTTCAAAAAAACAAATTTAATGAAATAAAAAATAAATAAACAAAACAGTGAGAAGTTTAAAATATTCACCTTCTGTTTCGTTGTACTCTGAACGTCAATTATATTCAAGAAACTGATGAAATTAATTAACTTTAGTTACTATAAAAATTAACCATTTCAGATATGCACCATTTAAAAATTAAAAAAAAATCGGTCAAGTTTATTTTTAACAAGAATCTCCAGTCGTTGCGTTTTAAAGCACTATCGGCATGACTGGGCAGCTAATTTACAATCCAGCGGGCTTTAACGACTTTCTTTTCTCGGAGATTTTTCTCTTGGTTGTAGTTGGGCGCAATTATAATGCAGGCTTTTATTTCTTTTGAAATTTATTACCTGAACTCTAAGTCAGTTTTTTTTAATATTTATTTATTTAAGAAAATGCCAAAAAAGAGTGTGGAACATCAAACACCGCTGGATTGGAAAATCGTTATTGCGCATGCTCCGTTTGAAACGATGTTATTGGTTAAGAAACAAACTATGAGAGAAATGTACTTATAGTATCATAAAACTTGAATAGTTTTCAAAAGACTTGTACTTTTGATGTCCCATAGCTATAAGTTATTTTAATTACTGAAATAAAATTCTAAATAAGATTTTTAAGCGTTCAAATTCATTTACTATATATTTTTTGTAAATGTAGATACATATAAATTAGTACTTAATGTCTGTGTAGTATGTCAGATACAACTAAATTGCTATATTTCAACATTGTGTGCTTTTATCTATCTGCAATTAAACCAACGATTAATTGCAGATAATTTAAATTTATCTGCTAACTGTGAAAATAGTGTCATATGTCACAGCTTATCTAATATAGTTTTAAATTATCTCTGTTGAGTTGGCAAAAATAGGTACCATGGCCCCTGGGTGTTCTATTATTAGATAAGGAAGCTATTTTAAGAAATGTCAATATATTTGCTGCATTCTACGAAAATACAACTAAAAAAAGGTGTGGATGTTTTATTTATTTACCCCTCTATTGCTAGCATAATTATTTAAAATTAATTGTTTAAAATTATTTTTTTTTACAAAGTGCATAACCAAATTTTCAACAAAAAATAAGCGCCTTTTAAGTACTTTTCAAGCACTCAAAAGTATAATTTTTGAGTGCATAATAATTTTTTTAAAGTGCTTAAAGCACTTTAAAAAAATATCATTAATTAGGCAGGGTTGGAAATTTTTTGACAATTGACGGTTTTATCTTGTTTTAACTGTCATGTCAAAAAGAAAAACTTTTTGGCATTGTTTTTGACAATTGTCAAAAATCAGGAAATTTTGAAGCAGGTAAAACGAATGGCGTTTTCATAAGCTACGGACTAACAATAAGCCGAAATAGACTGGGGTTGAATGAATTGTGAAAATGTTGAATAGTGAACTGTGAATGTGAACTGTGTCTTATAGCATAGCATAATTCGTAGCGAAAATGAACATGGTAAAGGAAAAATTAAGCACTTTTTAAAAACACCCAATGAAAAAAGCACCATTAAAGGCTTTTTAAAAAACGAAAATAAGCACTTTTTAAAAACGCTACGCACCCTGTATATATACTATAACTGAGGTAAATAAAATACACACATTAGGGATTGTAAATTAATATATAAGTGAGGAAAAAACAAAAGCGGTTTTGAATCACTAGTAAGGAAAGTGGCATAAAATTTTTAAACAGTTTGATTTAACTTGGAGAGGGGTTTCTGATACTTGTTTTTAACTGCTCAGTTTATTTAGGTAATCAAACTGGTTTTGACGATTTTTTGTCCCATTCTTCGCAGTAGTGATCAGTCTGATTTCTATAGAATTTTTGTTTTATTTCTTTTTCACTTAAATATTAATTTAAGACTCTTAATTTAGATTTTTTTTTACTTCATCTTTCACAAGGCTTTTAAAGATACATAGTAAGAAAATTCATTACAGAATAAAGTGTACTTTTTACAAAGCAAAATTTTATAAAAATGTGATAGTGTAAACATGTGATTAGGTAAATTGAAATTATTAGGGGGTACACAATGTGGCCCTACAGGTTACTATGATATATAATAGGGTGTTGAATACCGTTAAAATGAGGAAATTCAATATAAATTTTCTGTATTTCATCATTACCCTATATTTCCCCTTAATATTATATCATAATATTCAAATAATATGAAATTTTTTTTATTATTATTTACGAAATTACGAATTTTTGAAAATCGTGGTCAACAGGTAATATGAAGACTTCTGTCATCCATATATCGTGGAACATTAAAAAATGACTTGTGTGAAAAACTAAATAAGAGAATGAAAAAAACTTAAGTTCGGACAACATATTGAAACGAATGGTTGAGTTAGAAAACTGCACTTCAAAAAGCCTTAGAAAACTTATCCATGACAAGGCAAATGGGACATAAATTTACATAATTTATAATTATCTATTATTAATGGGTCGTAATAAAAAGTATCATTGTAATTAGGAGTTGTTTTTAAGAGACTAATTATATTTTGAGGCAGAAATGTTATTTCTAAAAATATGCTACGGTGAATGGTGAAGTTTAATTATGTTATGAAAGTTGAGAATTCTAAATCTGAAATATATATACTATGTATTTACGATTCTACTCAATTCATTCATTAACTGTAACTTGATTTTATAAGCAATGGGGCATTCTTTCGAAAAAGAAGATTCTACTTTGAAATTTGATTAATATTCAGGTCTTTATTTTCTTGGTAAATTTTGAGAATAATTTTTCTGTCTAGTAACACCAGACATAAAATAATATGTAACTCAAAAAGCACCATGATTGTTTTATTTATTAAAATGTAATTGTATCCAATCTATAATTTTTAAAAAAAAAAATAAGAAGACATTTTTGTGCAATTAACTTTATAATAGCTGATTTTTAATAGTTTTTTAAATGTAATTTTTTTAAAATAAATTTTATATTTTAGGAAATATTTTAAAAAATTAGCAGATTTTCTGACTGCGATGTAATTGCGAATATTTTGGGCAATACCTTAAAAAAACAGACTGTTTTTTTATTATTTTAGACTATTAAATTTAATACCGAAAACTCAATAAAGTACAGTATCTTCAGAAATATAAAAACTACTGAAATTGCGTGAAGATTGATCGCAATATTAGTTTTAAACCATGGCTCAGTGATTAAGGCACTGAACTGTCATTGTGACAAACTAGGGTTCGATCCCCAGCAGCTGTTTCAAAGTCATTCAGCTTCAGATCGTCGGGCACCAGCTTGTCTGGGAAGTAAAGGTGGCCTTTGTGCAGTGCTGACCACATTTTCACAATCATGTGGTAGGTTTCAAAATTGTGGAGGATTAACCCCCACAAGCTGTTGCGGGAATACACTACTTATTCGTATTCAACTATTGTGTCAGACATATTTGAGATTCCATTAAGCTTGATCGATATATTTTTTTTAAAAAGTGTCAATAATGAAGTATGAATTAATGAGTAAATATAACATTAGGCCTAGAAATCATAATACGCAAAGAAGTAATGTTAATGATTTGTTTTATTTACAACAAAAATTGTGCACAGTATATTTAAAATAAAAATCAAAAACGCACATCTCTCTCTCATTTGCACAAACACTCACACACACACTTGTTGGTCTGTATTTATACAACAATTACATAAAAAGATATTGCCATTTTTTCATCACTTTATTCAAATATGCAACATCACTTCAAATGTCTTAAATAACTTTCAAATTAACTCAAGCACACAATTATTTTTTTCGCCAACCAGCAAATGACATTATTACGAAAGCCCGATTTGCTCAGCCACAATGATTCTTGCAAAAATTTTATCACATAACAAACATAACACCAAAATATAAATTATGCCTAATAAAATTCTCTGGAGACATGATGCATGGTTTGTCAAGAAAAGTACTCTATCAGTGCGTATCTTTTTTACATATACAAGAAGAAGTTTATGTACACAACCTTATTTATATATATATATATCTAGCTAGGTCCCCCAGCTTCTTCACATCTGTCATAACCTTAAATGTGCATCAAAGTCTGTTGGATGTCCATTTACTTCTCGCCTGTCTTTGGCAAAGAAGGACTCTGGCAAGTTCAGCACGCCAGCTCCAGGAATCAGTTTATGAGCTGACATAGGAGATGAAGTTCTTGTGGTGGGAAAACCTGCATGATTTTGAACAGGAAAAGTACAGGGTATTAGAGGAGGAGGAAGTCCATTTAGCACACCTGGAGGACCAGCTTTCGTCCTGCCAGATGTGCTGCATAAACTGTTGAGGAACGGACTAACTGGAGGGGAAAAGAAACTAGATGCTGAAGCCGGAGGCAACGTAGGAGGTGTTGCATAGGGAGATTCGTTTGTCCTTAATGGTGGTGGGAGTAACTTCGAGCGATCGTATGCTGCCTGAGCAGCAGCTCGCTCCATGTCTAACACATTTGACAGTTGCCGGGAAAGTTCACTGTTAGCAGCATCCCTAGGAGACATCACAAGTTGTTCAAACCTACGAACATCGTGTTCAGATCGACCTTGAAGGATTTCCCGAGTCCTGTAGTGATCGACAGCAGCACTTGGTATTGTTGTGACAGTTGGACTTGGCGTCAAAGGCCCCCACAGAGGAGATGTCTGTGAATGATGCGCCAGAGGATCCTTTGCAGGTGACGGTACTAGGCCATGAGGACCCATCACCCGTGAGGGATCCAGAGAATTCAAACCTAGAGGCACTGAATTGTGCATAACACTTCTTGAAGAGACCAGAGACACTGGATCTGATGCATCAGACTGAGGAATGCTTCCAGGCCTTTTGCGCATTCTGTCATCCCCAGGCATTCTCGAACTTCTGGAGACAGGAACAGGTTCATCATCTTTCCTCTCCTGTTTTATTTTCACTTCCATTCGCTGGGGATGCTGTGGGTACACATGCCTTTCTAAGGCCCCTTCATATTTTATAGGATGATTAGGCGGCATAATAGGAGACCTGGGAAGATCTCGAGAGTCCCTTGCTCTTTCCCATTCGCGTGACATTGCATGATGATGAGAGTGATGTTGATGATGCTGAGAGTGATGAAGATGATGATCCCTGATTTCACCATTCATGACTATGGAACTTTTCTGTAAATGATGTTGCAGTCTGATTTCTCTATCCCTAAAATAAAGAAAAGGATATTTTATATGGATTTCACACAAAAATATAGTTTTTAAGTCACTATAGAAGAGCAACTGAATGATCTGTAACAAGTAAGGGCATAGACATGCCATAAAATTCTTTATTGATAATAGATTTTTTTTTTAAAAAAAGTGATTATTACAGCAATAATGTGTTTGAATAGTTTACTAATTTTGTCAAGTATATTGCAGCATTCAATTGCTGCAGTTATATGCAGACAATTCTCATTTGATAACAAGGCCAACACTATCTAACTTTAATTCTAAAGGTACTAACCAGACTAAAATTTTAGCTCGTCACTATTTTCATGAAAAATATGAACAATTTTTGAAATTTTTTACAGATGTAAAGCAATGAATTTTTTTTTTTTTGTGTGTGTGTGTGACCAAAACCACAAAGGAATGTAGAAGCTGAAAAATTGAATCATATTTATTTTGAAATAATAATAATGACTTAAAATAAGGTTGGCATAAAGTTCTACAGTGTCATCGATTGTCATCCACTTATCATTAGCATAAGAAAAATATCAGAAATGTTCCCAAACTTTTAATACTTTATGTTTACAAATTGATGTTTTGTCACACTAAAATGCCTTTTGTCAATTGCAGTCTAACTTTCAATTTCTGTTGAGGGGGGCATTTATAAAAATTCTAAGCAAATCCTCAAGTCTTCAAACAGATTTGGTATACTGTTTTCAGTCTATTGTGACATTTCAACCAACACCTATAGCATACAAACACAAAATTTTGATTAACAAAATTTACAAGCCATCCCTAAATATTCAATCGCTAGTGACGAGTAGAAATTTCACATCCTGCTATTATGATTGTCTCCAATTTTAAAACAAAAGCAAATTTTAATCTACGACACGATATGACACTGCATTAAATAGTTTTTTCCTGGTGACAGATCATGCAATTTTCCAAACAGATGATCCTAAATATAAACAAACGCAAGAACTTGGTTTATAATGGTTGTAGATCGACAGATTTTATGCCGTCAACTGACTGAAGGTTACAAGTTCTCTTCTCTGTACATGAAGGCAGTAAGTGACAGTATGATTGTTTTTGGAGAGGAAGTAGCTACCAAGCAATTCAGCAACAAGTTGACTTGTAATTTTAGAAAATATGTCTTTTAGCATCAAATTAAAATGGTAAGAGTGTAAAAATAGATTTTGGCATTTGGTAGTTTAAACACAAGAAATAAAGACAAAGCATTATCTTTTTTTCCCTTCCGTATGGTCAACTTTAAATTAAGTTTAGACATATTTACTAAAATTTCACTTGAATGTTCCTTCACAATTCTACAATTAAGAATTTCCTTCAAAGTTATTTCTAAAAATAAATTGCTTGTCACTGGGGCAAACAAGAAGCTTTAGGGATTTAAGAGTAAGCTGGGTAAAATGAAAGGCAATATTTTATATGTTTAACTATTTATCAAAGAAATTTAGGAAAGAATGTGGATAATTCTTCAATTTTAATGGTACAATAGTACTAAATTTGTGACAAATGCCATTGGACTATGAAAAAAACTGTAACAACCTGATAGAAAATGTTAAATATCTTTATAAATGAGTAAAGCTTATTATCAATGCCATGATAACAAAATAATTATCGATATTTAATGGATGTTAGTAAAAACTTAAAATTAGTTGGAAGCTGTCTAAGTGCAAATGCTGATTTGATCACGTATTGAAAATTTCATCGGGAAATAACGTATATTAAAATTAACCCAAGTTTATACAGTCGGACTTCTATTTAACAGACTTCCATTTTGTCATTTTTTTTCGAGGAACCAAGAACATTTTCGAAATTTCTTCATAAGATAACTTCCAAATATCGAAGTGAATTATCTGTTTAAAAAACTTTCTTTCTAGATCCGCTTTCCCTATTTCCCAAAATATTTCAGAACATTTCAAACTTCAACGCATTTTATGGGGGAAATGACCTTGAATTGATTCTCGGAACCACTTAACTTTCAGAGAAAGACAAAATGGATTTATATCAGCAGCAATGTTTATTTAATTTAATTCAGTGGTGCAATAGCTCTAAGGGGGTAAAATACCTACTGTGCCCGTCTCAGTTTTCTTGACCTTGGGCTCCAGGGTCTAGGAACAAATGTTCCAGTTTAGATGGTCAGCCAAACGAGGAACCCCCAGTGCTTAGTCCCTAAGCATGCTTGGTACTCATTTTATTGACCCACTAAAGCAATGAAAGGCTGAATCAACCTTGCCGGGTCTGAGGATGCAGGACCTGTTGCACGAGAGCGCAATGCGCTACCACTCAGCCACCGGCATCCCGGTTTAGTTAAGAAGTTGAAAGAAAAAAAAAGTAATCTTTGAAGCCTTTGCTATCTAAAGAGTCCGAAGTGTATCATTAATATCTAATGATAGAAAAAAAATTATGTTTAGTGAAACTATGCACGCCAATAACACGAAAAATGCAAGGGTAAAACAGTGAAAATCAACTCATGTTTAGTGTTAAAATAACAAATAACTACCTGCAGCAATTAAAAGCAGAAACAGATTATGATTTTCACAAAGTTAAATTTACTTTAAGCCAATAAAAAAGTGTAATTACAAATCAACATATCTAAATAATTAACACAATTAAGCATGCACTATTTATGGCACAAATAATTCCATACTAACCTTTCTTTCTGCCGTTCATGTTCTCTTCTTTCAAGCTCACGTCTTTCATGTTCTCTTCTTTCCATCTCTCGTCTTTCCATTTCCCTTCTTTCATGCTCTCGTCTTTCTTTCTCTTTGCGTTCTCTTTCTTTCCTTTCTTGTTCTTGCCTTTCTAACAATTCTCTTCTCTCTTGCTCTCTTCGTTCTTGCTCCCTACGATCCCTATAATAACAAGATAAAAATTTAGAGCATGTAATAATCATATCATTTTCAAAATACTAACATGCTTATTGCTAAAATTATTTTCATGACTAATGAACAGGTCTAGATTTAAATTTCAATATCTAAGTATTTATATTAGCGAACAATGTTAATTAAAAAAAATATTAATCTCTCTTCAAGAATCAAATTTTGGAAAGTTAAAGTTTAACATTGTGATAGACAATAAGCTTATACATTTGTAAACTTTGTTGCTTTGATTAACACTTTATTAAAATAGAATGTTATCAATATCAAGAAGCTAACCACTATTTGAATGATGAGAAAACTGGTAAAATTTAGTGTAAAAAGTACAGTAAAGTTTTTTTTTTAATCTGATCAAAAAGAGGGGCTTATTTTATTAAGTTCTCTATTTAAAACTACGTTTTTTCTTTGTTAATAAAAGTGAAAGAAAATAGAGGTTTTTCTACACTTTTACTAAAAATAAGGAATTAATGAAGAAAAGTGACTTTAATTTGTTTTAACTTCATTGTTAAATAATAAATTCAAAAAGTTTCATGTTCAAAATTAAGATGTCTAATTAAATATATGAACAATCGAAAATATACAATCTCAATTCTATATGTGAAATAAATCTTTGTTCTCTGTTATTTATTCTTATCAAAACCTTTGTTGTAGTTACATTAAATGGATGTCTCTGCATATATGGCCAAGTCATAGACTAAATACTAACATTTTCTTCATGATCAATAATGTACTGGTTCAGGTTTTACGTTTGATTCAAGAGTTGGATGGTCGAATCAAAGTCTGCTTCTGGCACCAGTCAGTGTGTCGACATAAAAATATCTCAGTGGTAGAGGGAACATGGATTAGAATCGTCTGGCCATCAGGCTAACTGTAGGAGGTTTTTGATTATGAGGCTACAGAGTCGAACATTGATAGTTGTAAACTCAGAATTGGGTCGGCTGTTAAATGCTGTTTATAAAATAAAATAAAATTGGCTATTGATAATGGGATGAGGAATTTTTCCATGGAAATATGTATCAATAAATGGCTCATGGTTGCCACAGAAAAAAAAAATGAACAAAATAGTTGCTTTTAGTTGTCTTAATAAGAACAAAAATTTTTTCAGAAATATGTCTAAAATTTTATTAAATTATTTAATTGTCATATACCATGATCCATTTAGTGAAGCTGGGGGCAAATATGATAATTTTTATATCAAAACAATTAGTATAAAGATTACTTTTAATTAATAGAATTTGTTCAAAAAAAATACTCTATATTAAAAAACATATTTTTCTAAAAAAACCATTGATTTAGAAAAAATTAATATATACATATATATATATATTGGGAAAAGTGATTATTCAAATTTGAAATTCACATATCGTACTAAAGATTGGGTTTTTAAAAATCCTGTAGAATTTCGCAGCAATAACCATTGAAAGGCGATCGAGAAACAAAATAGACCGACAATGGAATCTGTGCTAATTGAGTGCATTAAAAAGTGATGACTCAAATTTGCAATTCAAAATTTTTTATTCTTAAAGAAAAAAAGATTCATTGTTTGTAGAAGCTCCCGCAAACAGCAGGTTATCAACCCAATTTATGCTAAGAATCATTGCTAGGAGTACAGAAAAGTTTCCTAATAGTCTCCTTTCCCCAAAAATAGTTGCTTTTTCAGCCCTTTTAGGCAAAAAAAGTTTCCAGAGTCACTCCGGGCCGAAAATAGTTGCAAATAGTCACATTTTAGTCGCCTGCAGCTTTGTAGTAAATATTAGTCAAGATATATTCCACATTAAAGGTATTATAGATACAGCCTGATAACAGATTCAAGATGTAGGATTGGAATCAGTTTCGGAGAATTAAATACTGCATTTCATAATCCATTAATTAAAATGCTAATTTTTTAATTTAAAATTTAAAGATTAAACTATTTGGCAACAGTAAATGGACAAAGACAGTGAATGATTTATAATCACTATGTAAATATATTTATCAGTGATAAAAATAAGACTGATGGTAACCTTTCTTCTTTCTCTCTCCTTTCCTGCTCAGCCCTCTTCTGTCTTTCCTCTTCCCTTTTACGCTCTTGCTGCAAACGCTCTCGTTCTGCTTCCTCTTTCAGGCCGCCCCACGGAGTGCCACCAGGGAAAGGAAGTGTTGTGCGTTGTCCCCAAGGATCTTGAGTTGTTAAACACGTTGTTCGTAAGTCTGCACCAAGCATAGAGGGTCCAGGAATACCTACAAGTTTCATACATAGATTAGCATAAGCATAGGGAAGTTCAGTACAGATCTAAATCAAATGTACATAAATTAAATTATAAGAGTTGTCAGTTGCAAACAAAAAATAATTCATGCTGAATAAAGATCCGATTATATTAGTCCTTGTTGAATTGAGAAGTTATCTATGTTTCATTGAAAGGTTGTGAATTAGAGTATGAGTTTTATTAATTCAAAATATACAGATATATAATATACAATGAAATACAGATTGACAAGGTCCTGCCATAAAGTGCAATGAAGAATTTAAAAAGGAGTATTACACATATTAATTCTTCATCTGCAGATGGATTGAAATAAAAATGACAAATCATCTGGTTCCAGCTATATAGCATAATGGTTTACTGCTACTACAATGTGTAGAAAGTAAAAACTATTTCCATACAAATATTTTCAAATATTCAATCATAGCTTTGTTATAAAATTATCGGAGAATGTTTTAATCAAAAAACATATATGATTTGATACGGTAAAAACCCTTAAGAAATGACAAAATTGTGAAAGTATTTGTTTTGAAATATAGTATTAAAATGGCTACATGTAAAACTAACTATGAATTTTTAAAAATGAGATTTCATGTATAAAAACTTTGGAATTAAGTAATTGTAGAACATGGAAACTTAAAAATTTATCATTCATACTAGATTTCTTATTTACTCAATTCAACTAATAAAGAGTTTTATTGTGGTTGCAAAATGCTAAAATATTTTTGTTTCAATCTTGCAAAGACTTATGTTTTCTCAAGCCAGATATCTTAAGTCATTAGAGATTTTTTTAAATAAAAAAAGGGAAAATTTAAATAAATCAAAGCATACCCAGAGGACCTAAGCCACTAAATCCTGGAGCTGCTCCAGCAAAACTAGGATAACCAGGTCTGGCAAAAGGACCTAAAAAAGAAGAAATAATCAATACTTTCAATTCTGAAGTCAACAATGAGCTTTATATTTACCCGATAAGGTGTATTTTGCTGAAGAGAAGTACTGAAAGATATAAAGAAAATAGTAATTGCAAAGATTTTTTTTTTTTTTTTTTAATTGGGATGTTTTGGACAAAGATTTCTTTTTAAAAAGTATGCAATGAGTTTAACAAT
Organism: Parasteatoda tepidariorum; assembly: GCF_982258835.1. Taxonomy (NCBI): domain Eukaryota; kingdom Metazoa; phylum Arthropoda; class Arachnida; order Araneae; family Theridiidae; genus Parasteatoda; species Parasteatoda tepidariorum. Next base: position 47,282,689 of record NC_141756.1, read on the forward strand.
ATTGGAAAAAATATAATTTTGTGAGTAATAAGATTAAATCATTAGATGGAATTAAATGTTTAAAATATTACATTTAATGAAAGTACTTTTATCTTTATAAAAGCTAGTATAAAGTCGTAAGATTTTGAAAGTTCTCTCTTTGAAAGTTTCTTGAAGTTAAAACTTTCCTAGGTTTTGAGCAGGGATGTAATGAATAGTGATTCGGCCGAATAGCCAAATATTCGGAGAAAAATTGACAAAATATTCAGCAAAAGGGCAGAATACTAAATGGTGGCCAAATAATCCTTACATACCTAGTTTTGATCAATCAAAATTTACAACAAATTATAAGTAATGCCCTAAATGTCTAAAAAATTAACAAAAAAAAGAATGACAGAAAGTAAGAAAAGAATTTTTTATATGATTTACAAAAAATAAAAAAAGTAAAGCAAAAACTAAAAAAATAGAACTTAATCAGCAAAATAAATCCTTATTAAAAAACAAAATCAGATTAATAAATCTTGGATGTCAAATTTTTCGAAGTGAAGAACAATTTCTAAGTTAAAATAATTATAATAAAAAATAATCACATTTTTTAAAAAAGAATCATGTTCCATTAATTAAAATTAAAAATAATACCAAACTAATTTTTATTTATCGAAAGTTAATAATACAAAGATTCAATTTGATTCATATACAATTATACGAAAAGAGGAATTAAATAAATAGCAGAAAGGCATCATGTCTGTACAATTTCAATAAAAAAAAAGACATTATAATTCTTAAATTCAATAATTATTATTTTTTTTTGTTACATTGGTTAATGTTATAGATTTACTACAAACTTAAAACAAAGTTTTTGACAGATGTGGCTTTTTTCCTCACATTTCTAGTTGTATGCCAAGAGCAAGCATTTTAAAATATTAAGATAGTGTTTTCAATTCTTAAATCCAGCAAACAAGTAAAAAGTGCATAAAAATAAATGGGATAATAAGTTAATACCTAAATGAGCAGGTGTGGGATTTAGGAATGTGGAATGATGAGCTGATGCTTCAAATGATCTTGGGTGAGCTGATGCTAAAAGAAAATATAAACAAAAATAAGATTACAAAATATTTAATTTTGGATCAAACATGTTGCATTGAAAAACTTTATAAATAGATAGTTTTTTTTGTCTTAATTAAAAGAAAATAGCCAATAAATGTCAGGAAAAAGTTTTTTTTTTCAATTGTTAACATCAGTATGATAATGATAAAATTATGTTTCCTGAGGCAGAAAAACGGGAGAGGATGTTTTGAGTTACAAGTCTAGAACAAAAGAGTTTCACAATTGAAAATCGTCCTCAGAGGTCAAAAATTCCACACGGACACCAAATTTCTCGAATCCGACGTCCGGGCATATGGCTATTTTCCAGTTAATTGTTCGTGACGAGCAATTCACCCGTTAATTGTTGTGTCAAGAAGCGCTAAATGCAATTATGAACATCTACCGAAATGGAAAACCCCTTTCAGATTTCTGTGCATGAACTTCTGTAAATTATTGTATCCTTTTAACTACTAATTCGTTGTGCAATTAATATAAATGCTTGTAATAAATAAGAGAAAATTATATTTTTATTTACTTAGAAGCTGCGGGTTAGTTTCAAAGGAGGATGGGTACATTGTTGGACAAGCCGTCCCCGGGTAAAATTTCTGAGTTTTTTCGAGCCCTGGTTTTCACAAATGATTTTCAAAAAAGTACATTTTATGCATGCAGGCAATATTAAAGGATAAAGTACGAAAATATATGCAGGATATGAAGATGTTAAGAATTTCTGCCTGACCAGAAGAGGACATTGTAATCACTCACAATAATTCTGTAATCACTTATGTGACAGACAATGGATTGAACTGGATGGCTCATTGGTGAGCCCCATTTCGTATCATATGGATTTTTTTTTATTATTAAAATTGTTTGTTACTAAATCTGGTTTCTTCAATTAATGCACCCTTTCACCACTGAATCATACTGCAATAAGATTCAAAAACTGGTTTATAAGAGAGCATTCAAGACCTGTGCCCTGTATTTTGAAGATGACTTAGAATAACAGTTTAAAGTATACACCAGAAAAAAAAAATCCATAAGACTAATAAGAACCTAGTTCTAGTATTTTTCTTAAATATCATTTAAAAATTTAGTAAAATGCATGTACAAGAAAGCTTTCAAGAAATTTGTAATTAGGGCAAAATGAAAAGCAAGTTCCCGATTATGATTATGGAAGAAATTGTCATAAATGTTATTTTTATGCAGAAGAAAAATTTCCCAACTCCAACGTTATTATTTGTAGGTTAAAGAAATCTGGAAAAAACAGTAATAATTTCAAATTTCATACATAAAACTAAAATTCTTTAAGACTATACAAGCATCAATACTACATATTCTGTTAAACACACCTTAGAAAAAAATAAGCATTTTGCATTGGAGCAAGCTTATACAAAAATTTCTCCCCGAAATACATCTCTCACACAGAATAAAAAGGAAGAAAACTAGCTTTAGTTATATTTAGGTATCATAAACATTCAAAAAAGCTCCTTAAGTAATACAAATTCAAAAATAGTCTATTTCCAAAAATGCAATGGTGGTAAAATTAGATATTTGTTGTAACATAAGCAATGAGAACAATGATTACCTGCTGCGGCAGTAAGTAAGGAAGAAGAGAAAGGTGAAAGCTCATGATTTCGAGGCATAGAACAGAAGAGGTGGTTAGCAGCATGGATGCGGTCAGAGGGAGGATTCACGGTCGCCAAAGCAATGCCGGCTTTATGGGCTTCAGCCTGCTTTTGCTTCTGCTGGTGATTGTAGATCTCCCATGCTATCCGGACATGCATGGCACACCACTTTCCAGGCTTCTGAAAAAACATACACTTAAGTGAATAAAGTCAATATTATATTTAAAGCAATCTTAATTTTATAATAACAGCGATATAATTAAACATTTTAAATAATTGTGTATAAAAGTTATACAAATATATGCGTATGCTATTTTACATTTATATAAAATAAACATCGAACATTTATACATGATCAATTGATCATAACATTTTTACATTATAAAACATCACTTATGAAATTATTTTCCTTCCAAATGCATGACTAGGAGTGTGTATATAAAAATACTATTTAGTTTTGAGATCATTATATCAAACATTATCATTAATATTGCTGCCAAGATGATAATTGAACTACAAATTATTTAAAAAATTGAAGGTATTATGTTATTGCTATATGCAGTTGTATTCTAATGTTAAAGATTACAGAAACTTTATATGAGTAACAGATAAATATAAACACTCAATAGCTTGAACTCTGATGCCTGGAAAACCTTATCATGTCAAAAAAATTATTCTTCCCCTTGCATACCTACATTAAAATTATCAATGTTCTTTATGAATTTATTCAGGCTGCATGTTATAAAGTCTTCATTAACGTCAAGAGCCCCGGCGCAAGTTTGTGACTATAAGCAAATTGTATTTCCGACCATTTTATATTCTAAAAAGCACACGCTGGAGAATCTGCATTTTTTCCGCTTTAGAATGTATGAAGGTAGAGACCACAATTTGTTTATAGCAAGATAGAAAACTTTTTAGTAACCAGCCTTAAATTCTACAAAATTGCCAGAAAAATGATTTACGAAATATAAAAAGAATTAACCAAAATAAGACATGGAATAAAAATTATAAGTTTTTATGTTTAAAAAAAAACGGAAAGCTGCAATGAAATTTTTCCTAAGTAACTAAACTACACGTGGAAAGATACATTCATTATATTTCTTAAAAATAATATCACAGAGACCAAACATTACATTTCTGTATCAAAATGTCTATGAAATCATTCAGAATTTTTTTTTTATTTAAAATAAAATAATGTGATAGCTTAGCAACACACAGTCAGGTATATAAATTGATATAAAAATGCTTAAATTTAAAGTAATCATCAAAAAGAATTTATCAAAATTTTCTCCCTTACAATGCAACAGAATAAGTCAGTTACACTTACTGTGCTCTTTGTTTTTGATACAGGATTGATCTGAAAACAAAAATACTTATTGTAAATAAATTCCATTTATGTTAATTGTAAAACAATAAGAAATAAGGAAAGTGCAAAATAAATTCAGTAATTTAACTGTAATATGTAAGGTGAAGATTGATCATCATTTCAAGTTATAGACTATACAATATTGATTACTTCCAATATTTTAAAAAGAAATTTTAAATAAATTAATTTGCTCCTGATAATATTTTTCAAGCAATGATGAATTCATTTAAAGTTTCAAACATAGCAAGTATACAGTTATCAAATGTTCGAAATTATTTGATTTTTAATTAATAATGAGAAATGTTAACGATTGTGACTTTTTTGACATAATTATAAAACACAACATATTTTAGTCTTGACAGAAGTTACATAGTTATCAGCTTTAATTTATAACACATTTGAATTGTAAATACTAAACATTTTTAATTTTCAAAGTAAGTAAAGATATTAATAACAAAGTCTACCTTTGGCTGAAGAGCTGATAAATGGGCTGGAGGAACAAATGGAGTAGATGTACCACCTCCACCAGGAGCAAACAATGAAGACACAGGAGGATAATTTGATAGACCAATCTAAAATTTAACGTTTTACTCTTTAATAAACATAAGTTATAATACAGTAAATATAAACATGTACTATCTGCAAGAACAAACTATGGGATCTTTTAAAATTTTAGGAATGAAATTTTTAAATTCTTCATAAAAATATTCCAATTAGTACTTTAAAAATAATATAAATATAATATAAACGAATGATTTCTCACCTATTCCATTACATTTTAAATTTTGTTAATTTTGTTGGTGGGGAAAAAAACAACCTTTCTTTACACCAATGCATCAAGCCACAGAGAAATTGTACAAGCATATATAGCTAGTACCGCAACAAATGCAATAATTTGTCAATTTTGAAAGTGATTACAAATTTTTGATATGGTGCCACTGATATTTAACTATTTTTCAAAGAGAAGGATAATAGTAAAATAAATTAGAATAAAAAAATTCACTGTTTTTTTAAAATAAAAAATAAAGAAGAAAATAAAATTTACTGAAATTAAAAAAATATATATATATCAAAAATTTTTTTGTTTACAATGATTTTTATTTCCTCCAATCATTTTTTCAAGAGCATGCAAATGCAACAGTAAAAACAATATAATCGAAACAAATTTATGCTGTTAAAAAGCGAGAATAAATATTTAAAACAATACATTATTTAGGAAAATTATGTTAGTTTTAAAAGAAATACTTTTTGAAAAATGTTTAAGACAAATTAATGAACATAAGCACTTTTAGTTCATATCAAAGATAGCTAATACATTATTAACAAAATTTATAACAGTTAAGTACCAAAGTTTTGTTTGAGTAGGATATGGGTATATTAGTTTACTTTCATCTAACTACAAAACGAGAACTAGAAAACCTCCTTAGGAAACTATGTTTAGTTAAAAGCAGCAATGGAAAAAAGATAAAACAAAAATGTGAACTTAAAGGAACTCTACCATCAACTCCAATTCTTCTCTCTATTCTTAAATCTGAATATTGGTATTAAAACATCTCTTAACCATTTAAATTTAGAAATGGTAAATCAAAGAACTAGTTTATATCATCCCTCTAAAAGCTTGTAAGCATTGTAGTCATATTATGTAAATCAGATTTATTCTAAATAATGTTACAAGCAGGATAAAAATAAACATATATCAAACATCTAAGATTTATTTAAAAATAAAATAATTATGGAAACAGAACAAAATTAAACGCAAAAAATATTTTATAATGTAAATTTTAAAAGGTATGAAAAATATTATTTGGACATTAATAGCTCATTAAATTCTAACTGAAAATCATGTTCCCTTTTCGGAAAATTGGTATGTAAACGATTAAATAAGAGCTAAGAGAAAGTATACATATGATTTATGTAGCATAAAAATAAAATTATAAACACATAATGGTCACAAATACTTACTGAAGGTCTGCGGTAAAGAGAGGATTCAAGTTTAGGATACTTTTCATACTATAAGAGAAAAATAAGTTATAAAATATTGTAAAACAAATAAAAGAGCAATTAAAAAGCAATACTAATTTTATATAAAAGTAGCCAAATATGTTTAAATTGATTCAGAAAATTTAGTATGCAAAAAATTAAAATTCCAAACAAGTAATAAGTATCCTATTTTTACCTGTCGTTGGCTAATAAAATTGCAATTTCAATAAAATGTGTTATTTTGAAAACGAAAAATATATTCAAAAAATCTAATAAATAAAAGATGACTCAATGACACTTACAGCAATCTGACAAGCATCAAAATATTAAAGACACATCTAAAAATTCATTAAGATTTCTCAATCGTTCATTAAAAAAGTTTTAATTTTTGTTTAAGCGACATTTATAATATTTTAATTTCAAAATTAAATCATTAATTTAATTTAAAGTAAACATAAGAAAGTAGGTAGCTTTAAACTTCAAAATTTATTTTAAATCTAAAGTAAAAAAGAAAATACTGCTTATAAACAAAGCATCTAAATTTAATTTAAGACAGTGACTAAGACATTTAAGGATTTCCACTCAGTAGGATACAGCAGCCTAATATCAACTGATAAGATGAAATACAAAAAAAAGTAAAGGTAATGTTAAGAGTACCCCAACATCATATTGAGAGGTAAGAATCAGAACGATACAAAAGCAGATCTGTTTATTCCACATTTTCATAGTTTAATATTGCATGCTCAAATTTATGAACTGCTTACAAAACTGAACCAGAATTACAAAGTCATTGTATCAAAAGTCACTCACCAGATGGGAAGCTTGTTGTGAAACCATGGGAGCCCCCAGTGGAGGAGGAGCAATGAAAGGAGGACCTGCCTGCTGATGAATCTGGCTTGGATGCTGAACTTCACTTTGCATATAAGGAGGAGGAGGAATAGGAATGGAATGGTCTTGAGAGGCCATAAACCTTGTATCCAATTCTCTTCTTAAATAGTCAGGAACTGAAAAAAAAAAACACAATTTTATTCTCTTATTTAAACACACACTCACTAGAAAATAGAGTCCACGGGATAGAGGGCCTGCCTTCCAATGAGGTGAACTGGGTACTAATCCCAGCAATGGCCTGCCGATTCAGATTATGCACCCGACTTGCACTGACCACAGTGCTGAAGTAAAATATCCTCAGTGGTAGATGGATCATGAGTTGGAGCCACCTTACCGCCAGGCTAATCATGGGAGGTTTTCGTGGTTTAACTTTCCACGCTATGCAAATATGGGTTAGTTCCATCTATAAGTCCTCCACGAAGGTAAATTTCTCCCAATACTCGATCCAGGAGTTCCTTAGCCTTCTGGATTGGATTCAAAATTGAAAGGCTACGGAGTTGAACTATAGCCGTAAACCCCAAAAATTGGGTCGGCTTTTAAACGACAGTTATAAAATAAAATAACTAGAAAATGCTATGAGGTTTCACAGTTAGAATTTAAATAACCTCAGTACAAAGTTAAATTAAAACGGGCAGCCCAGCCTTTGATTCTTATAGCTTTAACTTGGCACAGACTTGTTAGTTGAAAGATTTTTCAGACTCAGGAAAGTTTAGATTCATGATAAAGCATTCAAATACTTGCCTACTATAGTTGTGAGTAAGCAGGAATGATTCGATCATTGAATTGTAATACACCATTTAATTTGTAAACTACTAATTGTTAGTGGTTGCTACATTTTCACATGGTGGACACCATAAGATAGGAGCTTGGACAGTGTGAAGACTGCTCGCAGGGTCAGCAGAGAGGGAGATAAGAATTAAAATGCAGAAAGTCTTATCTTTCAATTTGTTTTTGTGGGGTATAAAATTTCATTACAAGAGTAAGAAGGACTAAAAAAGTTACGAGCACGCAGCATTATACCATTAAACTTGGGCTTTTGATATTAGTATAATAACGTAGATTTCGTATAGTAACGCAGCAAAGCTATTACCGTAAATCAGAGCTGAAAGTGTATGAAATGGCTGGAGAATGCAAGAATAAGTAAAGCAGCTTGTTTGTTGACTGAGAAGATTATGTAAGTAATGGCTCTAAAATTTCAAGACCTAAAGTATGATGATAATAATATGGTCAGCATTACCTCCCAGTGAGCATTACTTTACAGCAAGCTGATAATCATTGAACTGAAGTGGGGATGGAGCCCACGATGACAGTTCACTGCCTATGCTATCGTGACTCTTATTACAGTCATGAAACAAATTTTTTAATAATCTTATTAAAACTTGTAACTCAGTAAATAAAAACTATTCTAAAAAGCAATTAACATAATTATTTTTTTATGATATATAAAAAGGTTTTACTACCTCTCTATTTCACTCACGTTTTTTATACTCACTATGCTGTGGAAACAGCGTTTCAGAAGCTCTGTAGGACGATGGACCAGCCGTCGCCTCCAGAGGTAGTGTAGGCGTTAAGGAACCTGGGAATATAGAATGATGAGAAGCAACAGGTAGTAAAGGGGGTGGTGGTGGACCTGGATGACTATTGAAGGGAGAAGTATGATGAGCTGGTGGTAGTGTAGGTGGCAAGGGTAGGCTAGTGCTTCCGCTGCTACTGAGAGCCGGTGACACTCTTGGGGGTAGAGGTGATGGAGATGACCGGGATATTGAAGCTGATATAGTATTAGTTGTGGAAGAATTCCTGAAAGAATATTTAAATATTAGAATTTTTAAGTAATGTCATAATTTTGTTTGCTTTTTAAAAACAATTTAGCATGATTAACAGAAACATGTTTATATAAATTTTTTTTTTTTTAAAAATTTAAAAAGGAAAAAAAAAATATTGATAGATGTCTTGATATTTTTCTATGTTTAATAGCATAAGTGACAATTTAGGCCAGAGCTTTATGCAAAATTTGTGTCTAGCAACACTTATGTAGTCCTTAAACAAGACTACAAAGTTTGCAGGGCTTAGAATTCAAATATTTTGTTTGTATTTCATTTAAGAGTGTGCTTTAATTAAAAATAAAAAAATATCTCAAAATATTTAAATGAATAATAGTAATTAATCACTAATACAATGCATAAATTCTACTTTTCCTGAATTTTTCTTTTAATTATAAACAAAAAATAATTAAATAAATAAAACACAACTAATGCGAAGAGATATTATCTTATTGTATAATATCTCTTGGTTCTCATTGAAAATAAAGAGAAAATTAAGTAAAAAATACTACTACATACCCACTCCAACACTGAGGTTTTGAAAAGACTAAACTTGATAAATTGCCCGCAGAAGAATATGCTGATGTGCTATTTAAGGCAGCGCTGACAGATGGCGCGACATTGCTTGAATTGCTGTGGCTGCGACTTCCACCACCCTCCCTATCTTTATGAGCTGGCGTGCTTAATTGACTAAGACTGGATAGACTACTGTTACTATGGGAACTGTGCGTATCTCTGGCAGGAACTGGGGTCGGTGTATTCGGATGCGAGGCTGTCACGACAGGACTTCGACTTCTAGCAGCAATCATATGCGAGGTACTAGAATTTGTCATTGTGATTGCTGATGAAACATTAGTCCTCATTGACATAGTTGTAGAAGAATTTCCAGCAGGTGAAATGGGCAGCACAGAAGGTCCACTTAATGCAGGTGAAGACATGGATGTCGGTATTGTGAGTGGTGACATCCTAGGGGAAGCAGAATGTTTGCGAATAGGCTGAGAGGTAGAATATGGAATGCTATACGTAGACCTAGACTGTCCAGGGGAAGCCTGAAGCCTAAGGTCTCCGGATACGGCAGGAGGTAGGATTGTAGGTGGTGGTTGTTCTGTTTTAATCACTGTAGCATTGGCTTTAATACTCATGTCCAGAGCACTTTTGTGACTATTAGTTTGCAGAATGGGAGCTGAAAGCACAGGGGGTGAAGCTGAAGACACACAAAGATTAGTTGCATGGCCATTGCTGACAGTTGCTTTGTCCACAGGTATAGATTCTTTATTAGAAGTAACTACAGGTGGAGAGATGCTCTTTGAATGGTTAAATTTGTTTTGAGATATATACACAACTCCATCAGGAGAAGATGGGGCAGAATGGTCAGATACAAAATCATACACATTGATAGCTGGCTTATTCAAAGTAGCTACACTGTCCCTACAGGAAGGCACTGGTGGCGCCCTCTTGAGGAATTTATTAGGAGAAAGCAGCTTTGAGGCAGCCACAGGTGAAGGGGGAGATGTATCAGACACAAATTCATAACCATTGCTTAAAAGTTTGCTGCTGGAAGCACTGTCTTTATTTACTGGTGGAGGACCCTTACGTAGGAAGAGTGGGGGAGGAGAGACAGGAACAACTCCGGAAGGAGGAGAGGCGGGTGATGAACAAGAAACGGGAATGACTGCAGGGCTGCCGATTTGAGGCTCTCTTGGACTAGTGGCCCCAACAACCATAGTGGATGATGTGTTTGCTGGGCTGGCACTGGCTGTTACAGCTGCCACAGCAGTTGAAGGCTCTGGGTGGTGAGTTCCATTCAGAACAGGATGAATAGGTGGTAACACGGGCGGTGACCGACAGTTTTGAGAATGACCAGGATTGTTTTTCTTGGCAATAAAATTACCTAAGGACACAAATATTAATTAAATTTTATAAAAACAGCAATAAATTAGAAACATTATTAAAAATTTCTATTAACACAACCAAATTATAAATTTTATATCACAAAATTATTCCTTTATGATATATATGTGTAATTGCAAAAATTTCAAAAGCATTTAAAACAGTATAAACAATACTCACTATCTGATAATTTACTGTTGAATAAATCACACTCAGGTTCTGATCCCTAAAAATTAGTAAGGTTTAGAAGTCAATATACCTCCCATTACAAGAAACAGAATTTACCAGTTTGAAACAAATATGTTTAGTAACTTTAATTCATAATTTTGATTTTGAAAACAGTCAAATACATTTTTAAAAGCATTAATAATTTAACCATGTTGAATAATTTTAATGCAATATTAGTGGGAAAATTTTTAATGATGTGCTTTTAAAGTGTTTAAAAAATTAATAAAATTTCTTTTAAAATTATCACTACAATTAGTTATCACCGAAAATTTTTATGACCATCTTGCCGCAGAATCCGTTATAGAAACTTTTGGCTTCCCTTTAATTGTACTTACTAATAACTGCAATAAATATTACTTTATATTAAATATGTGACATTATAGTAATGGATGTATGTGACATTATAGCATTGTCTACTTAATTTTTTTACTTAAAAAAAGTTAACAGAGGTTTAAGGAAAATAAAAATTTACCGTTGCATAACTAATTAACTCTCAATTTCTTGGTTGCCTTAAATTTAAAGCTCCATTATTTTAAGAACAGTTTCAAATTTTTACAACATTTTTCCTAAATTTTATTTTGTTTCTGCAAAAAAAGTTTAGTAATTTTTTCTTGCTAAACATCAATGCTTAGCTCCTGTATTTTAGGCATAAATAATAATAGCAGCAAAACAGTTTGACACTTAATAATAACTGACTGTTTCTAACATGCATTGTTTACATTTAGAGGAGACAATTTCACTTAGGTTTTTACAATTTCTTACAAACATTCAAATTATAATTAGGGAACTTAAACAATTATACCTTTGTTCAATATAAAATTAACGAAATCACCCATATATAGGTTTAATTATTTATTATTTTGTTAATTATCAAATTAAATATAAGAATAAAATCAAAGTTAAATATCCAAGTTTAATCCAATCATATTTCAAATTAAGAATTATGAAATCGCTCATCTAAACTAAACTCAATGGCAGACAGCCCATGGAGGGCCAAGGACAACCATCTCAATTATCTTGACTTTGGACTCTGGGGTGCAGGAGCAGATGTTCCGGTTGGGTGATCAGTTGAACACGGAACCCCCAGTGCTTAGTTCCTAAACATGCTTGGTACTCACATCTAAACTAAAACATTTAAATTTATTGTTTTGAATAGTTTTTACTAAAAGTTAGGTTTACTTTTCTTTTCAGACGAAAATAAATAATTATTACATAATTAAAACTTATATTGAAGATGTGGTAAAAACATAAGCAAAATATTGTGCAAGGATATAAAATTAAAACTGAAACAATGGGTACAAAAAAAATAAGAGTCTAGAGCTATTTCAATACCACAAATAATCGTCATTAGTAATGTAATAATAAAATTAATCATGAAGAAATAAAATAAAAAACTTTATAACAGCCCCTGAGAAAATAAAGATCTTTCCAAATCTATTTAAAACTTTTATTTAATTAGGCTCATTAAAAACTTCAAAATTACTTTGAGCTCCTTAATTATTTTTATTCTTAATTGTTATTGATTTTTTAGTTTATTTAGTTTTAATGGTTCATACATTTTTATATATTAATAGCTAAAATTCTAAGAAAACATATTACTAATTCTTATTAAATAAAAAATGAAACTCACTCTTTCATCACCACTTTCACTATCACACTAGAATGAAGAGAGAAAAAATTAATTAATATGTAACGCAATTAAAATAATAAACATGCATACATAATGCTTTTCTTATTAAATATCAAGAAAATAACAATGCACAAAAAATGAGTATTTTAAACATAGATTTGATCAATGATAATAAAAGAAACTGAAAGTTAATGATTTATGTTTCCTTCCAGTTTCTTAATTTCTACATAATGTTAAAACACAAAATATCATTGTGAAACAATGATTGTTCTATAAAATTTAAAACAATAAAACTAAATAAATTATATTTTTCTAGTTGAATATTACTGATACCAATTGTTTTAATCTTAAAGATTGATCAACATAAATTCAAAGATGCTTAAGCACTTCTAAAAATGATGAGCAGTTTAATCTCACATCTCTCTCTGATTATAAAAAACAGGAACTATTTTTTATAATTCATATTGGAAACCATTGTATATTATTAGGAAGTCTCCTAAAAAATGTAACTGCAGCAAAAGATCAAAAACTGAGAAAGGTAGATAATTAGGTGAGGCTTTACTATCGTTAGTCATAACCGTGGTGTATTTAAGGTACCAGTGATTTCATTAACAAAATCCGAAGAAAAAAAAGTTACGATACGTAACCTGGGATGCATAATTTTCTAGTGCAAAAATAGCGCAGCAGCAGATTTATGTAGACAAAATTATATATAAAAGAATTTTCTTTTTCCTCTCTATAATTAGCTAAAGAAGAAAATTAGATTAGTTCTAAATTATAACTTAATCAAAGTTACTTTTCCTTTATGGAGGAGTTCGCAATTAAAAGCCTTGACTATTCAAATATATCTCTACTTATTTTAAAATTTTCTGTTTTGTTCATCAGTAGATAGAATAATTACAAATGTGAATATTAATACTTGTTTAAAGAGGGAAAAAAGTCATATTTTAATAGAGACCGAACCACATTTAGTAAAAATAGATCCACAAATATGGAAGTCCTGCATTTTAAGAACCTTGCAGTTTCTAAAGTATAGCGGAATCAATGACGTTAAATTAGTTAAAACAGACATTTCATTTGAGAGAAATAGGGAGTTATTTATGTTTATTTTCCCCAAAATTAGTAGAAATATTTTCATTCTTTTTGAATTTAATTTGCACTCTTAATATTTGTGACTTGAAATAATTGTTTAAAAAACGAACCTAAAGTAAATCAATATCCTGATATTGATTCAAATTTAATTATGTTAGAAATATTTTTTTATTCCAGTAAACATAAATATTGAATACAATAATTCTTCATCTAATCAAATATGCAAATAGAAATCTAAGAAGAGCAGAGAAAGGAAATCAATAACTAAATGTAAATACTAATGTTCTCAAATGACACAATTATATATAATTACCAAATAGCCTCTTTCTAAACTTGCATGACTGCTTGCCTAAAAAAATAAAAATATTCCTCATTAATAAGAGAAAAGTTAAGATGCTATGAAAAAGAATACCAAATCAATACATTCAGCATATGAATCAAAATTAATTCAACATTAAAATAATGACAAAAATGGAGATCAGTATTACTCATTCATTACTCAAAAAGCTTTTACTCGGAAAATTTTTACATTATAAGGATATATAAAATTACTAATTAGGGATTAAAATCTTTTACATTAGATTAAATTAGATACAACTGAGTAAATAAAAACTACATAAGTTTTAAAAGCTTTTTACTTTCTTAACCACTATGCTACTGATAAAATAATAATTAATATCAATAATCAAAAGCAAGATAAATAAGAACATTATTATCAAAAAAAAATTGAATAAGAAATAAACCCATTAAGGGGATTAAAGTCATTTTAATAATAGCATGGTTTAGTTCAAAAAAAAAAATTTTTAGATAATTTTTTAAAAACAGAAATATTATATATAAAAACAATTATTTCAGCATTCAATTATTTAAAATATTCCCAGAATTATATATAATTAAAAGATTTTGATTTTTAAAACAGAAAGGCTCATAGTGGCTGGATAAATCTATTAGTGACATCGAATATATACTTTTCTACCACTATTCTTTTGTTAACCACTTTAATCATAAAATATTTTATAATACATCTCTTAGTTTATGAATTGTTGAAGACACAAAAGTTTGGACTCTCTAAAGCAATGGCTTTGGTAGGAATGAGATAGATTATAAGTTGAAGACACAAACGTTAGGACTCTCTAAAACAATGGCTTTGGTGGGAATGAGATAGATTAAAAGTTGAAGACACAAATGTTTGGACTCTCCAAAGCAATGGCTTAGGTGGGAACGGGATAGCAAGTTGAAGACTTGTGGTTCATTGCAGAAAATTGCAATTAGCGTTTGCACCTCTGCAAAAGTCACTTTGAAACCAATTAAATTTAATTATTAGTAAAAGTCTAATCTTATTATTATTTGTAAGTTTTTGTGAAAAGAATAAAGTTCTGTTAAATAATTTCAAAGGATATTCAGGATGATATATTGAAAAAATACAAAAGGATTGATGGGCAAAGTAGGTTTTGGCCCCTCTATGGGCTGTTTTACTGAGTTTAGTTTTTACATTGAAAGAAATCTTAAACATTACAAAGAAGTACTAGGAAAAACAATTAGTAACAAATAAAAAAATGTAACTGTTCTACAAGTAAAAAATGCTAAGAAACAGAAAACTTGTTTTTATTTTATAATAAATAAATAGACGTTAAGCATTTTTAGTACTAAGCCCATCCTGTTTATGTTTAAAAAAATAAAATTTAAATAAGTGTGTAGGTTTTATAATAATGATGTGAGAATAAATCATTATTCTTAACATTTTTGACTAAATTGACTAACTTAAAATGATAACAGAGGAAATTATTTAAATAGTCAAATATTTGGTGCATCCTTTTTTTTAAATCATTCTACACAGCAAAACAAAATATTTTTAGTCCTCTAATAAAAGGAGAAAAATAAACTTTCAATAGACATTAATTTATCAGTTATGAAAAAATACAATGCATCTTATGAAAACAAGTATAGTCTTTAAAAGAAACATTCACCATTATGTGGTAAAGAATGTTCTAAAAGTGAAAATATTGATTGATGACAGTTTTGATATGTTTTTGTAGAACAATTATAATACTCACATCACTGAGTTGGTCCCTAGATGTACTACGCGGAGTCTCGAGTATTTCTTCACCGGGTTTCGAGTTCTCATCGTTTCCTATACAGGGATCTTTCAAGTTATTCCGTACCTAAAAAATAATAGTTATTGCATAAATTTTTTTTAGCTAAATATACTACTTATTTTTTAACTCAGCACATAAAAAAAAACACAATTAATGCTAAAATTTTTTTTAAAAAGTTGAAAGTTAGAGAATTCAAATATAAATAGAAACTAACAAATTAAAATCCCAAGAAACTGAAGTGGAAAGATATACGTAATGATGTAAAAACTTTATTAGCTTAAAATGTGAAAATGGTAAGAAAAGACAACACGTTTTTGGAGCTCATAAATAGATGCCCATTCTCAAAACTCACCAGACGTGAATGAGGAAACAAAAAACATAAAGATGAAAAATAAAGGTAAAAAATAAAACTAGAAAAATCATGGTAGTTAAAAATGAAAATAAAAAATAAACAATAAATAAATAAAGTGAATAAAACAAAACAGGAAACATTGTAGTAGTCAAGAGAGGCAACTCAGGACAAAATGCATTTCCTTGCACTATTGAGAGGTTATAAGGAGCTCATAATGTTATCGAAGGAATCAGCATTCATATGAATGAAACAAAATACCAGGGCATCAAGATAAGCAAATATGACCACATGAGTGGAAAGAATTTAGATATTATTGCATTTGAATTTATGCACAGAATTCCAGCAATAAGTTGTAAAAGATGGTTTATTGTATTCTTGATAACAAACATATCAATAATGATCAATGTTCCTATTTTTTTTCCAATTCAACTATTATTCAAAATTAGTTATTTGGATTTTTATGGTGGGTTTTATAGTTATTTTAGATTATATATTTTAACACAAAAGATGTGAATTAAATACATTAGTGAAGAAAAATTGCTTTTCTAGTGAAATGTTGTCATACAAGTTTTAAGAGGATTGAGGTTATAAAATGTGAATGTCCGTAATTTTTTGTAAATGTTGTTGAATGAAAATTTTTATAAAATGTGATTAAAATGTTTAAGATTACTTGACATTACACCATTATTTACACATATTTATACCTTCATGATAATACATAAAAAAAAGTATTATATGATTCAATATATGATTCTTTTTTTTTTTTGTTAAAAAAGAAGCTTAATTACAACTTTCATGGAAAGTTTCATGTCAAACAAGAAGTAAATAAATTATTTGAAAATTAAGTTTGATAGGTGGTGCAATCAAATTTCCGTTGAGAATAATGCTTTTTTGTTTTGTTATAATGATGTACAAAACCAAATATAAAGGACATTATTAAAACTACCTATCTACCTACCTTATTGTTAACAAAATCTTTCTTTTTGACTTTGGGTAATGTGTTGTTTTTCTTGGACTTAGGCTTCTTGTCCAATTGGGGCACAGATTCTTCCAGAACAGGAGGATGGTCAGTGTTATTGCTGTTGTTCTGTCTAGAAGCAGCATCTTCTGTACTGACACCATCAATTTCAGTTTCCTTCTTATCATACTTATTTACAGTGCGCTGTCAACAAACATACATACATTAGTTTTGTAACTAAGAATGCACTGAAATTTTAAGCACAAGGGCTTAAAAGGAAAAAACTTAAAAAATTATTAGACATGCATTTTATTGCACAAGTTCTGGGAGCTGTCAATGTTATATTGTCATCACTTTAAATTAATATCATAATAATAGAATGTTGATTTATAATTTACACAGATTAATTCTTAAGTATAACGTTTATAAATAAATTGACAGTTGAATTGCTAAAACAACTATACTAAATTTACAAATTAATGTGCACGTTGAAACATTATATCTCAAATAATTTTTATCAATTCGACAAGGTGTGTATAAAATTTATCTCTTAAGGAGATAAAATTATGTGAAAAAGTTTGATATATATATACATACAGTTGAACCCCGCTATAGTGAACCTTCAAAGGACCAAAATTTTGGTTCACTATAACTGGGAGTTCACTATATCCGTACTGCAAATAATTTTAATTAATTTTTCCGAACTGCTCCCTTTTATTACACATTATTTAAATAACTGACCAATAATAAGAAATACAAAATCTATTAAAAAGCAATATGTTATTGTTGTAGTTAAATTACGTCGTACTAGAGCTGCACAATGGGCTATTGGCGACGGTCTCGGAAACATCCCTGAGGATAATCAGAAGACATGCCATCACAATTTTGAGGAGAAGTATGTATTTTACCCAAGTTTGTATTTATAAAAAATAAAAAATAATAATAAAAAAAAACGCTACTTTAAATATTTTGTAAAGCAAATTAAAAATACTATTGCGAATTAAAAAATACGTACAGTTTTGTAACAAAATAGTTTGATGTAACAAAATATTTACTAGGCAAAATATTGACACATGGAAGAGAAATAATCTTTCGATTTAATTTAGCTTGATTATAAGCTTTAAAAATTGATCATATATTAAAAACAAAGAGGAAAAAAAGCAGAAAAGAGTTAATAGCTACTGCAATACTTATTTTGCAAATAATTGTGTTAGCATATACATAATCCCCCCCCCCCAAGAAAATTTTTTCGCAAAGCATCCAAAGTTTATTCCGAAGTTTTTGTGAAAAATCTACTTATTTTGAGAATTAGTGAGAATAAGATCCCGATTTTGTGAAAATTCTCAAAAACTGGATGTTTATTTTTTTGATATTTTTTTTAAAAAAAAAAGTCTGTTTTTTGTGAAAAACTGATTATATAATGAAAAGATGTTTATTTATTTATTTGGGCACATGTCTTTGAAGCAGTAGTAATTTTAAAACTACAAACTAAGGACATTATTGACTCTGCTAAGAAAAATTTCGCGAAGAGCCCATTTTTGCACTAATATATTCTATGCAGGGTCTGATAACAGGTCTAGTACACTAAACCGTAAAAAGGTTAAAAATAAAAATACTTATAACAAATAAAGTCTTTAGTTTTTTCCTGTTCCATTTCTGTACAAAAATAAATAAATAAAAAACGAAAAGAAAAAGGGATGTACTTAACGCAACATGCAAAACATAAACAATTAATACATTAGGTCAATTCACTATTTGAATACAGTTCAAGCCAACTAATTCGAAGCTGCTTTTCCTTTTCATCTATTATGACAGATAAGTAAACAACCACTTCATCCAAGATGTCTATCTTTTTTTTTAAGTGCAACATTGTTTATCTTTGCCAAAAAGGAGATTAGTTTTTTTTTTTTTTTTTTTTACTTTTTTATCTTCCGAAAAGTTAATGTAGGTGGCTACAACAGAAGGAAGGGGGAAATGATGGTGGGGAGGGGGAGTACTCCTCAGAGATGAAATTATCCCAGAAGAGAATTTCCAGTGTAATCTACGTGTCAACGCAATAATAGTGCAAAGGATGATAAGAGGCAATTTATTTATTTTATTAATCTTTTTTCCAGATAAGCGAAAAATGTTGAGCACAAGAATCACATTTAAAGAGTCTTGATTCGATAATCGACGTTGAGAGCAAGAGAAGAGCTTGTCTTCGATTACTTGAATAAGAATAAAAAAAGTTCAATAACATAGTGTATAAATATTAATGCAATTTATAAAAGTAATAATACCCCTTAGTTTTATGCAGTAAATCGAAATATGAAGTCCAAAATAATTTTCCTATCTTCATTGCATTAGCAATAATTTTATTAGTAAAACATTACTATTTAATGAAAATTCAGCTGGGAAAAAAAATCACCGAAAATGATTACAGATTTTACATTAAATAAATCACGGCAGCTAAATAAATGAATTAGCACACTTAATTCAAGTTCGATTTGAGTGTTTTTATCCTTCTCATACAGATGGCGCTACATTACTAGAAAAAGAGAAGACGCTGGTTTTGGAGTTGTGAAGAAATAGGGAGGAAATACTACTTGAAATCCAAATATTCTTTACGAAAAACATGAAGAAAAAAAAATTCATAAACATATATTTATAAGTTAGCTGTATATTACAATTTGAGGGATAAATAAAGAAAACAGTCGAATCAAAGTCTTGCTTAAATTTAAGTTTATAGACACAAAATTATTTTCAAAAAAAGTTATTATGAATTATTATTCAAAATAAATAAATAAAGATGAAATTATGATTTAAGAATTAATTTATAGTGGAAATGAAATGTTACAATTTTTTTCTACTATCGTCTGAGAAATATTCTAACTTTTATAACTAACTATTACTAATATTAAATATTATATATTAACTATTATATTATATATTAACTATTATATTATATATTAACTATTATATTATATTAATATATATATATATTAACTAAATATTACTTTTATAGCTAACACTAAACTATCATGACTTGATAAAGCACAGGATTTATGCCAACATCAGATTGATGAGTACCGGGTACACTGGGAAGTAAAGGCGACCCATCTACTGATACTACAAAGATACTAAAGTTTTGGAACGACAGCTATTTTCCTTTTCAGACAATGAAAGGACCAAGTCCGTTCGTAACGCTTTCGGTTAAGTTTACGAAAAGAAATCTCCGACTGTAGCGCTTTTGCAATACATTATGTGACCGGACATACTCGTTCGTACAAATGTTTTGTAAATAAGAGAAAGATCTCCATTTCAAGGATTAGGCTTTTGATCAATCAGGGTGGGTAGCCAAATAATTAAAAAAAAAGCACCTTTTAAGCACTCAAAAAATATTTTTCAGCCTGATTAGGCAGAGATTATGATTAGGCAGAGTTGGAAAGTAATTGACGGTTTTATCTTGTTTTAATCGTCATGACAAAAAAAAAAAAAAAAAAAAAAAAAAAAAAAAAAAATCTTTTGGCATTGTTTTTGACAATTGTCAAAAATCATGAAATTTTGAATCATGTGAAACGAATGGCGTTGTCATAAGCTACGGAGTGACAATGCGCCGAAATAGATTGGGGTTGAATTAATTGTGAAAACGTTGAATAGAACAATGTGAACTGTGTCTTTTTGCATTATTCGAAGCGAATATCAACATAGTAAAAGAAAAATCTCATTTTGAAAAAGGGAAAATTAAGCGCTTTTTAAAAACACCCAATGAAAAAAAGCACCTTTAAGGGCTTTTAAAAAACGAAAATCGAAAATAAGTCAATAAATCGAACAGTACAACGTCATCAAATTTCCATCGTCGTAAACGACGGTGAAGTTACGTTGGAGCACATCGCAGTTTTAACGCAGTCCAAGCACTTCTTAAAACTAACATTAAAAAAAGAAGATATAGTAATATAAAAGAAAACTAAAATGGTACAGACATTTAAAAAGAACGGACTTTGGAGTCCTACAACTGTCTGTAGCTAAAGTGTTTTATTTATAAAATATAATTATACCAAACAAAAAAAGAAAGTAAATGAACGACTCGTATAGTAGCAATGATTTCGAGCATATAATCATGGTTTCAGCCTGCCGTTCGAGAAAAATCACAAGAATCTGATTTCCAGAAATTTTCAAATTATTGTCTCCTTCTAATCCATAACAATAAAGCTAAAACTAAATTATCAGTATTATTAACTAAAATATAATTCTAACTACTCTCATTTAGAAGTTAAGTTCAGACAATTTCCAAAAGTAAAATAATTATCAATAGCATTATTAAAATTTAACTCTAAATAGAAGAAGAATTTAGACAATTTCGAAGTATAAGAAAATTATTAAAATTGCTAAACTATAACTCTAAAGGTTCTAGAATAATAACGAAGATAATGTTGTCTATTTCAAAACTAAAACAAAATATTACAAAACTATTATTCTAAAGACTAATTTAGAAAACGAGAAAAAAAAATTACCAACGTTCCTTAAATGCATTAAAGAAAGAAAGAAAGGAGGAAAGCACGCAATGGGGGGAACAGTGTGTGGAACAGGACAAAAGCCGGATATTAGCATAAGGATTTTTATAGGAATGAAAGAGGGGATTTTATTCCCCTTTCATCTAAGCCTCTGTCATAAATGGTGGGAGGGTGGCCCATCAATATCAGCTGTTAAGGAGCGGAAGAGTTGGATGAAAGCCAATTCTTCTTATTCCTTAGTTTACATTCATCTACAGTTTATTTATTTATTTTTTTAAAAAGGAAAATGTATAATCCCGCTAAAGTCAGCGATTTATCATTGCATATTGTAAATGATTTTGTCATTTCCCATGTCTAGCGTGGAAGCATTGTAAATGCAACAAGTATTCATTGATATACACTATTATATTTATTTTAATTAATCTAGTTAAGAGTTTGAAAACACTTTGATTATAACGTGGTAGATGGTAATTGAAACGTAAACTCTTCAACTAACAATGCAAGCTGAAACAGACTAGTATATTATAAAAATATAAACGCTTTTTTTTCTTTTTAATTTTTTTTTGTAGTTTATTTTAAAACATAATGGGAACGTAATGAAATTCGGGAGAAAGCACATCAATAACATTAACATCTAGAAGTTTTGCTCATTTCCATCAAGGGAATTGTTATAAGAGAAAAAGAAATTAACTTCAAAATAATTCACAACTTAATTAGTTTCAATCATATTACTGTATATAATTAAAGGGTTATTCTGTACAGAAAGAAAAAAAAAAAACATTGTGCTCCAACCAATTAACATAGTGAAAACTTTGAAAAATTAGATAATTTTGTTTTTAACTCAATATTTATCGATTCATTATTCACTATTTTAGCAAATTGTAAATATTTTTTTTTTTTATTTTTTAAAAATAAATAATTATATCCTTATTTTAACAAAATCAGCGAGTGACACTTTTTTTATTAAATTTCAAATTTACTACGCATCTTAGAGGGACAGAATTGACAAAATTTTATTTTAAACAATTAATTCAAATAAAAGTAAATTAAATAATTAATAGGAAAATTAAACTTTCTTTAATAAACCCTAATTTCCATAAAATAAAATTCAATTTCTTCCTATTTGGTGTAAACTCATTTATTAGTTAAGAATAGATTAAAAGATGAGTAAATTATGTAGAGAATTAATGACTATGTAATTTACAACTATTTACAACAAAAAGTTATTATTCACCACAAAGTTGCAGCGCCTAAGTGAAAATTACTTACAAGTTCACAATAAGCGTTCCTGTTCATTTATTTATTCTAGAATAAGTATTGAAAACACACAGGCACAAACATGAAAGTTAGAAAGTCATTCGTCTTCAAAATAAATTTTTTTTAGAAAAAATGTACAAATAACAAAGAAAACGACGTTAAAACGAAAAAAATCAGTTTATGAATAATAAAAATTCAAATATGGGGAAAATATAAATGTCGTCTAACACGATATTAATTAGATCGAAAATGCGTGCCTTGCCCCAAAAAGGCAACAACAACATAATAATAAAAAATAATAATAATAGTAAAACTGAATGAAAATGTAAGCAATCATGAATGTCAGCTGTTCAAGAAAAAAAAGGGGAAGAAAAATTGGATGAGTGCCAAATTCGATTCTTCCTCTCCCTCTCTTCTCACCAGCAGACCACAATGTCATGCCAGTTGAACAAAGAAGTAAGGCATTTCAAATGGAAATTTCGTGGGTCGAAACAGTCATAATTTGACTTACTCCTAAGTGAAATTCATGCTTTCATACGTTTTATATACTTAGTACAAGTATATGATGTTGAATTTTAGCATTTTACCTCCTCATATAGTCAATGAAATCTCATTAATTCAAAAATGACATATCGCAAAAAAAAACACCTTTATTTTTGTATACAATAATTTAAAATCTTTTTCAAAAATAATTTATAGTTAAATATAATTAACTTGTGACTTATTATTGCTATCATGAGTTAAAATAACATAAAAAGCTAATAAATATTCCATCTACGCACATGTAAGATCTTTGCTCCAAATTAAATATTTGTTTTTAAGATTAAATGTTCTTTTTTCATATTTTATCATCCTTAGAAAATATAATAAACAGAGTTCCATCTAAAATAAAAGTACGTTGAATAACTTCTTATGTTTTTATTATTACCAGCGTACAACAGAAGACCCAATTCTGAGTTTACGACTATAAAAGTTCAGCTCCGTAGCCCTGTAATTTTAAACCCAATCCAAAAGACAAGGAACTCGCAGGTAAAACATTGGGTCAAACTAAGTCTTTGTGAAGAACTTTTTTGATAAAACTAACCTGCATTTGCGTTACATCGAAAGGAAAAACACAAAAACCTCCCACGGTAAGCTCGATGGCAAGAAGATTCTAATCCATTATCCGTCTACCACTGAGAATATTTTAAGACAGCACTGTGGCCGGTGAGAGTCAGGAACAGAATTCGTATCAATCAGCCACGCTGGGATTCGAACCTGGTTCACGTCGTTGGGAAGCGAACGCTCGATCCTCTGAGAGACCGCAGCTCTACTTTTTATGCTTAGTTTTATTTTATAACTGTCGTTAAATAGTCGACCCAATTTTGAGTTTACGACTACCTATGTTCCAACTCCGTAGCCAATTTTGAACCCTACCCAGAAATCAAGGAACTCGTGTATTAAGTATTGGGACAAACTAGCCTTCGTGGAGGACATTTTTGATAGAACGTACTCGAATTGGTGTTACATGGAGAGGAAAACCTACTAGGATTAGCCTGACGGCAAGGGGACAGTTAATTTATGACCCGTCTATCATTGAGAATATTTTACGTCGGCACTATGGTCGGTGCGAGCCGGATGCGGAATTCGTATTGACCATGATTCGAACCCGAGACACCTCATTGGTAGGAGAGCTCTATATCCTCTGTTTATTGGTTTCAATCCGAAGCAAAAAATTCATAGTGATGCAAAACTATCTTTTCTGAACTTTTTCAGGAATATCGGTATTTTAGGGAAATAGTATTGGAAAACACTCTAAATACAGGTATATTTTTACATTTATGTTGAAAATGAAAGGGGACCAAGCTCAAAAGGCGCTAAATCTGAATTCTACTGTATATATATAAAAGAAAAACCAGAAAATAAATTAATAATAAGAATTAAATGACAAAATAAAACATCAAAAGAGAGGAAAAAATTTTACTGCAGAAACAATTTATAACGTATTAATGCCGCTTCATGTTCAACCTACATTACGACATCTGGTATGGTTGATGTTTTCTGAATCTGTAGTAACAGTATCGCGAACCGCACATTAAAATAGTAAATAAAATAAATACGAAAAAAAAGAAAAATTTCGAAGTCCACCTAATGTCATTTAAAAAGGCTATAAAATAAAATCTTTTATCGAGGTTCGCCGTGTTGCCTTTAACAGTTCAAGGTCAAATCACGAGGTTTCTTGAATCAAGAGTTGTGACGCAGAACACGTCTTTATAAAAATCGATAACAACTTAAAATTACGTAATACTTTAAACTGATATGCTTAGTAAAATTAGCACAGTGTCAAAGATACTAAAAATAAAAATCGACTCTTTGTTGCAGTTATTAATCCGTAACCAATGATAGTAAAATTTCCTGTTTAAATTCCCGTCCCAGGATTAGAATAATGTCTTATGTTCTACAACTACAGCAGGGCTTTTCATAATTCTAAATTTTCTTTGGGTATCGTCAAAAATAAACATATCTCTTAATTTAAATTATTATCGTTCTTTTTAATGATGAATAATTTTGTTTCGCTCATTAAATTAGAAAAAAAAAGAAACTTTTATTAGATAAATATCAAATTGTGTAAATATGCCGACTTATGAAATAAAAATTGTTAAGAGAATACAAAATATTATTTGCGACTTCACCATAAGTTGCTGTGCTAAGATTTAAGATTGTTCGGCTACTTAAGTCGCCGAACCTTAGAGCACTTTCTGCTTTACGATTTAAGGCTATGTATGACGAAAAAACAAATCTTAGTTAAAAATCTTTGCGCGCGAAGAAATTCGTGCAAGAAATTTCGGTTCACAGATAATAAGTTATATAATTAAGAAAAGAATTATGTCGTAAGCTAATTTTTTAAAACATGATCAATTTTATATTATTTAAACGAAATTAAAACTCCTTCTTAGGATGAAAGATTTAACTAAACTTTAAATTAGACAAAACAAAGTATCGTTATAAAATGCAACATAAAAAATAAAAATAAAAAAATGCTTCGAAACTAAATTATTAATAAAATTATTATTAAATAAAAAAAAATAGCACAGAAATGTACGATTACGCATATTAAAAATTTCTTTTTAGGATAAAATACTAATGTAATTAAAACCCAATTCCAAATGTAAAGCTTTTTCTTAATCGGTACTATAATAGCAGGGATCTGTACAGGCCAAATTTACTATCGTTTAGTGGTACCTTCAACAAATTCAACTTAAGGAAAAACGGTAGTTTCACAAAATACTTTTTCTTGAAATTTTACTTATGTATCCCTTGAGAAACAATAAATCAATATTTTTGGGTTGATTTTTTAATATAATTTTTAATTTTCACAAATTATGTCTACATTTTTCCAAAATAGGTACCTCTCAGAAAAACCTAGACAGATCCCTGAATAGAGAAAAAAAAAACTAACTAAAACTAAGCATATAAGAGAATAAAATATGACACACACCAATAAAAAAAAATATATCCTTAACAAAAGTCATGCAAACACCTTCTTATTAAACACTCAAATACAAATCGCTAGCTAATAATTCGCACTTTGTACCGCACCCCTATCCCAATTCTTTCACGTTTCCGAAGTGATCCTAGCAGATATTCCAACTCGAAACGGCACAGTCGAAAACTCTCTCTTTCTCCACAGAGGTCACGTGGCACAACAAAGTTCCTTCCCACCCCGCCGAACATCATTCCCCCATCCTCCCCTCTCGTCATTCCGTTCTCAAGATGTTTCCCTCTTGTTCTATTCATTGCAGCATATGTACAACCATCTTCGGAGATGCTCCAATTCTGAAGATGCCGTTACGAGAGGAGAAAAATATGTTATTGTGTACTTATAACTTTGTATCTCGGTGTTACTAAAGCAGCTATAAAAAAATTTCGTATGTATACCTTCTAAGCGAGATGAAAGGATTAATTTCGAATTACCTTCTGATACCTTTATTTTAAGAGATCATCCACATTAACTTTTAAACTCATTCATTTTTCGGTGTACGAGAGGAGAAAATTATGTTAACATTGAATCTCAATAAAGATCCTATTAAAAATGGAAAGCAATTTTTACGCTACATGAAAGGTATAATTTTGAGTTATGCAGATTGTTTCTAACACCTTTAATTAAATAGATTCTTGTTAATTTTTATTAAAATCATAAATTGATGCGAAGTTCTCCGATAGTTTTTGATAAGTTATTTGTAAGTTTGACACAAAGCAATTTTTATAGGTAATCTTTGGTGATGCTCCGATTTTGAAGATACCGTTAAGAGAGGAGAAAAATATGTTATTGTGTATTTATAACTTTGAATATCTGTTATATCTAAGCAACTATAAGACTGAGTGAAACTTCTACACAAGATGAAAGGGTCAATTTTGTCCTTATTGTTTTATATGCTATCAATTTTAATTGATCGAAATTAATTATTTAATTTGTTCAATTTAACAACAGCTTTTATAATTCCTCCAATGATCAATAAATGATCCCCTGTCTTTCAACAAAGAGTAATTGGAAAAGAACTGCATAAATAGCATGAGAAATTTTACTGCTTTAAAATAAATTCAAAGAACTTTAAAAAAGAAAAACATCGAATTTGTAACATTATAGTTCCAAAAATATAAAGGTTCTAATTAAGTATCATACGACTTACAACTTTTTTGGCCAAAACATTTTAAAATCCAGCATAGTGCAAAGATTTATTTAAAAAATTCATTTTTCCACAGAAAAGTTAAAAGCTTACTATAAAATTTAATTTGAGAATACAATTTAATTTAATTCGAGCATTACAATTTTAAAATTAATATTTTCTTGACTGGTTATTGATTTTATCAGTTTTTAAATTTGGTAAAGTATAAAACAAACATACATTGATATTTATTAATGTTATTCGAGTTTATTTAATGTAAGATATTCCTTTATAAACTGTATTCAAATAATACCATAAGAATATAACAACTAAAAACTAGTTACCTTTAAATTGTAACATTTACAAGTGAAGTAAGATTAAAAAGAGGAAAAAGTCTGATTTACTAAACTGTATTATAAAGCATTCAGAATTTTACAATTTAATTTCCTGACTATAAGTTCTTTAATAACACGTAGAATACTCATTGAATCCGCTAAAGAGTTAATCTAATTTATTTTATCTCATCTTATTTACTATTTCGGAATATCTACATTAAAAAAAAATATCCATTTATTACAAATTAAATATGTACTTGAATACTTAAATATTCTTGAATGTTTAGACATTTACATTCGAGAAAAATTTCACTATTTAACATTAAATGGAAATTTATATTTCAGATTAACAAAACAAAACAAACAAAAAAAAAATCGATTATCACTTAAATTAAGACATTATAAAACGCTCGTGTCTTAAATCAACAAAATTCAACAGCTGAAAAATTAATATCCCCTAAAAACTATATCTAAATATACAGGGATTCCTATATAAATAACACCCATTGAAAAAAAAGAGATAAAGAAAAATCATAATAAAATAAATAAAATAAAAAGACAGGAAAAAAAACGTGATATATCTCAATGTTATGTTTAATAAAATATGCTGTTAGCTTTATGTTGCATAAAAATAAAGCTGTTTGCTTTATGTTGCATAAAAAAAATATCATGGGAACTATGTCAGTTACAGTCAAAATACAAAAGAAGATCCCTACAATTTTATAGCACTTTAAGACAACTATAAAGAAGACATCTAAATAAAGGATGGTCAATGGTTGTTCTCTATTGCCGGCAATCAGTAGTTATGAAGAGGAGGAACAAGAGGTTTTATCAGATGAGTAAATAATTTTCGATTACAGGGTTAAAGTAAGCGTGGCAAATCTGTCAATCATTCTAGGAGAGGAAACAGGTGGGGTGTGTCCGGGTGGGTGGTTACGGTACATTACGGAAAAAGAACGTGAATGAGCACGCATCGCTACGGAGAGAAGACAATGGTAGAGAATAATTTTAAAAAGCGCAATAATTATTTTAAAAAATTGTTGATATAGTTAGAAAACGTTCTAAAGCTGTTCTGCCGCTGCGACTTCAATTGCTAAGAAAATTTCTGATAACAGGTTTTATGAGTGAAACAATAGTACCAAAATGGAATAGATGTTGAGAGATGTCATATAAGTTTGAGGATGTATTTTGTAAGCAGAACCACCCACAGTGTTATCATTATTTGGTACTAGTTTTACATTAAAAAACAATATGCAAAAAGAAAGTATTAGTTCAAGAGGAATTCGTTAAGAAAATAACTACAGGTCATTATTTAATAACAATTAAAACGTCCTCAGAGAATTTGGTTCTAACTATTAATAATATTAAATTATTAATATTAGAATAAATAATATAAATAGGAATTTATAACCAGTAATTAAATTTTTTTCTCCATACTTTAAACTTAACCCTTTCGCGCCTACCGTCACAAATACGTGCCAGCATAAAACCGTATCAATTAGGGTAAAAAGATAAAACTGGTAACAAAGTAGAGTTCTTTAGCAGTTTATTTGTGGGCGGGGCTATAATTGTTTGATTTATTTAATTCACCATTAATTTAGTTCAAAATAAAATTATTTAGTTATACTTTGAACTAACATTGATTAAATATATGATTAAACTAACAATAATTAAAGTAAAGGCAAAGTAAGTCTGTCAAATTAGCAACGACTACATTTAAGTTACCGTTTTTTATTTATTTACATCCTGATTCTAATTTTGTACGAATGCTTTTCTGAATCACCCGTCCCCAAGGGGTTAAGCCAGAGGAGAAGAAGGTAAAATGAGTTCTCACTTAGTTATTAATTTTCAAAAAATTGAGGTTTAGACAATAAAAGATTAAAAAAAAAAAAGATTTGTTTCATTGAAATTTCAAAGTTTACACGGTGTGT
Source organism: Parasteatoda tepidariorum (assembly GCF_982258835.1). Lineage (NCBI taxonomy): Eukaryota > Metazoa > Arthropoda > Arachnida > Araneae > Theridiidae > Parasteatoda > Parasteatoda tepidariorum. Next base: position 47,312,338 of record NC_141756.1, read on the forward strand.
TTTATACTAATACCGAATTTTTTAGTTCACAAGACTTTATATCTGTCATCTCAATAGATTCGATGAATCGAAAAATGACGTCATCGGTGGCAAAAGGCTGGACTCGTAGAATTTTAACCGCACATTTATCATGCATACATTAACAGAGCAGCGTTCCTTAAAAATTGTTCAGAGGAACACTAAGGTTCCATGGAAGGGTCATAGGGGTTCCAAGAGTTGGGATTGTTTTTTTTATCAGCTATGATTCTGTAATTAAATTTATATTCTACGAACAATCCATTATTTATTAAAGATTTCGGTTATTTTTTTAAATAACAATATATAGAAAAATTTTATGAAAAAGATATGTATTAATAAAAAATTGAAAGATTATTTCTCAAACTTTCCGATTGAAAAAATAACCGAATTCAATAGTAAAGAAATAGTATATTTTTTGCAAAATCATTCACAATGTTTATTAAGTTTCTTTCTTTCTTTCTTTTTTTTTTATTTTTATTTCAACAAAATCCATAGTTTAGCTTATTTTATTCAGCTTCATAATTCAAAACTAGATTTGATGCCGATGTTTACTTATTATTAATTTTAAGCAATTTTTATAGAAAAAATTATAACAATATTGGGATGTAACGAATAGTGATTTGGCCGAATATCCGAATTTTCGGACACAAATATCGGCCGAATAAAATAATTTTAGTCATTATTGCAAAATAATCAAAACTTAGATGCCTTATTGATATGGGGTTAAGGCAAAAAACAACTTTAATAAAAGTAATCAAGATAATAAACATAATTAGATATTAAGATAATTAGAAATATTTAAGACACTATAAATCTAAATATATAACACTATAAATCTCAATTCAACTTTTTCACACGGCCGTATTTTTAGAAAAAAAGTGACCATAAAAGAATGACGTTTATCAGGTACGCTTTTTATAAAATGATGTCAAAATAAAAAAGCTGATAAAAAGAAATGTTAATAAAAAAGGATACTGAGAAACATGAAAAAAAAAAATCTTCTTAGTTCTGAAATAAAATTTGAACGTTGATAATCTCAGTTTTCTTTGTTACCGTTTATCTTACACTACAGGAAAAAAATGACAACAAAAGGATATATAAGTCTAGTACTTACAAACGCTCCGTTAAAATACTGTGCTATAGATATTACAGAAAACCAAGCAAAAATGGAAGAAAAAAAGAAAAAAAATTCTCAATTTTTAATTATAAGGGTGTTGAAAAATCGACTTGCCTGAATATAATTAAATTCGCTTTCGAATTTCGCTTTTCCATTTGTCAGAACATAAATTGACAAGTTTTAGAAGTTTATAAATATACGGAAAATAATGTTTGTAAAAAATGCGGTAAATTCTAATAATGATAAGTAAAAAATACGGTTTTAGATCATTCTTTCTTAAATCTATTCAAATCCCCCCCCCCCAAAAAAAAAAATCCGTCGAAAATTACTTTTCCAAATAATACAAAACCGAATATTTGGCCAACCGATTATTCCACAAAAGGACCGAATATTCGTTACATCTCTATTTAGAAGACTAATATTTGAAAACACTACTGGACTTTTAGGTACCTCAACTTTTGACGTACCTAAGAGACTCAATTACTTTTTGTATATTTTATTTCCCGATTTTTTCTGATTTATAAAATTCCTTCACTTTTCCCTGTTCTCCCGGATTTTCCTGTTCGGTGACTACCCTGCTCTTACTTAGAAAATTGATATTATATTATAGACATTATAGTTACAAAATACCAATTTTAAAAAGAAACTTAAGCGCATTTCTTAGAATAATTTTTTTAAAATCTTTTATTAATAAACATAACGTATTAAAGAAAAAAATTAGAAAAAAAAAAGTTTTTTTTTTGAAAATTTTTTACTAAATGCTATTAATACTGTTAGTTAGATATGCATACATTCAGAGAGAGAGAGAGAGAGCTTTTAATTAAAGCTTAATTTAAGCCTCTTTTGACATTCTAATCGGTGTGAAATAAAGAAGTGTGAAAGATGTGTGTTCCAATGAATCCTTGATAAATGAAATCGAATAGTCTCTCATATGATCAGAGAGACCTGAGGGCGCACCCCACCCTTATGCCTGATTACCGTTATCACACATGACGGCAACTGCACACTCTATGATCGATTGATGCAATTCCAAGCACGCTTGCTTTTTCTCTCTCTCTCTCAGGGAAGGGAGGGGGGTGGGCAGAGGAAAATTAGGGGTTTTAGAAAATGTTTCTTCATGATCAGGGAGCGAGTATTAATGACGCGGAAGACTAACTTTTTATTCAGTTTTTTTACCTCAGTGAATTTTTGATATTTGTGTGATTTTTAAAGAAACTATTTTTACTCCAATTACATTTGATGGTTTAAAAATAAAGTAATAAGAAAGGAGTACATGACAAGATGTATGCAGAAAATTTATTTTCTTCTTCTTCTGATTAGAATATGAAACGAGTGCAGAAAAAAAAGAAAAAAAGGGCTTAATATTTATAGATATTTGACTAAATAGTCAAACAATAAACTTAGCACTATAAGTACGTGGCAACGTTTTACTGCGTGTATTTAATCTTTAAGATAATATAGAGATTTAGCCCTTTAGGTATATTAATTTTCTGAACGTTTCTTTGTCAAACTAGCACAGAATTGGGATGTTACTGACAAGGGAAGGGGGCTTACAATGGGTCAAAAATGTAGTCCAACGTTTTAACGTTTCACAAAAACCAATAGATCCATTTTATAAACGTTCAAAAACCAAATGTTATTCAACTGGAAAACCCACATAAAAAAAAACTTATTTCTAGCGGGTCTTCAGCAGTACTTACCATTTTCTGACTTGATTAGTAACTATATTACTATATATTATTGATTATACTATTACTACAGATTACTGCTACTGATTAGTAACTATATTATTAACTTTGATTAATAACATAGAATCATTTTTTTAAATAGTAATATAGTTACTAATCAAAGTCAGAAAATGGTAAGTACTGCTGAAGACCCGCTAGAAATAAGTTTTTTTATATGGGTTTTCCAGTGGAATAACATTTGGTTTTTGAACCTTTATAAAATGGATCTATTGATTTTTGTGAAACGTTAAAACGTTCGACTACATTTTTGACCCACTGTAAGAATAGATATTATTGATCAATATGTCAAAGTTAAAAAGTGTACTGTTATGAATGGTTTTTAGAAGTGCCAAATATTTATGTACATAATGTACCATTACTATATTATACATGATGTTATCTACTATTATACATTATGTTATCTAGATACTGTATAATAGAAAATTCAATAAATATAATTAAAGTAAAAGAATTCTTCAGTAACCTTTTTTTAAACTGTGTGTAGTTCATAGAAAATAATCATAGGAGATATCATTTTACGGATTAAATAAGATAAGAATTACTTGTAAAAAATTATAGGCCGTGGCAATAAAATAAAGGAAAAACTATTTTCAAAATAGTTTACTTACTATTTTGAACTTATTTGAATTTACAATATAACAAAATAAACTAATGACTGCATTGCATAAAGCACTAAAATAAGAAAAGAACTACTTCAAAATAAAGCAGATATACTCTTTCAGTTTGAGACACAGAGTTACAGAAAGTTTTTAATTTTATTTATTTTAATATATTCTATTTGGATAAAACAAAATTATTGCTTTTAGTTTACCGGTCAGACTAGGATACGTTGAAGGTTATGACTAAGGCCCGGATTTTGATGACATTTGCATTTTTTGCATTTTTGGACATTTTTTGTCTTTAAGAGCATTTTTTTAGATTTATAGGGCATTTTTCTTTAAATTTTGGGGTGTATTTTGCATTTTAATGCATTTTTAAAAGTTTTTTTTAAATTTTTCCAATTTTTATTATTTTTTTAATCAATTTTCATTATTACACTGGCTTCCAAACAATGAAGAAAATCTATAGGATATTAACAGGTGAAGCAAAATCTTTTCAAATTGAAGAAGAATTGTCAGTAAGTGAGACCGTCCTTTTCAAGTACGCACCTATAACATCAGTAGACGTTGAAAGAAGCTTCTGCAGGAATGAAAATTTACTTTCAGACAAGAGACGCTCGTTTACATTTCAAATTATCAAAAAACATTTAATAATCCACTGTAATTCTGATATTTAGTAATATTATGAGATGGAAGTTGTTATATCCATTAAAGTTTCTATACAAAATAAAAATATTTTGGTGTCAATATATTTTCCTTTTTTTGTTATTTTAGGATATAAAACATATTTTTCAAACTTTAATGAACGAGTATTCAAGTATGAGAACAAGTATTGCATTGCTTTATATTTTTTAAATGACTCATAATAATTTTAAAGAGCAAAACATTTTTTTAATTCAATATTTTTACTTTATTTCAGGCATTTTTTGCGCAATTTTTGCATTTTTAAGGGCATTTTTTGCCCTTTTTAAGGGCAATTTTGCACTTATTAAGGGCATTAGTTGAGAATTTTTAGGTCATCAAAATCCGGGCTCTAGTTATGACAAAGGCGCAAAAGATTTCAAATCATTTTAATAAATGATAGACAAGCTCTAGAGACAATTTTAAATTAACTTTAAGAATCAGAATATTTTGTAAGTCTTCATTTATAACCTAAAGTTTGCCTACATCTTAAGAAAATGGAAGAACGTTAACAAAAAAAAACCACTATAGTATGAAGTGTAAATTATTATTGCTTAGCGATTTGAAAATAACATAGATCAGAAACATAAAACAGTTAATTACAACTAAGAATACAAAGGGGACTTCTAAGCGAAAGAAAAACTTCTTGCACGCAATTATAAAACTCGTTTATACAAAATAAATAAATAAATAAATAAAATTACACGCAAAAAATTATTTTTTAAGAATTACTTATTATTTTTCATTAATTTATTTAATAATTTTACAGTCTTAAAACAAAATCGGTCGAGCAGTTTTAAAGAAATAAAAAATTATAATTCGATTTTTCTTTAAAATTTTATAACTCAGAAACTATTTGACTGCTTTTACTTTACTTTTATCATTTAAAATTACCTAGTTAAAAATTATATAAAAATCAGCATATCTTACAATACGCAATTTTTAGACCATAATTAAACATAAAAATAATAATAATTGAAAATTATTTATTTGCATGAAATTATCTTTGTTTAAACGAAATTTATAATTGGGTACAAAAAGTTTTTGATTTGTTTAAAAAGTTTCTGAAATTACGTAAAAAGAAACTGGGGCTCAAACTTTCAATCACTTTCCAGCCTTAACTAGAAGGACAATACTTGATTGTAAGTAACTACCTGCTATCTAACCCCTTATTTTGATAGAAAATCAGTCGAAAAAATGGTACGTTTATTCAGAGAAAGAACGGCTGAGAGTGTAATGTCGTAGCTTAATTAATAGTTGCCACTTTTTAATTAACATATTAGAGGTCAACCCTTTGAAACCATTAAGATTACGTCATAGGAAAAAAAAAGTTATCTAGGAAAGGCTTTTTCTCTCTTAATTTACAGAAAATATTTAAAAATAATAGTAGTAATTTGTACAAAAAATTACAATATAAGTTAATAGGTGGAGAAGAAATTGAAGTGCAAAAAGCAAGCACACTTTTTCATGCATTTGTGATAGAAATCTTTACCTTGTCTAGACTCCAGGCAGACTTCGGCGGGTAAATAATTTACTTTTAACTTAGTCTAGCAGTGGCGTACACACAGTGACTTGGCTCTTATTCATTTATGCCTAACTTCGTGTAATACTATTTTCAAATCCTTTGTAGCATGGGGCTATTGAACTCTTCGGAAACATGGATTAAATGCCATCATGGACAGAAATGAAACTATCATGTATATTATGTGAAGCATAGAGGAAATCATTCCTACTTTGATATACACACAGCGATAATAATGTCAATAATGGTTAATTTATGGTTCAAGATAAAATGAAAAAGTCAGATTTAAAATAGCTTTTGAAAAAGAAATGTATTTTACTAGAACAGGAGATAAGATTTGGTGTCCTCCCCCATATTGATCTTCGGTTGCAGTCGAAATTTTTTCTTACGTTTTCTTTTCATGTTTTTGGTAACATATTTCAAAATCTATTAAAGATAACTACTTGAAATTAGAAATATATATTAGAGGTTTTTACTTTGGTTTATTTTCAAGAAAACGAAATTTATAGCAAGTTTTTAGAAATTGCTTAAAAATTTAAAAACAAAATGAAAGTAGTGAAAAAATATGGAATTTTAAGTTTTTAAATTATTTTTTAACAACAAAAAATACGGTCCTTTCTATTCGAAATAAAAACAAAAAAAAAATATTTTTTCAGTTATTTCAAAATATTAAAAACATTAAATTATTTAATTTTATATTTTAATTATTCATAAATGGTCAGGAGACTTGTAAGCTTTTACGTATACTTCAATTATAATACAATGGCAAAATAAAAAAAAAAAATTAAAAAAATCGGGACAATAGCGCATTAAAAAAACTTTTTTTTTCAAATTCTTGCCAGACCGAAATAGAATAGTTGCATTTTTCTAAGATTTGCGGATTCTTAGTACAATTATTTTGTTTTAAAGACTTTAAAAAAATAAATAAATAAAAATAAAAAAAACTAGCACTAGCTCTAATAGGAAGTAAAAATTATTATAAAGGTCAATTTAGAAAACGGGAAAGTGTTCTTTTAAAAGAAAATCACCAGAAAGATAAGAAACGATTGCACAGAAAGAAAAGGATAAAAATACTTAGAAAAAGAGATCTGGCTGCTTTAAGAAGCCAAACAAGCTTTTTTGTTAAAAATCGTCTGAGCTAATCACTTAGATAGACACCAACAGTTCCCTATTTCTTTATTTGATCTTCTTTAGGTAACTTACACACTCATTAATTATTATAGTTAATAACTGTAGATGAGGCGACTCTCAAATAAATAATTCCGGTGGAAATTTACATTCCACTACCTGGCATTTGTTCAACAATAAATAGCACTTAATTCAATAACTAACTCACCTTTGACAAAAATTCTTGACTTTTTTTTTTATCAGTGAGCGAAGGTCGAGTGAGAGAAAGCCTTTAATAAGAAACGAACGACCCTGAACTTGCGGCATCCCCCTAAAGAAAAAAAAGAATGAACTTCGGAAGAGGTACAGGATGAAGAAACAATGGACCTTGAAAAACGAACTAGTTGCACACGCCCACTTACATGCGAGACGCTGTTAAGAAAAGTTGTTTTATGGAATAGCGTGATTTCTTTTGATTGAGCACTGGGTATTGAGGAACTGAGTCGTTAGGAAATAGGTGCATCACTTCTTCTGCCAGTGAGTGACTCACACTGAGAATAAAAGGGTTAAAGGATCCTTTGTTGGGACAATTATGGGTCGATTTCGTTGTTTGAATTACTTTACTTAATTAAGTATCTTGTTTATGAATGCGAACATGGTTCTTTTATTTATTATAACAGTTGTTGAACAACCGATCCAATTTTGGGTTTACGATTACTAATGTTCAGCTCCGTAACCTTGCAATTTTGAATCCAATCCAGAAGACAAGGGAACTCCAGGATCAAGTAGTGGAAGAAATCTGCCTTCGTGGAGGACTTTTTGATGAAACTAACCCGCATTTGCGTTACATGGAGAGGGAAACAACAAAAACTAAGCCTCCCACGGTTAGCCCGACGGAAAAGGGACTCTTAACCACAATCCGTGTACCATTGAGGACAGATTTTACGTCAGCATTGTGGTCGATTCGTATCAACCACCCATAGCTGGTATTCGAACTTGGTTCAGCTCATTGAAAGGCGAACGCTCTATCCTCTGAGCCGTTACTTAGAAATTAGCACTGAAAACTGATTACTTATTTAGATCAGAGACATTACGGAAAAAAAAGTAGAGAGCTTAAAGTGCTATTTAGAAGGGGGGGGGAATCGTTTTTGGGGAAGCATTTTATTTTAGTCTTATTAATTTATAAAAGACATAAAATAGAATCTTCCCCTTTTAGGTTTATATTAATAAATTAATTATTTAGATCCATCATAGACTTACTAATAAATATGGTTAAATACGGAATTAATTTATTAAGTAAAATTTATTAAGTAAAATTTTTGAATTGCGCAGATTTAAGTAGCAGTCTTGGCGTGTTTTCGAAGAAAAAAAAAGTTCTAAGTAAATTCGGCAAAAATTTGTCGGTGAGCAAACCCTAGAAAGCTTCTCTTTCGACAGCAAATTACCAAGAGTGTGAACGCAAACAGTTTAAATGAGTGCTAGGGATTTATAGATTTCACCAAGTGAAAGTTTGTGAATAAAACAAGAAACAAAGGTAAGGCATATTTATGTCCTACAGCCAACGTATAACATTTTAAAGCTAATTTACTCTACCAAATTCCCATTTTTTCCCTCTTCTTGACCAATTTAAAACACATCAAAGTTGTTAACGCTCTTAGTTCACTTTTGGCACATTTAGTAAGTTAATGCGTTTAAAAAACTTGTTTGTTGCAATATCAGAAGATTAACATACGATACGTTTCACAAACATCAATTCTAAAGTTTCAGAAGCGAGTTTTTTAGATTAAAATATTGTATTATTATTTATTTTAATATAATATTTTGTTAGTTTCTAATTTCTCTGTTTTCCTCATTTATTCAGTCTAAGGATTTTAACCATTATGTTAAATCTATTTACTAATATTATTTTAGCATCTTTTCACATAATTTCAATAAATACCAATCTTTAATTATTGTGGGGAGATGAACGTAATTAGTTTCATGGTGTTTATAGCTGGCAACTAATCTGTGTACCATAACATGAACTTTCTAATTGTAAAGTTCGATTTTTTTCCCCTTCTCCCTAGTATATTAAGTATTTCGACCATTAAATGATTAAGTCTATTGGAACATAAAAATTTCATTGCTGGTGAACATTACGTATCATATTTCCTTTTAGCAAAAGTACTAGTTAGATCAAAGTTTCTCATAAACCGTAATGCACACGGAGTACCGTACCGCTCCTTTAGAGGTAAAAATAAAAAAGCATATCAATATTTCTGCATTTCTTATATTTAAAAAAAAAAAAAAACAATTCAAATATTTATGTTTTATTGAGTCACATAACGATAAAGCTTAAATGTTCTATGGAACAAATATTTAGGGTGATTACAAGTTGTAACCGATAAACTTCCTATTAATTAAATAAAAAGTATCTGTAGTAATCAAAGCATAAACACTTGTGTTGTTGAAAAAAAATAAAGTGAGCCACACCTAAAAATGTTTCAGTGTCAATCCCATCGCAATGTCAAGCTGCTATAGTTAGTTGTCAAGATAAAGAAGATTCCGGTCGTCACCGGAGCAATTTCAACACGTTTCTCTTTCGAGACTTCCTGCCAAGTAGTTTTCACGCTGTGTTCTATTAAGATTGCATACAATTCTAACAATAGAGCCTTTATAAAACGATAGCCAATTTCCCTTCCTTCTTTTTCAAATAATTAAATAAGAAAACAGATACAAATTTATTATAACAGATAAATTGAAAGAAAAAGAAAATAAAAGATAGGAATATAGAATGACTCTCAGTAAAAAGTTTAAACTAGTTTATCATTAATTCAATGCATTCTGATATTAAGTACAGGATAAAATTATTCAAATATTCACCTATTTCCGATATGTGAATAATTGAATAATCGGCATTTGCATATCTGAATTTAATTTTCAAGTAATTTGTTGCGATTGTAAGTAAATTTTTTTTTTTTAATCGACACTATGGTGATTTATCCCCAATATTAAGACAGCGGATGAATAATGGCTTTTTAAAAAGCCATAGTTCTTTTAAACTACTCAGCATGATAAGTCATACTTGTAAGTTTTCTTAATGAATTAAATGTAAACTTGAATGACAGAAGAATTTAATAAACTTGGTATAGATAACAAACGGTGTCAGAAACTAAGTCTTGGACAAGAAAAGGTCATGAGCTGCTTTGAGAGGTCAGTCGGTGTTTTATTACAGTGGTAGATGGATCATGGGTTATCTCCTTGCCGTTAGACTAACCGTGGAAGGTTTTCCTCTCCGTGTAACGCAAATGCGGGTTAGTTCCATCAAAAAGTTCTCTACGAAGGCAAGTTTCTCTCAATACTTGATCCAGCAGTCCCTTTGTCTTCTGAATAGAGTTCAAAATTACAAGGTTACGGAGTTAAACATTAGTAGTCGTAAACACATAAGTTGGGTCGGCTGTTCAACGACGGTTAATGAAATAAAATAAAATAGGCTAACCTCATGTCTGGCAAAATGACTAATATCAATTACGGAAGAAAAAATTCAACTCTTCGAATTGAAATAACCATAATAATTTAATAAATATACCCCATTCGAAAAGAGCAAACAAAAAAAACTTAAACAACTCAGCCAGGCTCAATTTTTAGAAGCCAGTCTGGCATGAAATGGTTCATTATTTTTAATTTAATAATATCTTTTTCTTCTTCTAATGGATAACAAAAGAAATAACACTACTTAAATGTTATATGCATACTTTTTTTAATGGCGAATAATTTCTTTTTGAAAACAAATATTTTGAAAAAAGAAGAAGGGAAAAAAAACTTAAGAGTATTTAAATATTAATTCATATGCACCTGCCTAGATGATGGAACAAAAATATTATGAGCATAATCCGAAACAAAATAAATTAAGAAATCAATTTTAATTCATAAAAATAAATTATTTAAATTTTACTTAAAAATAAAGGTTCCCACATACAAATGTTATTTAACATGGCTGTAAATTTCATTAAAAATATTACCAGCCAGGAACAATATCAATCGTAAATGATAAAATGGGTCAAAAGTCATTATTCTTCACTAGGTCAAGCATGAAATAAATGAAGCATTTTACAGACTTAAGTTATTGGAGGCACTTTTTCTGGGACAAAAACAGAGCGAAGACATCTAGCTATTCACAGTTGGTAAATAGGTGTCAGGCATCATAACAATCAAATAAAAGTCCGTAACCAGACATCTAAAGAAACAAAGTTGCGACAATGCTCCCACAAAACCTGGAAAACACTCTAAGGGGACTATAACAGAAGCTATTTCTCCACAAAAGCCTTTTGACTCCATTGTGGCATAATAATAAAACTGCAACAATAAGAAACTCCTACAATACTTGTTTATTCCGGGCTCAAGCAGAGATAGCTGAAGAAAGAAATATAGAACTCCCCCAACTAAAAACAGGATAAAGAAAAAGATCAGGAGGGGAGCTCAAAAATCGATATTCTTCTGAACTGGACACCATTCATCTGGAGTAGATACTCACTGGCTCTCTGCCACTGCCAGAAGTGAATCCCTTTTTTCAAATTCCTTTTTGGGTGTTTTACGACTGACAGTTATGAAAAGGAATAAATTACCCCGCTAAGGGTGAATAAGTATCTGACCAAAATAACAAAGTTTGATTGTTATGCAAGGAAAAAAGTATTTGTCGTCGTTGTATATAATCCATCAAATGAGAGTGATTTAGTGCAGCACTAAAATAATGTAGAAAGTTTATTAAGAAAGATTTTCGTTAATGGGTATGCAGAAGTTCAGCCAGGCTCAATTTTTAGAAGCCAGTCTGGCATGAAATGGTTCATTATTTTTAATTTAATAATATCTTCTTCTCCTTCTACTGGATAACAAAAAAAAAAAAAAAAAAATAACACAGGGAAGAAAAGAAAAGAAAAAAAACGAAAAAAAAAAAAAACGAGCTGGAGCGTCATAAATAAAGTCAAACATATTCTAAGTCAGAACTTAGTACAAGCGATGAAGTCATCCGAGTAGATAAGAAATGCGGATTTTAAGAATATTTTGGTCGGATCATATGATAAGAAAAATTTCCTAATAATCCCTAAAATCAGACATGCGACCCAACCAGAATAAAACATACTGAAATTACATAGAGAGGCCAATTTGTCAGAATATTTTGATAAATTACACTAAAGATACTGACAGCACAGATCAAAACATACTGAATTCAGTAATGCTGAAAAATCACATGCGTGTAAATTGATCTAGATTTCCAGTTGTCTTTTTTGTGAGTAACAAAATAACGTAAATGATAAAAAATTTTTGTTGATCTAACTTAAATAACAATATATGAACATTGAAAAATAATGTCGGCATTTTATAACTTCATTAAAAATTGATTTTTAAAAGTAGAGAATTATTTCTTGAGTTGAATAACTGTGAAACAGTTGCTAACTGACACGCGCCACTTAAAATTCGAATACTTGGTTGCAGCTAAAACTGTAACTCCAGATAAGCTTAACAAGGAATGATAGATTATCTTAATGTCAGTTGAGAGGCAAGTAGTGCACACAGGAAAATACGTAAAAATTTGTATTTTTAATATTTTAGTGCTAGATTTGTGCTTATGCGTGCTTATTAAAATGCATAATACTAATTTTGGCATTCTTTCATAATGACTTTCGTTTAACCGGGTACTTGCAACTCGAGAAGAAGTGACCATGTGATTTAAATCCGATTTAATTGGATATCTGTAAGCGACGCCAAGCGTGTGTGTCAAACCTGATTGGTTTCTGAAATCGACAAATACTAAGATTTTCCTACGATGACGTCACTTTTAGGTATCCAATTTATTGTCCCCCTCCCCACACTGCATTGTCCACGTTTGTATTACTGTACCTGAACGAGTGCTCTGCGCTAAAAGAATTCGAATATCCCTTTACAAAATTTAAGGTGTTTTTGAGGTGTTAAGGTTGATTTGAGGTTTATTTGAAAATGACTTCAAAAACAACCTTAAAAAAAACTCAAAATGTTTATAATCAAGGTGCATAAAGTAGTTTTATTCACATTTGAAGTTATTTTGACGTTGATAAAAATATATCTTAAGAGTAACCAACTGAGAGAGGTTGTTTTTTAGGTGAACATGTTATTTTTTCAACATTTCATGCAAATAAGTATATTTAAGGTGCGAATAATTTCACCCGATTTCAACTAAAAGTATTGCCAGACAATAAATGAGGTGTAAATGGGGTTCAAATTTAGGTTTAATAATTAGGTTTTTTATGGTGCAAAACATAACCTTATTTTTATACCCCAGGGGTATTTTTTTTACACCTGTCGACATCAAAACATCTCATTTTTATGTAAGGGATATTACTAAGTGGACAGAACGTTGCCAAGTGACTTACTAATCTAGCGTTTGTTTAATAATACTTCCTATCATGGAAATTTCTTAAATTTTCATATATAATTATGATAACTGATCACAACGATATATCATAGCATTTGCCTTTTTTTTTATCAATTTAATCCATTGAAATTAGCTTAGTTTTTTTTTTTCTTAACTAGCATAAGTTTTTTTAAACAAAGCAAGCACAAATGGAACCGTCATCATTTAATATTTAGAGCCAACTTTAAAGTTAAATATAACTGGAAAAAAATTTTTTTTTGAGAAACCTGGGTTGCACTTTTAAAAAAAAAGACCAAACATTTTAAGAACAAAATTACATGTGAACAATATTTTTTTTTCCCCTCCACTTTTTCCACATACTTCAAATTTAAGAGATTTAATCTTCAAAAGGAAACAGACAATGATCAAGAGGCAATTACTTTCTTTGAAATGGAAAATCATTTTGTCAAATTCAATCCACTATTGTAACGACTCGTTATCGCCCCAAGAGAGCAGAAAAGTTGCACTTCACAAATTAAAGTAGCAGAAAAGGAGGGGCCATTAAATCCTCGTCGCTTTCAGTTTCGAAAAGGCCACCACCGCGACACCCAAATGATTCAGGGCGACAACTTCCACGACAAAGATCGTGATGAAAGGATGGGGAGGGCAGCCTTGTTCCACGACAATCACATTTGCATGATTCGGCTGCTCTGAAAAGAGTGGTTTATTTTCCATGCAGGACACGACTCGAGGATGGAACCAGGGGTGAAGCACGATTCGCGGTGTGTTCAAGGTCTGCGAACATGGAATATAAAACAGTATGAATTCAGTCACATTATTGGCAATAGGCCACTACGAGATTAGTTTGGTTGGTTTATTCCCATGATTTAGGCTGAACCCAAGATGACAGAGATAACAATTGGTAATGACTTTTGATATAGCTAAAAGGATTTTTTTTTTTTTTTTTAAAGATATGAAAATAATTGGATAATATATATGTGAAGGTGTATTTTAAGAAAAAATTAGATTTGATTTGAAGTAATTGGCACTATATAAAGCTAAGGTTGAATGATGAAGTTCACATAAATAGATAGATATCAAAATAAAATGATAATAAGAATTGAAATAGAAGCATAATTTGATTAAGCCTGAAATAGAGCTGGATATATCACATCAGATATCGATATATTTTTATATCGATATAAAATGTACCAATGTCTTACAGTAAATATGTATTATCCGGATGTGCTTTAAAGCTTTTTCGTCAAGGAAAATAAAAATCCACATTCTGACTGTCTTAAGCTCCGAGCAAACATTTAATTGATATCTATATTTTGTAAAAATTTATCGAGTCCCAAGCAAAAAATTAAACCTTGTACCCGGTAAAAACTTTATTTACTAAACGGTCGTTTCCAGGTACCCGGTAAAAAAATTAATATATTAGCTGTTCCGGTAATTACATCTTTAATATTTACATAGACATAACTTCCAACTCGTTAAAAACAAAAATAGCATCACCAACATGATAAGCCAATCGGGGGTAATTGTGACAAAGTGAAAAACCTTAAATTTGTATGTGCAAAAAAATAAAAAAATAAATGTAAAAAATATATATATATAAATTCATAAACCACACATGTTTCATATTTAACATAATTCTTTGAACTTACATTTTAAATTAAATAATGAAGAATATCACACCTTTTTTAGTAGCTAATTCAAGATCAGTACCCCCAGAGGTATTGATTTGTTATGGGAACATGGAGGACAGTATGACTCTACAGATTTATCGTGAATTAGTCACAATTTACTACACGGAGAGTCTTCGGCCGGCAGGAATCGAACCCACGACCTCTTGGACATGGGCCCAGTGTCTTGTCAACCAGGCTATTCCGGCCCCAGAATCGCGATATTAGATTTTTAAAACGCACGAATATATATCGCGATGTTGGATTTTAAAAACACTAAAATACATATTGCGATATTAAATGCGTATCACGTTGTATAATTTTAAGATCGTGTGAATAAGAATCGCAATGCGTAGTTTTTAAATCACGTACAAAAAACGAAAATCGATTTTTGAAATTACAGCTGCATGAATATGAATCACAATATTAAATTTTAAAAAAGCGTGAATATGAATAGCGACATTGAATGGTCTTGAGATAAGCGGAATTCTGCGATATTCGCGGAAAATCACGTCCTGCTTTTAGATTTTAGACCCGTTCTGGGCTGAAAGAAATCAGTATAAAGAATGAGTGAAAAGTTGCTAGAATACCGAAAAATTTGAACATTTTAAACAAAAATCACATTTTGGGATCAAGACTAAAAAATCAGAACAAATACGATTTAATCGGAACAGTTAGCAGCTATGCACAAAGACAGCAAAAATAACATAGAATAATTACCAAAACAAAGATTTATAACAATAATTATTTTACACTATACCTGGCTCAAAATACTTATATTTTAAAACAAACCAACTTTATTTTAAAAAGAATTTTTTTTTTTATGTTTAGCATTTATCCAACTGGGCAACACTTTTTACATACATGAAAATCGTTAAGATCACCGAATTATTCTCAATTTATATGAGCCTAAACTACTTTTCAATGCCAGGGGTCTGTCCAGACATTTTGTGAAAGGTCCGTTTTCCGTGAAATTGTGAAAAAATTACTCACATTCTTTCAACTAGGGTCCGCTTTTATGAATTTGTGCAAATAGGGTCCGTTATTGCAAAAAAAAAAAAAAAAAAACTTTTTTAAGGAGTTTTTAAACTGTAAAGACATACAAGATTATGCTCAACACCGCAAAATTATAATTAAAAAAATTAAATTTAAAAAAAATAAACAGCAATAGCTGCTACTAAATTAGAGATGCAACATACAAATATTTGGTATTTAGCCTATAGTGCTGAACGCAGAATATTCATTTCGGACGAATAATGGAAGAATCGTCTGCCGAAGACAAAACTTAATTCGTTTACATCCATCGTTCATGTTTTCTGCCCTGAAAAGGGTTTATTCGATTAACAAAATAATAATGAAGATAAACAAATTTGTGAAGGGTCCGTTTTTATGAAAAGATATTTTGTGAAGGGTCCGTTAACGGACCTAAATTTCTTCTAAACAGACCCCTGAATGCATTACAAAAAATTCGACCATAAATATTTTTATTTTAGCAAAATAGTAGCTTTTCCTCATAGTGACATTTTGCAACATTTTCAATATTAGTAAAGTAGTATTGATGGAAAATAAATCCTTAACCTAACGGTCCTGAGTAACGATCACAAACTCGCAACAGTTTTACAAAAATAGCATATTATTCGCTAAAAAGAATTATTTCTTGCGACGTCAGATTTTTCAAAGAACAGCTTTAAGACACTTAGGACTTAGGTTTGCCACATTATTTAAAATCAAAACAAATAATCCGATAAATATAAACATTTAGTTGAATTGTTGATTAACTTAATCAGTCGTATGTATGTAATAGCATGTTAAGCAAAAACAATTAGCTTTTAATTTAATCTCGTCGTAAACCAATTAAAAATTAATTTTAAATTAAAACTGGCCTACTTAATATACTGCAATAAAATACACAAATACCATTAATAGTACAGAACAACAACAAAACTTTATTCGAGACAGCATGAATTCAAACATAAATACGTGCCGATTCTTAGCTATAAACGATATTCGATGAAAAACTTATCTTTTCAAAGGGGTTGGAACTATCACGCCTCCCTTCACAATTTTAAGCCTTTTTGACCACCCAGATGAAAGGGAAAGGCAGGTCAAGATTATCAGAAGAAAAAAATAAAGTAAAAAGAACAATTAGACCATGCCGAAAGAAGGAATAAAAAAACTAATTTTTCCGCAGCCTGATGACTGAAAAACACGAAACGGGTTTGAAACGGGTGAATTCTCCAACACTTAATACGCAACTGAAGGGGAACTCTTGCAGCTTATAATTTTCTTATTAAAAACGAAAAAAAAAGTTTAGGTTATGGGGATGCACTATTGCTTATTAATTTAAATTCATTCCTGCTTCTTTTTCTCTTTTTTTTTAATTCAAAAGAATGCAAAATAAAATACTTCCCAGTGAAAATGATATACGAAATATGAAAATTCACTGTGGAAAATATGCAAAATGTGATTCTTCACTGTGTGTCAACACATCATATTGTGGTGAAATCAGTTGCTGTTGCTACTTTCCAATTTATTTCTATTTTAAATATTGGTCATTAAAATGGGTAAAAATATTTTTTATGGCACATTGTTCAAAAATGAAATTTTTAAACAGAAGTTTTGTTATTGTATCAAAACGAGCAAATTGCATATGATATTAGGTTGATTCATTGAAATTCAGCAGAGATTTAAATATTATATTCATCTGTTGGAGTTGTTGTACTATGTAATTGGAATAACATTAGACCCGAAATTCTGGAAAACTAACCAATAAAGTGCTCCCAAAGTGTAAGAGCTTTAATTGCTTCGAAGTAATTTTGATGAAGAGAAGATGTAAGACAAAATTCTGTTATGTGCATAAATGTATATATATTCTCTTTGATTGAATAAATTATATACAAGCGAAAAATTATTACTTTAGTAATTTACGCATTTCTTGGAAAAAATCATTGTGTGTATTTGAAATTAACCAGTGCTAGCTCTTATTTATATAAATAATAGCAGGTAGCAAATTATTTATAATAATAAATAACTATAAATAATATAATAATAATTATCATATAACTAGGTTACGAATAGTAACAGGTCGATAATAAGTGAAGCGAATCTACCCGTCAAAAATTATGTTTTTAGAAAGCTACAACAAATTTTGCTATTAACGCAAGTTATGTCACAGGTAAAATAATAATAAATAAAGAAAATTGAAATCAAAACAATGCTAAAAAAAAATAAAATATTCTAACACTAATCCAAACAAATGACCCAAACAATAAAAACACGCATTAAATAAGGTCATAAATGAGTTCAAAAGAAAGAAAAAAAAAGAAAAAAAGAACAAATAAATTGAACAATATTCGAAAACAAAAATAGAAGAAAAAAACCTACTGGGGGGGGGGATCATAATATTATAGTTTTAATGTAAAAAGCAACAAAAATAGTATCAACGAAGTTATAGTATAGTTACGAAATAAATTATAATGGCCCAATAACAATTGCAACAAAGAGATTATTACACTTAGAAGATATTATGTTTACAATAGCAATAATTATAGTGTTCAGGTAGAAATAAAAAAAGAAAAGCGATTGACTAAAAAAAATAATAATAATAATGAGGGATTCATCATCATTTATAATTTGAATACTAACTCTATTTAATTTCACCACAAATGATGTCTTCGGGATAAATATAAAGAGCTAAGGTAGAATAGATTCTTTGAAGTGGTGAGGGGAGGGGAGAAAGGGGAAGAAAGTGAAGGGGGAAAAAAATCTGACGGGGATAACAATGAGTCGAAGTGTGCTTCCGCAATTAGCAAATATTCTTGTAATGGGGATATCATACTGAATGGATGTTGGGGGCTAAACACAAATAACGCAGGCTATGTTTTAATTATAAATTTTTTTTTGGCAACAGTAACAGCGATTACAGTCATCTTAATTCGTCACTTCGAATATTTACTTGCATTTTTTTTACGTGCTTTTCCATCTCATTAAAACAATTATCACACCTTATATTCATTTTTCCTTAAAATGTAATCAAGTTGAGATAACAACGATTAATTTTAAAGAATTTAAAATTAATCGAATATCAATTTTAAAAAATTGCTCATTTCGTAATAATTCTTGTAATTGTATATATGAAATTAATGTTTATAGTTCAATAGGTCGTAATTCTTCTAAGCATCATTAATGGAGAGCCATGATATTTCAAAACAAGTGGCAATAATATTTTAAAGTTAATATGAAGCTTCACACGTAATATTTTATGTAAAATCTTGATTCAAACTACTGATAAAGATTTATTCAAGTTTAAATTATTTTTTCTCGCAATGAATTAAAATGAAACGAATTGCATGTTTGCAACTAAGTTTTCCTTTAAACTGTATTTATAGGGCAAAAATAATCTAATAAATTTAACATAGTAAAAACAATCAAAATACAAACGATACATTTTTTAAAATGAATACAGACTAAGCGTGGATATTGACTATATCAGTTGTTAAACATAGTAGCAATAAGTTAGCTGACTTACACAATTTTAGAAATTTTCCTTTACCTATTGAGCCACAATTAACTGTTATCTAAAAATGCCAAGTGTTAAACATTACATGAAATTGTCATAATAAAAAAAAGTCAAGCAAATTTTGCTTCGAATTATTTGTATAATAGATAACATTTGGGAGCCACAAAAAATTTTCCAAATGTAAGTGAATTCTTCACTTTGAACAGTCTGTTTATTGTTTGAATTTTACGCAATTATTGGGAGGTCAGAAAATATTTCATGCTTATTATATTTTTTTTTTATTTCACGACAAGCTAACAATTCTTACATCAAATTAACTGCTACGACCTATAATCAAACACTATAATCATAAATTCAAGTAAAGTATAAAATAACATAATAAAACATCCGGTATTAACCATTTTATCAATGGTTCCATCAATTCTTGCCTGAGCGCAGTAACTGATTGTTGATTTAATTTTGTTAAAGAGTAACGTTCCGGATGTAAGGCGCTAAAGATAAGTGGGAAAATAAAGATGTGCGGATGGTTATTGCGATGGACGAGTGCCACGCATTAAATCTTATATGAAGTTGTCATTAAAAAAGTCAAACAAAATTAAGCTAATTTTAAATAACAGCTTACATTTGGGATTCACGAAAAGTTTTCCAAGTGTAACTGAATTCTTCACTTAGAACAGTTTGTTCATTGTCAGAATTTTACAAAATTGTTGGAAGTCACAAAATAATTCACGCTTATTAGGATCTATTATATTACAAGACAAACTAACAATTCTTACTACTTCAAATGAACTGCTCCAATCCACAATTACAAATTCAAGTGAAGTATAAAATAACATCAATTCGGGAGAGTAAATAATTGTTGATTGAAAGAGCAATAATTGTTTTTCCGTTCCGGTTCTAAGGCGCTAAAAATAAGTAAGCAAAATAAAGATGTGGATGGGGCAGGATGTGCGGATGGTTGATGTGATGGACTCAGGCGAGCGCGTAAGCAAAACCCTTTCTTCCTTTCGAAGTCCATCTTAATACCGTATGATTATAATGGTCCCGTTTCCGTCCACCCTGGGTTAATGACATCTTCTTTCCCAATAGAGTCACTCTTTTTCCACGTATTATTAAAATGATCACGCGACTGAATTAGCATGACACACTGGCTAACGATGGAGATATCAATAGAGACAAATTTTTTTTCTATAGTGACTATAAATGATGACGAACATAACCGAAAGGTGCATTTTTAACCCTATTATTTCCTTACTTTGATGCTCTCTACCTTTCTTCGTTTTTTTCTCACGAAAATCATCACAGTTACTTTTATGGGTAATTTTAAACTTTTTCCCTAAATGATATAACATTAAGCCTAATAAATCATATCTGGTAATAATGAAGTGCAAAAATGAGTTAAATAGAAATATTTTTGTCAGTAAAAATATTAAAAAATAATATGTTACGGGCAGGGTTGGCAGGTTTTTGACATGTGACAGTTTTTGACAGTTTAAACCATGGTTTAAACCGTCACGTCAAAAACCTCACTGTCAAAAATGTCGAAAATGTCAAAAACCTATATTCATATGTGAAATTTAATTAATACATAAAATTTATATATTTTTTATAAAGGATAGTGTTTCTAAATATGTTCTAGAAAAAATAAATTTAAAATTTTGAAGAAACACTTATATTTTGAAAAGTAACCAAAATCTTGTACTTTTGAAAGCTCACATCTTTTGTAATATTATGTATTCATTTTCATGTGTTATTGAAAATCTGCAGTGATATTACTAAGAAATTTATTTATAACCAAATTTAGTGTATAGTATAGATTATACTAAAAATTAGACATTTTTAAAGATAAATATTAGCAGTTTTGCACTTTAGACATCTTTTAAAGAAAAATCTTTTTAATATTCTTTTAAATCTTCTTAATAATCTTTTTAACATAAGACAATACAAATTTAAGTGCTTTCTGTTAAATACACAGAGTAGTTAGTGTCGATTTACAGTATATTCAGCCTATTCATTTACTATGCTGAAAATTTAGTTTATCCAAATACTTGTGAATTTCATTTTGCTGAATACTATATACATAGTTTTGTTGAATATCTAAATATTCAGCTATTGAATAATTACTTCTTGCTTTCAAGATATGCATTATTTGTATTCTTAATACAAGTGGGGGAAAAAAATTAAGAGGTAAAAATTGTTTTAAAATGATAAGTGTAATAATTATAAATAAATATAATAAACAATATGAATTATATTTATCATTATTCACAAATATAACTACTTTTAAATTCAAATTAACATACTGGATAATAAAGATATTCGGTATAACATTAAAAAAAATTTTCATACACTTGTATCAAGTTTGTATTTATACAACATAACTTGTAAGTTCCTTATAAATATTAGTTATATGTTCCTTATATGTCAAAAATGCATAGTAATAAACTTTTAATTTTCTTAAGTATCAAAAAAAAAAATTTTTTTTTTCAAAATATAAATATTTAAAAAAATTTTGTGCAAAATGTTTCTGCACATGCATTTGAATACAAATTTCTGAGATTTTAAATCTGTTATTTTACCTTAATTTTAATTAAAAAATATTTTAAAACCTGCTGATTACCTATAGTATAATTAAATTTCAATATAATGCATGGCAACTGTTGGTAGTTTTGAAGTTTATATATTTTTTTGGCAAACTTTAGTTTTTGACATTTTTGACGGGTTTTTGACGGTTTAAACCAGTATTATACCCTTGTCATGTCAAAAACCACTTTTTGACGTCAAAAACCCAACCCTGGTTACGGGAGCACAACCTACGGCCTTAGATTGATCGAAGAAAATAATAAGAATTAATAATTGTTTTTCAGTTAATTTCAATATTTTTTTTTAAAGAAAATATGCAAGGGCAGTATAAAAAACAAATGGAACTAAGTAATATTTGGGAAGCAAAAGAAATACCATTTATGATATTAACCCAATACATTATTTCTTAAAGTTCTTAGAAACTTTTTACAAAACATCAGGAATTTCTAGCCTTCGCTTATGTTTCTACAAATATGATTTTAATACTAAAATTCCTGAAAGTAGAATTAAAAATACAAAAATCAAAACAAGTAAATCGTTGGCATTCACAATAAAAAAAATCAAAACATATTTTTCATTTAAAAATTAGATATACAACACATATTAAAAAATTAATTTTCTACAAAGAAAAATTCAAAACGTGCTATAATTTAATTCAACATTTTTCATGCAAATGCTTAGTATAATATACAATTTGATGCACTTAGCCACTTAATTTTTAAAACAAATTGAGATTGATTTTTTTTTTATTAAAGTAAAGGAAGTTAATTTACTGTTAATTGAAATTATAGAAAGAAAAGGGTGGAAATGGATAGGACACGTATTGAGAATGCCTCCTACAAAAATACTAACAGCAGCTTTAACGTGGGCACTAGCAGGCAAACGAAAAAGAGGCAGACCCATGCTAGCATGGCGATGAAAGAAGACAGGCGGGATGGACGAACTGGTGAAAGGGTCTAATGTGCCACCGGGTACGAAGTTGGATAAGTTAGTAACCTATTGTATGTTAATGTAACTATAAGTTTCAAAACTCATAACCAGTTTTTTAAAAAAAAAGTCAACTCTCGTCCCTTAAACAGAGCCGCGGGGTTCCGCGGAACACCTTTTGGTAACTGCTACTATAGAATAAAAATAGAATTCTTGCAGGCCTCGAAAGAAAAATTATTTTTCTCCGGCGGTTTTCTCCAAAAAAGTTTGCTCTCTTATAATGCGTAGTACATTAACTAAAAAACTCGAATGATATAATTGTCATAAATAATATTT
Source organism: Parasteatoda tepidariorum (assembly GCF_982258835.1). Classification (NCBI taxonomy): domain Eukaryota; kingdom Metazoa; phylum Arthropoda; class Arachnida; order Araneae; family Theridiidae; genus Parasteatoda; species Parasteatoda tepidariorum. Next base: position 47,335,550 of record NC_141756.1, read on the forward strand.
CGAACATTTCATTTTATTATTGTGAAATAGAAAATAAATACACAAAATAAAATAATAACATGAAATTTCAGCACGAAATTTTACAGATCAAATGAAATCATTTATTTTATGTAGCTGTTATCAAATAACTTCGCGCTGTCGTGCCACAGGTCCCTGGTTCGATCCTCGGGCCGGGCAAGGTTGACTCAGCCTTTCATCCCTTCAGTGGGTCGATAAATGAGTACCAAGCATTCTTGGGAACTAAACAGTGGGGGTTCCGCGTTTGGCTGACCAACTGACCGGAACATCTGCTCCTGCATCCCAGAGCCCAAGATCAAGAAAACTGAGATGGGCACAGTAGGCCTTGGCTCTCTAGGGCTGTCGAGCCACTGAGTTTACAGAGAGTTTTAGTTATCAAATAACTTTCGGTTTAATTATTAAAATTATTACCTTTATTAAAAATAAATAAATAAACTTAAACAAGAGATGAATTTTTTAATTGGAAATTTTACAACTGAACTATAAAAATTTAAGCTATATAATATCAATATCAAATTATTTTCCATAAAAATCTAATCCGTATTAAATCCTAAAGATAATAAATGTTGTCCATTTCCGGCTTAAAATACCATAACGATATCTTATCCGTTTTTCTCTTCCTAATTACAAAATAGACTCTACGAATAATTAATTTTCGAACTCACTTTATTAGGACAGTATTTTCTAGAAAAAAATTAATAGAATAGCCCTACACGTATCTGAAGTTGGGGTCGAAAAAGCCTCTAACTCTCGAGTTTAGTAGAGCGTAATTAATTAGCTGAGTTTTCAAGGAAGCGTTTTATAGTTCATTTTGTTGAAAAAGAAGAGTTTAGGAAGGATGACCGTAGTTTCCGAAGAAAAATATTAAACGACGCGAGAAATCGATTTCCTAATTGGCAACAAAAGCAAAGTTTTTATTTTTTTTAATCAAGAAATTTTAACTTCAAGTGCAATTAAAAAGTAGTGTGAATGGTACTGAAAAATATGAGTACGCAATGATTTTATAAGAATCCGTAAACAAAAGTATAAGTCAGTAACAAACTATATTTGTGATGTTCTGAGAAAAAATCATACTAAAATTAATGATGTTTGAAATTTTGCCAAATCTTTTAATACACGTTTACTGACACTAGCAAGCATCGTATTAATTTACTAAATTAAACAATTTTGATAGAACAGTATGCCAATTTATTTTTAAATGAGTGCAAAAAGTCATTATTTTTATTTGGTAGTCGAACGTAGTTTTATTAAAATTTAATACAAAAAATTTAAACTTTCTGCAAAATTTCACATACAACGTAAAAATTAATTTATTCGATAAAACACATATTATTTAATACTGAATGTATAGAGAAAAAAAACTGATGGCATATTTCTTTGTATTTCATTTATTTATTTTACATATGCATAAATTAAATGAAAATAATTGTATTTTTTTTTTTTTACACTGATACACACAATCATTTCTACTATAGATGGATCAATTTCTTAGGTCGCTTAGTTGATTGACTGTTAATCTTTAATTATGAGAAAAATTTCGCACACGTATGCTATATTATATAAAATTTTCAACATATTATATTAAAACCCTTAGCATTTCTGATAAGGTTACAACGTTTCTTTAAAACATTATAATTCAAAAATAACTAAAAGTATAAATACAAGTTGAAAACCGAAATTTTAAATTTCAACAAATCGATATTGTAATAATTGTTTTTATTAAAAAATGAATAAAGGTTAAAATTCAGTTGCGCGACAGTCCATGGAAGGCCAAGGCCTATTACGCCAATTCCAACTTTCACGATCTTGTTGGGTGGTCTGCTCAAAGCGGAATCCCCTGTGCTTAATCCCCAAGAATGCTTGGTAATCATTTTAATGACCCACTGTAGCAAACAAAATGTCTAATTTAATTCCTCGATATTCCAGCCAATGATAAAGACGTTATCTATGACAATGATTTATTTAATAAAAACTATACATTATGTTAAAACCGAAAATATTTCATTAAATTCTCCAACTAATATCACAACTGAAATAAACTAGTTCATAAACTACTTACGGGAAAAATTTAAGAAACAAAGCGAAAGATCTGTCTCCAAAATACGCACATGGAGGTTTTAAAAGAACCACAAAGGGAAGAAAGCAGTAATAAAAGAGGAAGAAAGAAAAAAGCTCGTGAAAGAGAGAGAGATGGATAGAAAAATCACTTCAACTTTTCCAATTAGAAGAGGAGGGTAGTACAGTGAAATCATAACAAAAATCTTTCCACATAAGGAAAAGAAATTTAATACCAAAAATACTTTATTCCTCAAAAGTGAAACATTTCGTAAGAATTAATATTTTGAAATAGAACTCATGTTATTTTCAAAAAAGAAATTTAAAAAAAATAACCAAAACGCTTATGATATTAAATTTCTTGTTACATTTTATCCTTTGCGTAATTTTTGAACTTTCCCACATGACAAAAAATATAATAGAAATAAAACACACTTAAACAAAATTTTGCATTCATTCAATTTTGCATTTTTCATGATAGAGCATAAACTAATTTCAGAATTTTTAATTTTTTTAATAAAGTAAAAATTTATAACCATGCACGTGTTTCCCTTCATGCATTAATTCCTCAGTAAAAACAGCCAAATTGCATGAAGTGAACAAGCTTTAACATTTTTAAGGCTTACTACAACCAGTTAATTAAAAAAACATACGAAGATTTACACCATCAGCCTGAATTTGTTAATCAGATTAATTGTTTAATTGAACAAGGCAGTTAAATAGATGGATAATTAAGCTAATTAAATATATTTTCTAGTTAGCCTGAAAGTATTTGGGCTCATTATTGACAGCCGAAAATAGATTAAGATTAAGCTAATTGAGCAATGAATAATATTTTTTTTAAAATTAGATTAAAAGTACCTGAGCTAAAAGAAATAAACCTAAAAATTCTTAAGCTGATTAGAAAATACTGAACACTTAAGCGATTAACCATTTTTTCAGTGAAGCCCAGAACAATTAGGTTTGTATTTGAAAGAAGCTAAACATTTTTATCTGACAGTAAGTTGTGAACTTGACAGTTTTGCATATGAATCATGTACTTCTCTGCATATTTTTTTTTTTTAAACGTACTAAGTTACGAATATACATACATATGAATAAAGGGCATAAATATATGAATTCGATAATACTAGTATAAAAAATAAGTGGATTATCTAAGAAACAAAAGCTACTTTCCTATTACGTCTGCAGCACAAATGAATAATATATTTCAAGTGTATCCATTTTAGATGTTGTAATGCAAGACTTACCTGAAAAATAAATTTTTTTATTAATAATAGAAAATAATATTGTAATCGAAATAAAATAAAAAAAGAACACTGATTTATAAGCCTTTTATCAATAGAAAATTATTAAGATACATCATTAAAAATGTAATGAAAAATGGAGTTAAAGTACACACGCTAGATTAAAATTTATCTTCATTCGTTCACATAAGTTTCTCAATAATTGTGTTGAGTGCAGATAAATATTCGAAACGTCATTCACATTTAGTAGCCCCCAGTCCAAACAGATATCTGTTACAAAAGCTCAAGTAAAAACATTTATCAAATTTTTATCACGATTTTCCTGCAATAAAAGTTAATCATTATAATGAAATAAATTTTAAAAACATTCGACTTCATATTTGTCACAGTCTTGATTATTTCTACTACATTTTTATTGTCTCGTTTTCGTGTAATGTGGGAGGTATTTTGCAATCTAAGAATTTTCAGATGCAAAATATTTTTTTTAACTAATTTAGCTAGAGCATTCAAAACTCTATTGGAGCTCATGAGTCTCATTTTATCGGCATTTGAAATTTCGTCCACTTTCCGAAATAAACAAACGAATGGAAAAAAAAAATAATGAAATAATGCAGAAATAATAAAAACTACGTTTTCAAGTAAAACTAAAGAGGAGAAAATAATTTTTTTGTCAGACCTAAAACAAAATACGTAAGCCTCATATCTTTCTATATATTTTTAAGAAATTTCTGATGCTGACCGAAGTTAACGCGAAGTTTGTTTTTAGATATTACAAAACTAAATTATTTACTTCTTTTTAGTTTTACTTGAAAATCTTAATTTTTATAATTTCTATTTGGTATTTTTAGGCAAGATAAAAGTTTTGGGGGAAAACTTAGAAACCGTCGAAGTTGTATTAAAATAAATAACATATTTGAATTCAGTATCTTAAAATTCGAAACGAAATTTCATTTGATGAAAATTATTGAATTAAACTTCAGGCTAATTAATTTTATCAATCAATCCAACATACCGCATGCAACGATATCTTTTAACAATATTTCCCAATATAGACAATGTAAAAGCTTTTTTAATCCTCAAATCACCTTCTAGAGCTATATAAGTTAAACTACGCCAAAGTCATATCACCAACCATTAAAATGCAATTAACCGTTTTTCCAGCGTCATAAATACCTCATTTAAAATATTTTCTCAATTTTCATGGTGGGCCGCAGGTGAAAAAGTCAAGAATCAAAGCAAGTGTGTGACTACGGCAAGATGCGTAATGACACAAGAGGACCAGCTAACAACAGGTGAAAGAAGGTGCATTCTTTAAGCTTCCGCTAACCTAACACACCTGCTACCTTTATTGGAAAAAGGAGAGAAGGAAAGAAAAAAAAGGGTAAAGAAAATTGTGTTTCACTGTATAATGATGCAGCATCTGCACACGCCGAATCGTGCTTATATTATTAATACAAGTAAACGCGTTTAATAAGGTTATGGACACGCGGAGGATGACACACCTCAAACAGAATTTTGAATAAAAGAGTAAAAAAAAAAAATGTTTGTTTTTTTCCCAGACAGGCGATATCATTAATGATATCATAATATACGTAAATTTAATCTGCATACATTTCAGATGCGTAATGGATATGGATAGTTAATTCTAGCTTGAAGCGTATTTGGGTATGTAATAGTTAACATAGGAAGTAGTAGTAAAATGAATTGCAGAATTGGTATTTATAAATAGTTTTACCCCTTCTTGGACGATTTGTAAAGTATGTTTCACATCGGTTATTCCATTTAATGAGAACAAAAAAAAAGTAGGCCAGAAAGCAATTAACTTACTTACAGACATGTTTATCTATGCAAGTTCAGAAAAAGTCCGTTTTGGTCACAAGGACGCAACTTTTTATACAAGTGCCTGATTCAATATCATTTTGAATGCATAAACTGAAACTTGTTGAAGCAAAATTTAGATAGTATAATTAAAATTTATATTATTATTTCTGAATAATGACACATAATTCTATTTTGCATTTATCCGTTAACGTGCTGAAAAATATAGCTTTCTGTCAAAAAAAAATTTTTTTGTTTTGTTACAGTTTTAATAATTATTATCTTAATTTTCTATACAGAAGGAAAAAGAATAATTATTTAACATTTAAAGCTAATGAAAAAAAAATACATTTACATTAAAAACAATTAATAACTTGGATCAGTGTTTTAGCGCGGATCGGATAGGGTAGTTATTTGGACTAATGGCATAATTTTAACGCTTACAAAATTGAGGAACTTAAACAATTTCTTGACCAGTCTGTTTCTGATCAATTGCATACTATCTACAATGAAAAATATTTCAATCTACAATGAAAAATATTTCGAGCTTAAGCCTAATTAAATACAAATAAAATTTATATTTATTCTAAGACGAATACTAATCCACGGGCCGGCGGTCGAGAAACAATAATTAAGACTTACTGAAAATCACATATAAGATTTTAGAGGTGACATTTCTAAAACACATGGCCATGCCTGTATAATATATACAAACGCTGTTCGCGGGGGGGGGGGAAATAAAAAGAAAAGAAAAGAAAAAGTAGAAAAAGAAAAGTAAGAAAGAGAGAAATCAGTCTCCTTAAAGAAAGCTTGTCTTTTTCGAATTCCCGAGGGGGAAAAAATCATTTTAATGCTTTTTTCTATCAATGCAAACGCAATTTAAAATTACATTCACCTGATTTAAATTCCCACAGAACGATTCTTACCTACGCGATTTAAAATCGCGCATCGTGCTTTGTATTTTCACGATTTTATATCAAATAACGCGTTTTGTATTTCTGCAATTTAAAAGACACTATTTTGACATCGGGATTCGCATTCACGCAACTTTAAAAATGCAACATCGGAATTCGTATTCACGCAATTTTAAAAATGAAACATCGGAATTCGTATATACGCAATTTTAAAAATGAAACATCGGAATTCGTATACACGCGATTTTAAAGTCAAACATCAAGATACGTGTTCCAGCTATTTTTTAAATTAAATCCCGACATTCGTATAAGCGAGATTTAAAAATTACAGATTGAGAATCATATTTACACAATTTAAACAAATAAAGAAAATCTCGCATCTATATTTTTATAAAAACGCTGATAACATTCTGTGTGTGTTCCCTAGATACACTTTTTTTTCTTGCTCTAATTTCAGGCATTTTTTTCAATTATTTAATAAGTGTTTTTGCACATAATATTTTTGGATTTCAGCTTTTTCGGTTTTTTACTAAACTCATCCCTATGAATCAATAAAGAATTCTACAAAAATTAAACAATTAAAAAAAAAATCCGTTATTTTCAATCGAATTTCGTCGAAATCAGGTGGAGAAGAAAGGTTTGAAACTAGTTACAAGAGTTAATCAATGCATGTAGAAAGTTTTTTAATTGAGATTTTGCGCTCTCAAAAACTTTCATTCATTTTAGTCTACACAAGGCTACCCAATAAATAAAAAAAAGGACGAAAATTGTCATATTCGTAAATACAGCAAACATTGTGCGAAACCAACAACAGTTCGGTCCGATTGAATTCTTGGAATATCAAATTAACGAAACGTCCAGACATCTATTTAAAATTCCCCAAAAGGCCATTAAAATACCAACATCTGAAGAAAAATCGAAATCTACCATCAAATATATTTCACAACAATTTACACATCCATTAAACAGAAGGAAAAAAGCAATTACATTCAAAACCCCAAAACTAAAATAAATGTTTGAAGTTATATTTTCAGACAGTTAGGCGTTCAAGATTTCGCAGCCTCTTAACACCATCAATCCTTCATTCAAATAATATTCATCAGTCAGAGAATCGATTGGAGACTTCACAATAAATGGTTGGAAAGGGAAGTTAAAAAGGAGAGAGAGAGAGATTCTTCCGATCAACAAAGATGGAATGTGATGAAAAATACTGGGTAAAAAATAGGCGATGTCACAATGTCCTGAAGAAGGCAAGAGATATATTAAGAGCGAGGAAAAAAGCAATATTTTTTCTTTCCACCTCTCATTAATTTTTCGGCAACTGTCACTTCTTGTTTCAAAACGAATACTGAACTTTTTTTTTTTTTTCTTTTTGAAGAATACGCTGGATTTTACTACTGGCTCAAAGTTTGCTTTAACTTCATAAATTTATACCTTGAGTCTTTTACAGAGGGGTTGTTACTATTTTATGATTTTTTTTTTTTTTTTTTTTTTTTTTTTTTGTGAATTTGGATACCTTATCCGGCAATAAAGCAACTCGCTAACTACACCTTAGCTTACCCATTTCTAATTAGTTTTCTTTTTTAATGTGACTTTTTTAGCTCTGGATTTAATTCTGTAATTTACCAATGATTTTTTAAAAAGGGGAATTTAGTATCTCACGTAAGCATTGTTTATACTACTCATTAACATGAAAAAATTGCAACTATTCCCCCCATACGTTTCAGCCTACACAACATTTGAAGGATTCCAAATGCTGACTTTTGGATGATTGAAACCACCCAAAGCATTGTTTATACTACTCATTAATATGAGAAAATTGCAACTATTCCCCATATACGTTTACAGCCTACACAACATTTGAAGGGCTCCAAATGCTGACTTTTGGATGACTGAAACCACCCAAAGCATTGTTTATATTACTCATTAATAAGAGAAAATTGCAACTATTCCCCCTATATATTTACAGCCTACACAACATTTGAAGGACTCCAAATGCTGACTTTTGGATGACTGAAACCACCCAAAACTGAAAAAATACCGGAGCCAAGAGGATCTAATTCATTTTTATTTTACGTCACAAAAAGTCATCGTCATTTGATAATAAAAAATTTATTACTACGGTGGCAGCATTCGTTATTTCTATAACGAAGCAATTAGAAATATTTATACATATGTTCTATATTTAAGTGAACCAAACGGAATTTTTTTTAAAGAGTATTTCGTTTTACTAGTACAATTTTTTTAAATTTTAATCTGGAAGAAATTAAATTATCAAGAAGTGAATAGAAACATGTCTCGGAAAAGCGGAATAATTAAAACTAAGTAGTGAATTTTAGATAAATTAATAAATCTAAATTTTCAAGCAAATATTAAAAATCAGAAAGGTAAATAAGCGGTGGCGGGAAGTTAGATCAAGTGAATGTATTCGTAACATGTCATTAAACGTATTATTTACTGTATATAACGTTCAAATAAAGATATTCTTTTTAGAAAAACACATAGACTTATTGCGATAATTATAGTAAAGTATACAATTAGTAATAAACAATTTCAATTATCACTGTCGAAATAGGAAGCTAATATCGATTTATTGAAGTAATTGCGGCGAAGTATACCATTAATAGACAGTTTTATGCATGAAATAGAAATCTTAATGACTTTCAGATGAAAAAGAAAGGGAGAAAAAAAAGGAGAGATTTGAATTGTAATTCGTTAACTACATCGTATAAGACTGACTAGGTGTTTAACCCTTAACGAACCAATGCCACTAATTAAACGGCACGACACTTTCACTTATTGGGACAAATACTGCATATATGATGATTAAAATCATTTTATTATTTTTATCACAATTATTGTTGTCATATTTGCAACCAGTTCAATTATATAATTATAAATTATACATGGCGGGAAGCAAACTTGAAATACTTACAGAATGTTCAAGATTAAAAAAAACAATATTTAAGGTGTTTTACAACGGGATTATAAATTTTGAATAACTCTTATTTCTTATTTTCCTTCTTTTCATGCTAAAAAATTAGGAATTTCCTGAAATTTTTAATAAATACGATTACTAAATGCCGCAATAAAATTTCAATAATCGATCAATGAAGAACTTAATTGATGTGCTAATCAAAATTCCGTCTATGATTAAACTAAAATCATTCATGTTTACTAACAAGTAAAGGACAATTCTTTGAAGTCACTCAAATTGGCAGTCGCAAACAAGCAAGTACAGAAAAATACTTTGTTTTACTAAGTAAAAAAAAAAAATTTTTTTTTCCTATTCTAAACAGCTCCTGATAAGTTCATAAGATATCAAGATGTTCTCAAATTCCCTAAATTATCATATACTAAGCTCACTAATTCACTTTTCGTCCCAATATTGAATTGTCTTTTTTCTAATTAAGCGAAAAATTATTGAACGGCAGTTTATAAGTAAGAAACCATCAATCCTTTTTTAAATCAGAGCACACAAAAACCCGTTTCCTCAGTAGTATGCAATATAAATACACAATAATGTAAGCAACATAACATCCAGTACCATAATGCAACAAATTGTTAAGGCGGATGGAATAATTTTCCTCTCCTTTTATTGCAACGTGAAATATTAAGCAACATTCCTGATGTCTTTCTTGATAGAATATTGCATAAAAAAAAACTTTCTTCTTCCTTCTAGAATAGATCAGTATTCATCCGGACAACTATGCTTAATACCGTCACGTAAAGAAATCGTGTGGTAACTCAGCTATCTTCGATAAACAAGATCTAGTCTACATCCACGTTTCCTTTATAGACAATTCTCACGCATAAGGAGAATCGAAGTAATTATCTATGAAGATACAACGTGAAAGCAATTTAAATATTTGACAATATAAAAAAAAATCAGATGTCATCCAATATTTCCTGTTCAATCTATTAACTCTATTAAAAATAAAATCTTTCATTCCAACATTAATTTCAAAAAGAAAAGAAAAATATTATAAAAAGGTTTGCCAGAACAGGGATTTTAACAAACTAGTCGGAAATTAGGCCGTAAAAGGTTGCAAATGTGAAATGAACCTTTAAAAAAATAAAACAATGTAGCTTTTCCATTCCACTATAATTGGGGGGGGGGGAACTATTTTATGCAAACTGTATCACGAAAGGAATCAAGGCTCATTAAATTTTTCGGGACCATAAGAAAAAACAGGTTAGTACCTTTATAGTACTTACTTAACTCTAACATATATTTTATTGCCACATTTTCTTCAAAATTTTGAAAAATATATAAAAGTATTCAAACTTAAGTTTCAGCTTCTTTCTTTTTTTTGTAATTTTGTATACTTTGTCAGCAAAAATAAGCAAATAGCAATCATTCATACTTACTTAAGATTATTTCATTTTAAATATGTTCTCCTCAAAATTTCATTACTTTGGTAAGTTAAAATGTGTCCCCCCTCCTCAGTTTGACGAAATTCAAATGTTTTTTGAACATAATGTTGTTTTCAGTTCAACAAATGACAACCTATAGTTTGTCTAAAGTAAGAACTCCCCATTTAGGTGCTTATAAAATACATTTAATAGCCCTATACGTAAAAAAAATATGTACATACCATATTGACAAATGATAAGAGTCTTAACAAAAAAAAAAAAAAAAAAAAAAAAAAAAAAAAAAAAAAAATACAATTTTCAAAATATTTATATGCATATCAGTATTTTTGAAAGTAACCCATGTAAATATGGCATTATTATGGCAAATACGAAAACACATTTTCGGTTCGGGGTATCGTGTAAAGGACGCACAGAAATAATGCATTAAAATGTATTACCAACCAAAATTTCAATCCCTTTCAAACTAACTAAAGTTCTGAACTTCGAATTTCAATTGGAGCTATGTTCCTGTTAGCTTTACAAATTTGTAGTGTTGCATGCTACAACCTGTTCTTTTACCCAAATTTAACTACCATTTTTAGATTTGTTTTTCTTAACTGCACTGCTATATCAAAACCAAATTGTATAATTTCTTTTTTCAAGAGTCTCAGTATGCCTTTTTATGTTTTGGATGCCCATGGCTGAATCCACATTGTCGCAGAACGTTACAGAGTTCTTGCAGAAAGATTTTTCTTTAGAATAGCAAACGATTTTACTTTTCTTTTCTACTTAAATTTACACGTAATATTTGAATCATGCATTTAGATAATCACTTTTTGACGAGCTCAATTTACGCCGATAGTATCCTAAATCGATGTAAGGTTTCGATTGTATTTTCGGCAGTTATTGATATTGATTTTCAAGTGTTTTCTTTTAAATATCCCAATATATTTCAAACAAATAAGGAAAAGTCGAATCGTGCATTTGAATATTTACTTTTTAAGGCAATAATTATATCGAATTCTTGGCAGTTACTATTGATTTCTCCATAGTTCTAAAATCCGATATTTTTTATACGATATTATTTATTACAACAACCTAATCTCGAAACAAAACGTGCATTTGTCCGATTCGGGAGATTTCGTCGTAGATCTTTTTTTTGGCAATTACTACTACGGATTTCATAATTTTTAATTATTTTTGTACATTAATGAATTATTTACCAAATGCGAAGAGGGAAATAATTTGAGTGCCCCCCCCCCTAACAAAATGCAAGAATATCACCCATAATATTAGATTAAAAAATTATAGCATGTTCACTTATGAAAAATATATTATAGTTTTTTTTCTTCTTTTTTTTTTTCTCATAAACACAGCGCTTTTGTTATTTTAACTCAGTAACATATATGTTTGTTATTATTAAAAGTATCTTGGCAGAAAGATATCAGTGCGAGAGTTTTGTCTCAGATAGTTCGAAAAAATTCTGCCACAGGGCTTGGATGTCGGTTTTAAATGGCCCCTTCATTGAAAAAATAGGCAATACTTGTCTATCAAATTTTTGGTCATAGATTTAGTCAATGAGAAGGCAGAGGAAGAGCTCGAGTGGAAGTTTTGAAGTAGGGGCAGGCAGAGAGAGAGAGAGAGAGAGAGAGAGAGAGATTGGAATTGAAGTGAGGATTTAAAATTTTTAATTCTTTTCTTATAACTATCCCTTCATGCAGTAAAGCTATAAATTTTTATTACTGTAACTGATAGTAATCACTCTAAATTAATATTAGTATTTCTTAGCTTAACTTGATACTAATGTTATTCTGCCACTCATGCCAAATGTATGCAATAACAGTGTTCAATAGTAGATTCAAAACGCATTTAGATTAATTGTTATATATATACATCACCTAAATTATCACCACAAATTACCGTTGTTTCCTAAATGGCTCAAACAACATTTAGCAATAATTAATAAGCCTGTTAAAATTTCGACACATATTTTCGAAAGCAAACTTACATATGCAAAAATCGATGGAGAAAAAAATAATAAATTAAAAGGAATATTTTTTAAACTATGTTTTTAGAATAGACTAAAAAAAAAAGAGCAATAATTTTATTTTTGCAGTCTCTAAAGCGATAAACGTAGGATGCATCATTTTCGTAATAAGATTCTGTCAGCAACGCGAATGCATCTCACGTTTTTCAAAAGTGATATGCATAACGTTTTTCTATTTACGCCAGACCAATATTATTTACTACTTTTGGGACTATGTAGTTCAAATATTTTTATTTTGCTTCGTTTTGAATAAGTTGAACAAAACAAGCGTTCGTATGACAAAGTTTTCTTTCTTTCTCTTTAAATCATATTGAGTTAAAAATAATGCGTTTCTAATCCCGTGATCATTTTTGGAATGTAACTGAACCCAAAAAGTTCCCCAGGGTAAATCATAAAGACGCACGAAAATAAACTTTTTCTCGAAAACAATTGATTCGCACTGCGTCAAACATTCAATTAGCACGAACAAACACGAGCAGGTTATTAAACAACAAAGCCAAACGACTATTGTAAAAAAAAAAAAAAAAAAAAAAAAAAAAAAACATTCTAAATGCTGAGAAGAACAGAGGTAAAACAAATAAAAATGTAGCAAAAAAAGGTACAAGGCATAAAACACCTTTATTTTAACAAGCGGAAAGAACAATAAAACTGAATCGTTTTAAGGAAACGTCACGATAGGTAATAATAATTGCATTATGAGTCTCGCCTCGCGCCACTACTTCGCTTTCCCACTATATGTAGTCGCTTCTTTCGCTTAGGAACAAAAAGAACAAAAAATATTCGAATCACGTTCAGCAATTTTGTTGGAAGTGGTTTTGTTCCTTGAGAAAGAATCTCGAGAATGGAAGGCAGCGGTGAGAAAAAGAAATATTTATGCATAAGAAATCTATTTCAAATGATAAAAAGCGTACGAAAATACGATGGAATAGTTACGCAGGTGATGTAAGTGCCGGCTATAATTTAAGTAGAGCAGGCATAAATCCCAATTATGGATTTGAGTGTCTCAATATTAAATATGTAAATAAAGAAGAAACATCTAGTTAAGGGGTTGTTCATAGATAAAATAAATTTTTTTGAAGAAGTATTGCGCTACTTTCTAGATTATATTCTAAAAGTTATTTTAGTCCCGCAGTGGACTGATCGTTAAGACACGGTTCCCAGCAGATTAAGCATCACTGGCTACGGTTAGTGTGCGGGTAGGTGACCACTTGGATCAGTCTGCGTAGGGACCGAGGGTGTGCGGTATTGGTCCTCGCTAAACTGTTCTACCGTGAAGTGCACGACTTCGCGTGCAGGTCGTTGGGCTACCGAATCGGGGGTGCCATCCCCTCTGCAGAGGTACAAAATTGTGATGGCATGTCTTCGGATCATCCTCAGGTATGTTTCCCAGACCGTCGCCAATAGCCCATTGCGCAGCTCTAGTGCGACGTAAATGAACTACAACAACAACAACGTTATGTTAACTTTAATTATGTGTTTTAAGGACTTAGCGAGTCTAAAAATAATAAAAATTAAATGTGTACTAATTTTGTATACATAACAAGATTAAGGTTTACAACAAATACCATATGTAATATATAGCAACAATAAAATAATATAAAACTGCGATTGAAAACAGTAGTAATATGTAACTTTATATAGAATTTGCATTATTTTAAAATTATTTTTATTTTCCCGTTTAGATTGTTTATTCGATTCGAATTTTAAAAAAAGGATCATCGTAATTTTGTCTTAAGAGTGCAATTGAAAAATGAAGATTTCCTTTCAATTTTAGACTTTTAATTAGGAATTATTCAAATCCAAATCCGCATTTTTCTTTTTTTCGATTTTTCAATACTACAAAAAAAAAAAAAAAAAAAAAAAAAAAAAAAAAAAAAAACCTTAATTTTAAAAGAAATTAATATGTGTTATGTTACACTTCTTGTTACCTCCTCCCCCCGATTTATTATGAAATAATTCGTGAACGGCCCCTATTATAGTGCCGGGCGAGTCCTAAAATTTCATATCAGTTGGTAAGGTTTCCTCCAGACTGGGAGCAACAAATAATGCAGGATTCTCGCTAACATTTTTATTTTAATTAATAAGAAAATACAGTCCCAATCAGAATAAAACACAAAGAAATACGCGAAATATCAAATAAAATTACTTCAATAGATGCACCTTGAAATAAATGTGTTTCATTTCCTTAAATTCAAGTATTGCATGTTTCGATACAAGATACTTTTCTATTCCTTCCAATGTTTAAAGATGCCAAAGAAACAAACTTCTTTTCAAAATAGAAAAAAAAATCACCTAAGAACTAAAAAATCTGAAGTTTTCAAATAGCAGTTAAAAACGACCAAGGAATACGGATGTAAGCATTGTTATTGGCCGGAAATCATAAGGTCGCAGGTGTAGTTGGTAGAAAGGGAAGGGGAAAAAAAAAAGAAAAAGGAAAGAAAGAAAGAAAAGAAAAAAAGAAATTCCAAGATCAATTTGAGAGAATTTATTCCATCACGATCGATTCGGAAATTCGCCAAGACAACAAGGTGTGAATCATAATTTCTAAGATAAAAACTAATGCACCATTTATAATTACTTTTCTTATTTAATTATTTATGATTATTTTTTCTGAAAAAATTGTTTTAAATTAACTTTATCAAGAACAAATATATACACTTAAATTATTTTAAAAGATAGGTAAACAAAGAGTTCTAGATGTCTTCCGTTAAAATATGTATTTTAGTTCGTTACTCGTTTAGTTCGTATTAAAAGTTTCGTTAAACTTAATGGTAAGATATACTTGGCCCTTAAATGCGGGCATATAATATGATTGAAAATCTCAAGGTATTAGGTCTAATGAGTTACAAAAGAAAATTTTAACTTTCATAGAAATACATCATGCTAAAAAAACTCATACTCATTGTTTACACAGCAGGGTAATTGGAAAAGTCAGCTTTTTTCAAACCATCATTTTGCAATGAGCCAGGTTACCTGAAAAAGTCTCCAATACTTTCTAATCAGCCAAGCACTTTACAGGCTTGTTAAAATCTTTGTACGAATTTAGAATAGCCAAAAAGCATATGGGCTGTAAGCAATAAGTTGGAAAGTCATCAGTTTGTTTAGAAAATACAAGAGACTTTTCCAATTAGCACGACGCTTTGCAATTATTTTTAATTTTGAACTGTATCAGAAAGCATTTGTAAAAATTTTACAGGGTCAACCTATTTACTCTCATTCTTCTTCTTCACAGGACCCTGGCCTTCTCTAGGAGTTTCCTCCAACTGCCCTCGTCTTTGACTTTCAAAGTGTTGATGTCCTTCTAAACACAGTCGATCGACCTAAGAAGTGGTCTTCCTTTTCGTATTCTATATTTTAATAAAAATATTTTCTTGCAATTTCGCTCATTAACTCTCATTGACAAGACAATATTTCAATAAAAAAATTTTTTTTTACCTAAAATTGATTTCACAGTTATTTCGATTTAGAATTTGCTATTTCAAATTAGAAGCAGAACATTCGAGTTTACTTTACAGATCCGAAATTAGGTAACTGTAACTAAATAGAACTAAAAGACAACTGATTCCAGATGATTAAACAGGCTCCGAAACAAACAAATAAAGGCTTTCATATGTGCACAATGATATATGTAATAAAAATCTTTCTTATCGCCAACTCCTTTCCAAGTGAGCCTAAAAATTAAAATTTTCAATTAGCAGCCAGTAGACTAAAATAACTTAGCGATCACCTTTTCCTCCATCTTAATGAGTCAGTGACCGATATCGAAAAGTCCTTTTCATTAAGTAGCCACTTTTTGATAACTCCCCCCCCCCCATGGATTAAATTATATTTAAGAGAAAAAATCCGATTCGAAATAATCTACGGCTATAAAAAGTTAATTCAACAATATAAATAACAATAAAAATAACATATATAATAGAATTTAACTTGTGGCATGGCTTGACCTTAAAGAACTTTATTAAAACTATTAGGGGAGGCAAAATACATTTAATGTATACATTAAAACTTTTGAAATACGTCAATTGTTAAAGAACTTTCACAGGAAACTTTCCGCCACAAATTAATGGATTAAGAAGTATCAAAATTTTGAATCGGGAACATTGGACATTTTAATGAAAATTCTGTTTTCTAGGATGGAAAAAAATGTAGAAAAAAAGTTATCGGTTTTTCATGACGCCACAATTTTTGTTGACTTGCCACATGACGAGCGGCGAATGGTTATCAGGGAAATTAGGTAGCTCAGGGGATAGAGTGTTCGCCTCCCGACACAGATTCGAACCCCAGCGATTGATGGTTGGTTATGCTCCCGATTCACATTGCTGACGTAAAATATCCTCGGTGGTAGACGGATCATGGGCTAGCCCTTGTCATTGGGCTAACTGAGGGTGGTTTTCCTCTCCATGTAACGCAAAAGGGGGTTAGTTTCATTTGTAAGTCCTCCACGGTTGCCAGTTTGTCCTAATACTTGTTTAACTTCCCTTATTTTCTAGGTTGGGTTCAAAATTGCAAGGCTACGGAGTTGAACATTGATAGTCATAAACACAGAATTGGATAGGCAGTTCAACGCCAGTGATAATAAAAATAAAAGAATTATTCAGGACGAATATGTTTATGACTTCCAACTACAATCGGACATAGTTAACTTTAAACACATAACTATAATAAATGCACAAAAAAACAAAAACAAATTATGACTGTTTAAAACAAAATTATCGTGTTATGTAATCACAATTAGTACTTTATTTTAATTTTAATTAAATGCCTGTGAATCAATTTAAACTAGACAGAAAGTTTTAAAAAAAAAAAATTTTCATAAAATAATTGGTTTTCTTCTACAGTGAAATTGATGACAACAAACACAAGACTAAACATAGGAGGAATTTTCGCACTGAGCTTATCTTTTAACTCAATGGGCCACTTGAGTATTTTTAGATACATTTTAAAAGAATGTTTCCGGTCGAGGCTTTTATAGCCTTGGGGATTGTTGACATTCTCTCCCCCCCCCCTCCTGCATTGAGACAAGTTTCATTTCGAAGACACGAAGTTAAATAGATGGAATTTTATTTTAAACAATATTCTGAAAATTTCAACTAATTCAAATCGTAAAAATAATTCACTTAAAAAAATTAAATAAAATAAACTAATATATGAGCTACTCAGAAAAAGATAAGATTAAATCAGTTTGTTTAGATTAAAAACATATAAAATCGTTAGATAATAATGCTTAACGCATTTTAGGAGAGCACAGAAATTTTTTATAATGTGGTATTATTTTCATTGAAATATGCTTACATTACTTTCATTAAGACACAAAAATTTCATGTATGAAACATTATTTTTTATATGAGAAATAAAATGCTGCGTATAAGCACCATTCCCTAAATCAATAAGCAAACCATTTAGTTGAATGCTTGTTTTTTTTTATGAAACATGTTTTATTATTTTTTTATTTTGAGACTTGCAAGTTAAATCCATCATAAAAACACATGATTAAGCTCAAAAGGAATAATTAAAAATTTTCAAAAAATTTCATTCGTCATAACAACAGTTCTAAGTTTGGAAAAAAAAAAAAAAAAAAAAAAAAAAAGCTTAGATTTATCAACAGAAAGTATTTATTCCAATTGCAATAGTAATAATTTATGGATCTTTTCAGAACCCCCGACAACAGCAGAAAAATAAAATTAGTGAAAAATATACGTCACAGAGTTAACAAATATATATATATATATATATATATATATATATATATACTATATTGAAATAGTGCGTTTGCGCATTGGCGAAAATGGGTTTTAATCAACCTAATACTAAGGTTTAAAATGGAATAATTTAAATTGATTTTAAACATCTTTTAGTTTTTAAAATTACTAAGTTTCAAGGAAATAATATCTCAGGTCTAAGTCATAGAGGTGAATTACTTTTCCGGCAAGGTGAAGTATTAAAAACAAAAAACTTTTCTTTTTTAGTTTTTATTTTCTTTACTTTTAAAGTGGTATAAGCTGCAACTAAACTAAGAGCAGGCAAAGAACCATACAAGCTCATAGAATGTATAGAGTGTGCTTCAACAATTATTACTTTGGATATCAGTTTTCTTAACTAGGGGTGCTCAGCTTGAGTCAAATGAATGCTCAAAATGCGACTACCTTCCGTTCTAATAAGAGTTTATTAGGTTTAAACTTTAGATGATCAACAAAAAATGCAGTTCACGGATTTCTTCACAAATTTAATACGCAAGCTTTTATATTTAGTAAAATAAATAAATAATAAATAAAAACAACTAATTGCATTAAAGAATATTAAATATTCAAAATTACGAATGTTTTCTAATTAAAAAAAAGTAGTATACAATACATACATTAATCTTTTAGTTTTTAAGAGAAGCATTTAGAAATAAAAACTGAATTTATTTTAGTTCCCGAAAAGTAAAATATTTATAATATTCTCCTGCCATTTTCCAAATAAAGTTTGTGCACTGGCATTCCTAACATAATGTAACCTAAGCCAGCAATGTATTCATTTAATTTTTTTGATTTATATTTCTTCGGACAGTTTATCAACATATGATTGATTTTTTAAAAACATTCAAATCTGTAATAATAAAAACCTGTTCAAGACAAAAATAAAAATATATAATAAAAAATCAATAAAAAAATTGGAGAAAATTAAACCACGTTTTATTCCAAAAGGAAGGGAGGTGGGAGTATATTTAGGTGTTCTCCAAGACTCATGGCCACCTGAGGGCTTAAAAGCATTCCACACTTAGTCAAATGAGATAAAATCGTAAATTTGCCGAATAAAATTGTGTTTTACGGAAAATGTTGGCAAATAAAATTGTGTTTTAGGGAAAGTATTGGCGAATGATGTTTTTCCACAGGAAAGAAAAATATATATTTAACTCGATCCTCAAAATAACGTTAAAATGAGGTTTTCTAAACAAATCAGTGTTTCTTATTAGTGCTTCACAGTAATTTTCGGTAGATGAGCCGCATAACCAGTTAGAATTGAGTCCAAATAATATAAGCTTGAAACAAACTACCGTAAAATAGTTTTCTATCAGAAAAAACTTAATCAAAAAAAAATTGTTAATATACTTGCATTTGGTGAAGACTTTCGAAAATCGGCTATTACTTTTAATATTTGGCTAATTTACTGGCTAATAATTTGAAATTCTTAGCGAGGGCGCTGTATGTTTAAAAAAAAAATACTGAATTATATTAAAGTAAAGAAGTAATCTATCAAATCTATTACAATTCGAATGAAATTTCTTATTTTCAGTCGTAAGTAATAATGGGGAAAGCTATCTTTAATTTGCACTATTCTTGCTTGCCTTTCAACGTTTCATAAAAATAAAAAAATTTCACCTACGATTTTAGAAATAAATTTGGTAAAATAAGCATTACATATTAATAGTCAGTAATCATAAAAATTGGCGTGAAAAAATGAATTCACGCCATATGTTTCAACTTCATCCAAAAGTGCGGATTACGGAGCTCCTTTCCCACATTTGTTTAAAACTGACGTCAGAGACACACCCACTTCGTCACCTGCGTCATGCAGACAACACGTGCACTGGCTGACACACAGGATTTGTGAAAGTTGTACTCAAACAGATACAAAAGTAGGAAACATGCTCATTACTCAGCATTTATATGACATTTTATTTATTTATTTTTTTGCTTTTAAATTTTAGTTGAATAGTGATAAAGTTGACAGATTTACATTTTGTAACAATTCAATTGTATGAAGCATTTTTATTGTTCAGAGTGGCGTAACAAAATATAAATCTACAGTAAAAAATTTTAAACGTCACAATTTTAAAATACTGCGTTATCTTCATTTACAAAAGAAATGCATCGTATTTCTTTAAAGCGTACAATGAACAGAAGCGCTTTGTACACATTTACATCATAATTTTTTTCAAGACAAAGAAACAAAACCCTATGAACAGCAGATTTATTTCCTAAAATAAATTTTTAATTTTGGTCTATCGTTATTTAACAGTTTAGAAGAACAATTATTGAACAATATAGGTTTATTAATCCTTGCTTACGTTAATATCCCCCAATCGAATGCCTTCTCTTTCCTTCCAAAAGAGCGATTCGCTTTCTGAAGATTTATTACAAAATAAATATTTGCATGGCCTTCAAAAGGCAAACGTAACAATTAAATTTTGTTATTTTGAATACTGAAAAAGTTAATTATAACATACTGAGATCCGTGGTGGCTCAGGGGATAGAGGGCTCAGCTTTTAACGAGGTGATGCGGTTTGAATTTTAGCGACGCATGGTCAATACAAATTCCACGCTCGCCTCGCACTGACCACAGTGCTGACGTAAAATATCCTTAGTGGTAAACGGATCATGGGTCCTCTAGCCGTGAGGCTAACCGTCGAAGGTTTTCGTGGTTTACTTCTCCGTGTAACGCAAATGTGGGTTAGATACATATAAAAGTCTTCCACGAAGACAAATTTCTTCTAATACTTGATTCAGGTGTTTTCTTGTCTTCTGGATTGGGTTCAAAATATCAAGGCTACGAAGTTGAACAACTTTAGTAGTCGTAAACTCAAATTTGGATCAGCTGTTTAACGACGGTATATATATATAAAAAAAATAATTGATAAATAAATAAAATACTGCATTTACATCATCTCGATTTAAAAGAAAACATTTTTGCGCTGACAACAGTCCAACATAAATTTATTTTTTGGTGTCTAAGTAAGAAAAGGAACGTGATTTGCTTAATTTAAAATGTTGAGACGAGTGGAGAGGAAGAAAGTTATGGTTACAACAATGTAAATATTGTGTCTCAACAGCAAAATTAGCTTACGAGAAGGTAATGTCTGGAGTGGTCAAGGGGTTATAAGATGATTCAAGTTCATTGCAAAAGATGACAGACTAACGAAAAAAGTTAAGACTTGTTTGATTTTAGATGTTAATAGATGGTTTAGGACATTTTAAACTATACTTCAAAAACACTTCTTAGTACTATAAACATTTAAAAATACAAAATAGCTAATAAATAAATCTGACACGTCATTATTGAAGAAAGCGGGGGTATAAAACATGAAAACTTGTTTGAAGGAAACTAAAAAAGTTTCTAAGTATCACTCTTTTAGCTCAAGTTTGTTTTTTGGGTTAATTAAACAAATCATATTTTAAACCCTTGCCTTTTCTGATGTTTTTTGTAAAATTTTGATACCGTTTTTGTATTTTTATAGCTTAAATATTTATTTGCGACTTCCAATGTGTAGCTAAGGTATTTAATTATGGGAAGGATTTTAAAAATCAATGGTGATGGCGAAAAATAAGGATCAACCTTAAGACACATCAAATAATTGAAAAGAAATATTATATTAACAGGCATTTTTTTAAAAATCTATACATTCTAGATTTTGTAATATGTTAATCTTATCTGTATGTGTAGAATATTAATTAATTCAGCTCAATATTTAATTTGAAATAGGGAAGAAGTCTTGGTAAAATTAACAGTTTTTAGTAACAACTTCGTAATAATTATATACATTCAATAACTAATTGCTTCAAATTGACAAACACATGTTTTTTTACTGAGTTCCTAAATCATTTAAATTCTTACCCAATAATCCTTCATTCTAAAAAAGCAAAGGTTTGTGAGGTACGTGTTATTATGTATAAAACAGTACAATTTAAGAAAAATGCTTTAAAAAAAAAAAAAAAAGAATGACTGCACAATAAAATATTTTTAAACATAAAAGTGGTAATCCGGTCTTTTCGCTTTTCAAAATAAAAATCATTCCCCCTCGATTTTTATGACTAAAACGGATTGTCGATGAACAGCAACGCTGCATCAGAGAAAGAAATTTACCAAAAAAAAAAAAAAAAGTTAAGAATATGACTTTACTGGAAGAAAAAGTTGAAGGAGTGAAATGGATTGCGAGCAGATAAAAAAAAAAGAGGGAAAAAAATCAAAAGGGAAAAAAAAAGTCCTCTTTCTACTCCTTCGAACATCATGAATAATTCATTAATCATACACTCTCTTTTTCTCCACCCCCGATTCCCAGTCGAAGTTGAATTGGGAAAAGAAGTACAGTATCGTTTTCCACTCTCTAACAACGATTTGGATGAAGAAGGGAGTGAGAAGAAATGTAACAGAGGATTACAGTTTCAGAATCAAGTCCATTACCATCCATGCATTTGTTAAATGCAATTCCATAAGAGGTCGTATTAAATAACTGAAGGATATCGTTGGAATTAGTTGGGTAACAGATTTATTGAGAAGATTTAAGAAGAACCGGATCAGTTACTTAACAGTAATAAGATAAATTTACAGTTTATATATAAAAAGAGAGAATGATACAAGTATATTTACAAAAAAATTTGCAGAAATCTTATTAAATTTTTAACCATTAAAGAAGGGGGGAAAAAAGTTCAAAAAAAATTTATATGTGGCAGTAGACTTTGAAAGAACAATTTGCCACGGGGCGAGTCAACAAAAAAAAAGTGGCATCTTTAACTAAATAAGAAAATTAAAAAAAAATCAAAACATTCCCCATATTTTTTTTTTTTTCTTATTCTCTCTCTCTCTCTCCTTTTTTTCTCTTTTTTTAAAATTGTTTAATGATTAAAAAAATAATAAAAAAAGCTTGATTTAAAAAAAAAAAAAAAAAAAAAAAAAAAAAAAAAAAAAAAAAACTCAGGAAAATAGAATTTTCATTAAAATGTCCAATGTCTCCATTTAAAATTTAGATTCTTCAGAATCTATCAATTTGAGATGATAAGATTCACGTAAAAGCAGAGTTCTTTAAAAATTCACATATTTTAAAGTTGCAAAGTATACATTAAATGTAGTTTGCCTCTCTAAATATTTTTGAATTAAGTTGTTTAACGTCAGTATGTTTAATTAAATTTTGTTACATATTTATATTATTTTCAATATTAAATTAACTTTTTATAGCCATAGAAAAATTTTTAATAGGATTTTTTTTTCATAACACAATAAATCAAGCAACAAGAAAAGAATTTCTTTTCTTCAAAAAGTGGTTCATTAATGAAAAGAACCTATCGATATCGGTGACCGACTCATGAGGTTTGAGGAAAAAGAGTCAACTAAATTATAGTCTCCTGCCACTGGCTACTAACATGGTGTTATTTTTCAGGTCTACGTAGCAGCAAATTACGCCATCTTACAATACCAACCTAAATTTAAATAACAAATCTAAATTATAATTAAAACCAAATATGAAACAACAGCGAAAGTAAGTTTTGAAAAAACAACATTTAGGGTTTAAAAAAACATAAAACAGGCCCCACGCATTGACATCCCTTCAACTATAACTTCACATCTTAAATTTTAATGCGGTGTGTGATCAATTCTCCCTCTAGCAATAAACCAATCATAATAAAAACCGAAAAATCGTTCACATTAAGCACACCTGTAACGAAACTCGAAGTCACGTGCCAGCATTGCTGCCGACAGCTGAGACCAGGTATACATATCAAATTACCAAAACTGTCAGAAGGTCACACTACAAAATAATTCGAAAACTACATTGCTACTTATTATACATTTATATGGATCGTAATAATTATGAAAATTTCTAACAGATCAATTAAATATGTTTTAATATTGAACTTAATTAGGACAGGCTTAATTACATAGTTTTTTAGTTGTAAAATTGTAATCCAATTTTCAGATAACAGCAAGAAAGTAAATGCCTGCCAATAAATAACTGCACATGTTTTATCTGTATAAATTCAAACATAGGCTCAAAAAACAGTTATTTTAACAAATTTGATTGGAGTTTAAAAAATATTTATTTATAGAAGAAGAAAAAAAGTACTAGCGAAAATAAAGCAGATAAAAGAATCCCATCACGCCAGCAAATAAACAAAAAACAAAAGTGCTACAAAATGTTTCGTTTAGTGTAAATAACGAAAGATTACACTCTTAAAAAATAAATACTTCAAAAAGTGGAGGAAAAAGATTCACCACATCCAAAACCCTTAGAGAAGAAATCATAAATACGAAAAAGATATTTCTTTTGTTATTCGGCGAAGAAGAGGGGAAAAAAATAAATTCCCTTGCTTCTTCCTTACTCGGAAGCAGATTTGAATTTGGACATAGCTTGGAGCTGCTTTGGGAGAAAACGAATAAAAACCAGACAAATAACTAACAAAAAAGGGTGTCTCGTTCTGAAACAGAGGAAGAAAAAAATATGTACACGTCTAGACTAAGAGGTAAACTATTGTTCAAGATTTGATAATGAAATATATTTCTTCAAAGAAAAATTCAAGAATAAAATATCAATCTAGCAGATGAAAATATTATTTCAAGTAGTCTCGGTACATTGAACAATTTATTGAAAACCGTGAAATTTTCTGTGTTACTTGAATAATGATACACAATTCAGTTCAAAAACTCCAGAAACATATTTATCTAACTTACGATATGGAATACTTACTAAATCTGAGTTCTCAGAATTTTGATTGAAGTGCTTTATTAGATAAATTTTCACTTTCAAAATAAGAAAGGGGCCATCCATAAATTCACACTATTTTTCAATACTTTTGAGCTCTACTCCCTACAATGACGCCAGATACACATTTCCTAACATGACCTTGTATTTTGCAATAACAAAATGATAACAATATTTTTTATTATCCCCCTCCCCCCGTCCACGTTTGAAGGTTAACTCTTTGATATAGATATTTTTTTCTGATGCTATAATTACAAGCAAAAACATATTTTCGTTATTTTTAATTATAAAAAGCTATCTAATGGTTACTAAAGAAAATCTGTTAAGACTATCTGAATTATATTTTTACAAATATATAAAATCCAAAAAGAATGGCTTAAAAAAATTCCTTCATTCATATTCAAAAATATATCAATAATTGATTTCGTAAATTAAAGAAATTCAAATGATGAAAAACTGTTTATCTCAGATCTAAATAACTGCAAATTTGAAAAAATATTGTTTGGAAGTAAGTCGAGTTCGAAGGATTTTATCTTTAACATAAAAGACGTTGGTGTTTATCACTATATTTCATAACCGTAAATTATTAAAATACTAAATAATTTTTACGTAAATACTACAAAATAATAATAAATAAAAAAAAAAGCTTAAAAAATATGTTTAATAAAATTTTTTGGCCAAAAGGTTAAGTTCGATCGTTAAGAAAGAATTATTTTATAATTTTATTTTAACCAAAATTCACCTAAAATCTATATTTAATATAGGGGGGGGGGGTCAAAATTCGATTGCAAACAAAAAATTATAATTCGAAACATTAGAAAAAGACTATAATACCAAACCAGTATGACGCTAAACTAAATCCAATTCCAAATTAAAATAAAACAGAATTCTATGAATCCTAAATACGTCATCCATCAAACAATATAAAATAACGGAACAAAATTCAATTTTCCCACTCGAAAGCAATATATACTTGAGAGTCTACGAATTCATTCTCATTGTCAAGTCTTCATTGAAAAGCAAAGCACAATAAACATGAATGCAAAATGATTCCTTTCTTAATGTAATTAAAAGATCATTACGGGAGTTCGAAGTTAAAGGCTCTTCCCTTAAGAAAATGGAACTTCACATTTTTCCATTAACGCAATTTTACACGCGAGCGGATTTCCTAACTCTCTCTCTCTAAATTTCATTAAGTTGCCTTAACATGTTTTGCTTCGACCAACCTAATTAAGAACCGTTATACAAGATGACATTGTATTTTTTTCTTCATTTGTTTAATGAAGTATTATAAAAATAATTGTTAGGAATAGTCGAACTTTATATTTAGGTTTCATTTTTTAAGGTTTTCTGCAAGTGAAAGAAAAGAAATTTCTTTATCAATTCCATGGTTAGAAATATGTAAGGATGTTAACTGATTTAAATTTTGGCTATAGAAGTAACTCATTAAATGATTTTAAAAATTAAAAAGTGACATAAATGCAAGAAAATGGGTACTTTGTATTTTGTACATTTGATGAACAATTCGTGAAAAAATATATGAACCGCGTACATTACGCGGTTGATTCAATAAATTTTATACTTTTTAAAATTTACGTAAGATATCATACGGTGGTATGAATTCGGCAATTTATTAGCTTGGGTAAATATTATTAAACCCACTTCTTTCTACCGACCTGATTTCCTAATTATCTTTAAATTTGTAAGATTATCATACGGTGGTATGAATTCGGCAATTTATTAGCTTGTGTAAATATTATAAACCCATTTCTTTCTAGCGACCTGATTTCCTAATTATCTTTAAATTTGTAAGATATCCAGGTGGTATGAATTCGACAGTTTATTGGTAAATATTATTAAACCCATTTCTTTTTAGCGACCCGATTTCCTAATTATCTTTAAATTTCGTCAGTCGCTTTAACATCTTGAACTTCCATTAAGAATCATCCTGAAAGCTGGCGGCTCTTTTTCTCCTTCACATTTTTTTAAATTGAAATATTTTTTTAAACTGTAATTATACGAACCTCATATTTTATTTAATTTAGGTTTCACTTTAAAATTTTTGGTGTTTAGATATTATTCGAAAAACAATTTTTGCAAAAAAAAAAAAAAAAAAAAAAAAAAGAAAAGAAAGAAAGAAAAATAATTTTGAAGCAAGAAATTTGATAAAACATTTACTGAAAGAAATTAAATTGTAACTACATTGCAACAATTTTGTAATTGATTATAAAATTGAGTAGATGCATTCATGCAATCAGACTAATAGTACTCGTATTTTGTGCATTCGAAGAAAACGAGCACACGACTTATATATTTTCAAATAACTAAAACATGTCGTAATTGTATATTACAGTAATACACAACATTTGAAAAAAAAATTATTTATCTCAAAAAATATAAATAAATAAAAACTCATTTTAAGACAATAATATAAACCGCTAAAATTGCCATAGTTTGAACTGAGCTTATCTAGTTTTGAAAAGATAAAGTAGTGCATGCATACGATAATCATAGTTGTCCATGAAAAAAAGCAATTTGCTAACTCCTACTTCTTCTGTCTTGATATATATATAATAATTTTTTTTTCAACGCATCATTTTTTCTCAAATGTTTATTTGTGCAAATTACGAAAAAAAAAATTCAATTACATAGAGTAAAAATAATTTATTACACCCAAACAATTTGATAAAAAGAAAAGAAAATTAAAAATGACATCGACATTTTTCTAACTAACTTTTGTTAACTTCATACCAATTTTATAATCTATAAATGTGGACACAAATGGTGTTCAAGTATAATTATTAAGTATATAAAACTTTTTAGTAGTTTTTTAGTAACATTGAAAGTCTGTATATTTAAGAACGATAATAAAAATATTAATTTAATACTATTAAGTGTGCCGATTAAAAAATTAAATTCAATGCAACGGCACACGCATGACAAATTAATAGGATAAAAATAATAAGAATAATTTTTCCATTTAACATATAATTAACTATAAAATAAACAAACTTGTAAAATTTATTTAAAAAAAAGTGAGCAATCCTGCTTAAAAAAAAAAAAGTGAAACGCAGCTATTGACGTACGTGATCTTATCGCGAAACTGAAATAGCCGAGTAAAAAATCAGAGGTGGGTGACCTTGCTGTAGGTCGCTCTCTCTCTCTCGAGGTCTTTCTCCCACACACCCCTCCACACCGTTTTATTTTGTTACGCAACGCTTTCAACGCAGCTTCACTTGTACGATACAAAACCAGCTGCTAACAAAGCGACTAGGAGAGTGACTTTCGCTGGCGTTACTTGGATTACAAAATGACAGGATGACAAGGTGATACATTCTAAATTGCATAATAACTTCTTTTTTTTTTTACACGAGATGGAAAAAAAAGATTGACTTATAAGCTTATAGGAAAAAATAATGACAGATCTAATAAAAATTGAAAAACTTGTTTCATCAAACTTTAAAAAATTCGATGAAAGGTGCGTGTTATTTTTATTATGATATAATCCCAACACAATAATATGCAATAAATACTACAGTGGTAGAAATTTTGGAGAGCATTTTGAGCCAAAATAACATTTAAATTATCTTTACCATTCATTCAAAATAGGCGCAAACTTAGCAGGGCGCAAAGTTGAACTATATTTTTTTAAACTTTATGATCAAAATACAACGGCAGAACTAAAACAAAAACATGCCCCAATTCAACACCGTATTGAAACAGTGCGTGATTTTAGGTAATAATATTACGGTTCAAGAAAGAACCAAATATTGTTAAGAGTGTAACTGAACTGTTTCCGTGTTTTTCCGTGTCCATAGAGAAGGATCACACATACCATACAGTACTGCGAAAAGGATAGTTATGGATTTCTATATTGAAATTAATTCATTAGTAGTTCGAACTATTTAATTCTCCAAATTAGAGCCTAGTATTACTTTGCCATAGAGTGCACGAATTCAAATATATAGCATAATGTTTATTTCATGTTTCGTAATTTTCCTCCTGCACAATGTCAGTTATTAAAACGATAGATGCTAACGTCTGTTATATGATTGAATACTTGTGACAAATTTATTCATTGAAGAACAACCGCTCTGTTCGTTTCAATTGCACTCGATTTTTTCATTTCGAATCATTAGAACAAAAACCATTTCGATCGAATATGTTTTAATATCATATGAGTCATATAAAACACCTAGTAAGAAATTAAGGCTTAATTCCATATGATCATACGAACAAAAATTATAACCATAACCAGGGGTCTTTTTAGAAGAAATTTGGGTCCGTTAACGGACCCTACAAAATATCTTTTCATAAAAACGGACCCTTCACAAAATATTTTAACTTAAAAACGGACCCTTCACAATATGATTTTTCTTTTAATCGGACCCTTCACAAATTTGTTTATCTTCATTATTGTTTTACTCGAATAAACCCTTTCCAGTGCAGAAAACAAGAAAGATGGATGTAAACGAATTAAGTTTTGTCTTTCGCAGACGATTCTTTCATTATTCGTCCGAAATTAATATTCTGCGTTCAGCAGTATAGGCTAAACACCAAATATTTGTATGTTGCATCTCTAATTTAGAAGCAGTAATTGCTGCTTATATTTTTGAAAATTTAATTTTTTTATTATAATTTTACAGTGCCGAGCATAATCTTGTATCTATTTACAATTTAAAAACTCATTGAAAAAGTTTTTTGCCATAACCGGACCCTATTTGCACAAATTCATAAAAGCGGACCCTGGTTGAAAGAATGTGTGTAATTTTTTCACAATTTCACGAAAAACGGACCTTTCACAATATGTCTGGACAGACCCCTGATAACAGTAAAATAGGCTTGAATACCCCGGCGAAAATTGAATCTTTTATTCGGCCGCTTAAAACAATTGTCTTTGTTTCAACACTTGATTTTTACTCCTCATAAGATAAGGATAATTTTCAATATAAAATACACAACTTTAATGGGAAATAGTGCTATGAAGTGGAAAGGAACAATAAAAAAGTAAATCAACAAGTAAATATTACTCCATTTATATATAATATGAATGCTAAAAAACAAAGACAAATAACGATAGTTTTAGCCTAATAATCAATAACTTTCAATCTTATACAAGAAAAAGAAAATATTTTTCCACCACGCGTTTGCAAAATAATACTTCCTATAAAGAAACCTAATCAATGCGAACGAAAACTCATTAAATCTTAGACGGTTTCAAAATATAACAACTCGCCATAAAACAGAACTGGTACTTATAACCAGTAATAAATATAAATTATGTTTCGTAATATTACATATGTACGTCTGCTCGAAGTCTATTTATACTCAGCATTCTTTATTGAAATTTTGTAGTCTGCGAGTTGTCTACGCAATGATTATAAAAATTCTTTTGATATTAGTAACTATTAATAGCTAATAATTTAGATACGTTCCAGAATCATTTCGAGTACGAAAGCATTCCGATACAAAATACGAATCAAAAATTAAAATTGATTTTGTTGTAAAAAAAAAGAAAGAAATTTTTTCCTTTTCGTTTTGTTCAACTAACCTTTTTTATGATCATTAATGTTAAATGAACTAAAGGTTTACCATACCTCCTCGCTAGCCTTCAAAATTGTAAACGCTGTGAGTTGAATCTGCAGACAATTTCTCATTTCGAATTATTTGGAACACTAATTATTAATTATGTTTAAATATTTTAGTTTTTAAATTCAAATATCCAGATTTTAGTTTCAAAATGAATCTTGCACACGAAAAGAAATATGCTCTATTAATTCCTTCCTTATATAATGCATTTTTCAATCAACTGAATTTTTAATGAATGATAGAAAAATATAACAATTCTAAACACAGTTAAACTTAATTTAAAAAAAAAAAAATCCAAATATTCAGAATTTTATCCGAAAAGGTGAAGAAAACTTGATTGCATCGTCTATTATAACCTGATCTTTGAACTTCATTTTTTGGGCCACTGCGGATTAGCATACTATACTTACATTTTTAACGCTTTGCTGTTACCAACTAGAAGAAACAAATTCAGCTCATTTTCCAGGGTTACGCTTGTTTTTAGCAAGTTTTAAATAGAACAAACAAACCAAGTGAAAAGGGTTTGGGAATCTCCTCACTAGCTGAGTGATAGTAAAAAACTTTCTATAGAGAACATTAAACTGCATCTACAATTGAGTCAGTTTGGTTAAAGCTTTACAATCATTAAAAAATAATAATTAAATTCTAGCCAGCGAGGAAGACCAATAATAGATCTTTTCTGTTCATTACACCCGAGGAAAATATCTAGAACAGCTGTTATAGTAGGATTTGCATTTTTATTAAATAAACAATCGCAATGAAGAAACTCATCTTGTACAGCTTTCATATTGGATTAGCGTTTTTGTTATATATATTAGCCAAGAAACGTATTTGTTACAGCTGTTATAGTGGTCCAATCTTCCTGTTACATTACAAGCAAGAACTTTATGTGCTCTTGTAGTAAATCTGCTTTTCCTAATTTTCTGACAAGTTGGAATGGAGAAACGTATCTGTAACAGCTGTTCTTAATATACCTCTTATACATAAGCGAGAGCCGAGATGGCTCAGGGGACAGAGCGTTCGCCTGCCTTCCAATAAGGAGAACCGGGGTTCGATCCCGGCGATGGCTGGTCGATACGAATTCCGCATCCGGCTTGCACCGACCACAGTGCTGACGTGAAATATCCTCAGTGGTAGACGGATCATGGATCATAGGTCATAATCAATCGCTGTAACATATAAGTGCGTATATAACAAAAACAAGTAAATAAAACTTACGAAGTAATTAATCCGTGAAACAAGCTTTTTGATTAATATGATGCATCCATAAATGATACCAAATGGTAATTAATCCAAGTCAAAAACGCACAAAACACAACTTACCTGAAAGATAAAAAAAAATCGATTATTAATACACAGCAATTAACAAACAAATGAATAAATATTTTCGTAAATGAAATTAATAGTATATAAGATAATAGAGACCTCAAAATAAGGATGAAATTGAATCACCCTAATAAGCAAATTAAAGCTAAAAAGCAAATTTAACAATGACAAAATATAAACATAGAGCATTGTGCGTATAAATTAAATGTATGAATCAAATTTTCAAAAAAAGAGATTATTTTATTATTTATTATTTATTAGAACACAATGACTCAATTATGGATATTTATTATAAGTAAAATTCAACATTAACTAAAGCTCAGCCAGCTAACTAAACAAGTCTAGACCTTGAACTACTTCATATAAATTCGCGTAACCATTATATCATTCGTAAATAATTTTTTTATGCAAAGTTCCTAGTACAAAGTAGCTTCATTATAGCATTCTGTTTCTATATATAACAAAGGAATACTTTTTGTTTAAGTGTAATCTAGTAAGCGAACAAACGAGATAATGAATTGCAGCACGCAAATAGCATGTCGTCTGACTTGAAGAATAAGATAATTGCCCCATAGACTTCAATTCATTTATTCATAGCTCAAAATATGAACCGTACACTTAAATATTAGTGTCGCCGCGCTTATACGGGTGTTCTGGTTAAATTATATATTTTTAGAATACGTCAAAAAGAATTTCATCATTGCCCGCATAGGAGTGCCGGACGGCACGAACATTTAATAAATAATCGGACGATTCGTTTAATTCTGTTTAATGCAGTTCCATTACAACTTCGATTAAAACTAATATTTGTTTTTGTACACAATAAGTGCGAATACAATTAGTTTTAACGCTTATTTTACCATGAGAAGTAAATCGACAGATTTTGATAACGTTTTCTTCTTACTTAACTTTTTTTAGAACTATTAAAGCTTTTTATTTTAATTTTAGGCAAAATATCGCCAGATTCGTGGATTTCAAAGTTGTTGATTTTTAAATCTCTTCAACAGTTTAAGTTTAAGTATATTTGTATATTTCCACAATAATATAAATAGATTTATTTCAATTTTAATAATAAGAAATGCAATTTTTTAAAATTCTTTTTGCAAACCACAAATGGTTTTAACGCTTATTTGACCATGAGAAATAAATCAATAAATTTTGATAAGGATATCCTTCTTCTTTGACTATGGTAGACTTCAATTACTTTTTTATTTTTATTTTCTATAAATTAAATAAAAACAGATAAATTGGATAATTTTGACGTAACTTTTCGCAAAAAATACGGAAGTTTGACCTTTTTTTTTAATTAATTGGTTCTTGAAACACTTTGATCCAAAATATTTTAACGAAAAGGGGATTCATAAAAAAGTAAATAGTGATGTCAAAATATTTTTTTCTTCAGTAATTTCAAATGAAAAATAAAGCAACGATGTAAAATCAATTCCATATTTGTGAGATCAAACAATTTGCCCTTCTTCTAGTTTAAATTGTTGATAAACATTAAAAAAAAAAAGAAAATTCAACAATAATATATATAAATTTAACAAATAAACAAATAATTCCTTCAAGATTATTGATACACATCTCTATTTTAATCATTACAAGTACTTCAACGAACATTTCTATGAAATTGTTTAAAAAAAGTAAAAAGTGGGGTCTAAATTTAAGTATAGTTTCAAAATTTAAAAAAAATGTGTATGTAAATATACATTGAAATAAGATAGAAATTTCTGTCCCTTGGTATTAAACTCTTTTAATTGAACATATTTAATATTTTAGTTTTTAACAATTAATTATTTCTCTATTATTTATTTTTAATCATGGAGATAAAAATTGTGAAAATTGGGATTTTTAAAAAAAATATTTAAGATAAAAAGACTTTAAAAACTGTATAAGTAAATACAAAAGAAAATAAACAAGACAAGAACAATTGGTTACTGTGCACAATAACAAAAGAAACATTTGAAAATTGAAGAATTTTCGAATAAAACCTACTTTAAAATTGGTAATTTTAATGCTTCGCGATGAAACATAATAATATTACTAAATCGCAAATCCTGCTTGAATTTTCTTTTTCCCCCTTCGTAGTCTAAAAATATTTATCCCACTGACAGATAAATGTTTTCAGTATGCGCAGCATTTGATTCTGACCTACTTATTAAACCACAAGGAACGAAAACGTTTAACAACTGTCGCATGATCCCTAACACAATTCGTAACACCAAAAAATTAATTTTATGACACAATACTTAAGCTAGATTTATTTATTTATTTGCTTCTTTTACCGGTAGTATTTTTTTTTAATGATTTTTGTTTCTTTATTTAGTATAAATTTAACTTTGCAAAACTATCAGAATTCAGTAATCTTATAATAATAAATTTGAAATTCATTTTTTAAATTTATTTGGTAAACTTATGATGTCAAGCGAGGATATTTGAGCACGCTCACTTGGCTCGATTATCAGGAAGTTCTAAACGCAAATAATAGTACAAAAATCTAAAAAATATTTTGAAAACTTAATTTAAATTAAGAAATAAGATATTATGTTTGTAAAATCACAAAACTATACATATACACACAAATAATAATAATACAATAATATATAATAGAAAACTGTTAATGGGAAAAAGCAAAAGTTTTCATCAGGACACATCTTCTGCTATAATTTAATGCGATATTTCTGAATAAAGAATATATATATATATATATATATATATATATATATATATATATATATATATATATATATATATATATATATATATATATATATATATATATATATATATATATATATATATATATATATATAAAATCGGATGATGCTATTTAAAATCTCGAAGAAGTAAAGTTAAAAACACGATTTGAATTTCGAGATTCGTATGTACAGTTTCTAGGTTTGAATTTTTGAAAATTCGTTCTTAACTCATTATTTCAAAAACGAAACAAAATTAAGATAAATAAATAAAAAGAAAAAACAGCTCGTTGACATGTTAATGATGACATGACAAAGTTAATGACAACTGCTATTTGCTAGAAAAATCCCAATTATTCATTAAGTAATCTTAAGCTTAGATTCATTTTGATTTACTGATACTACGAATATTAAATTACATGAATAGTAACTAAACAAGAAAGTCTTTTATACACTATTATGTTTTCAATTTTGCATTGGACACATACAATGTAAATATAGTTTTCAAAAGTAAGTAAATATAAATGGTGATAGTATTAAAGACGATAAATGACCATGATTTTAAAAAATATTTCTACGATTACGAAAAAGAAAAAATTTAAATTCTTTGGCTCTGAATTATCTACCTTCATCAATGCACCATTTCAAAAACAAAAAAAAATTTAATTCTTAACTTATTTGTACATTGAGAGTAAAATGGTATAATTTCTGTAAATAATAGATTTTTATTCAGTTATTTCAGTCTTCCGTTAAAAACAAGTTTTAAATTTCCAATTCGAAAATTTAATGCATTCAAACTAAAAATATAGCGGATAACTGCTATAATAATTTCAACCTTTGCAAAGAATTACACTTCAATTTAATAGCTTTCATTTTATTTCTTAAGAAACTATATGACAAATAAATGTTTAAGGGTCACACGTTAACTCATGTCTCCATAGCCTTGCTCTCGTCTAAACAGTTGAGGAAAAGAAATCTTTCCTGTAATGGAAAATGGCTGTGAATGAATAAATTTGATTTCAATTATACCTTCCTTTCCGCTCTAGACAAACAGGCGGCAATAAGGGATTTGAATACGATTAGTAAAATAATTTTATTGAATCAGTAAAGAAACCATCCAATATAAGATTTAACCATCGAGTAATATTTCTACCCTTATCGATTCTCTTTGATTCAAATCATTGAAAAATTCAATTTAAAATATATTCGAACAAAAAATAAAGACGACGACTAAGCTATTTCTACATCGAATACGCTATTTTAATTCCTTAGCTTTCATTCCTGTATTTCCGATGAGACTATTTAACAAATTATCAGTGAGCACAATTAAACATTTGTGCCTAACCATGCTCTTGACGAAAACTTGAGAAAGAGACACTTTCTTTTCTTTTAAAATAAAAAAAAATAAAAAAAAAATAAAAAAAAAAAATAATAAATAAATAAAAAAAAAAAAAAAACTTCACGGAAAATTTTTGGAAGTGATCAATTTAGTTTCAATTATATCTCCCTTTCTGCTTTAATCAAATAGGTGAAAAAAAAGCAGCTTAAATACGATACGTAAAACAATGATCAATTAAATCGTTGAAAAATTTAATTGGAAAGATGATTGTATTCGAACAAAAGTTAAGAGAACAACAACTAAAATCTCTACAAGGAACATGCGATTTCCCCCCTATATCTTTCATATTCGTTCCGTTGTTCCGATGAAATAAAATAACAATAAATTCTCGGCGACAGCTTAACACTTTGTCGCTAACCTTATTCTTGACTACTAATTATTACTAATAATTGAAGACTACTTATAATTTTGAAAATATTTCTTGAGAAGAATGAATGAAATGAAATATGGTTTTCGAAAATGAACTTTCATAAATGTTAGAAATCAAAGGAACATTCTTAATTCTTGAATTCGGTTAATTTATTCAGAAATGAAAATTTCAATCAGAAATATTGATGGAATTAGGCATAAATGCCATTTCTTTCAAATTTGGTTATTTTACTGGCATTTTAAGTATTTCCATATAAATATACAATATTTTAGTACATAATTACAGAAATCAAAAATCATTATTAGGTTTTTTTCTAAAAAATAAAATGTAATAACATTTGGAACCCCTGTGATTTTTTCAAGGGGGGGGGGTATGGAACCCTAAATAATCAAGCCTCTTTGGAGGAACCCCAGCAATTTAAACAAAAAGTTTATTGCGAGCTGTGAACGTACAATCTGAAAATATATTTATATTACATATTTATTATTGAAAAAATATATAAATAATAGTTTAATGAGAAATACTTAAGGAATTTTCTACAAATGCATATCCTTTTCATAACCTATTCAGCTTAATATCACTGAAAAAAAGATTTTTTTTTAAAAGTTCTCTAACTTTTTGCCATTGGCATAGCAAGGCATAAATTCATATAAATAATCAAATTATAGATTGGATATAAATATAATAATTAATGGTTTAAAAAATCCTAACTCCTGGAACCCCGTTGATCTTAACAAGAAACAGCTTTTGGGAGACAAGCAGGCGGCAATAAATGAAAAAAATAAAATAATATTCAGTTAAATTATTAAAGGATTTAATTGGAAAATGTACTGCATTCGAACAAAAATAAATTACACAAATTTCTACGCCAAATACAATATTTAGCATTTCCGATGAAACAATCATACAAATTCTCATTGACCACAACTAAATTCTTGCCGAACAACTGAGGAAAAGAAATTTACTGAAACGGAAAATTGCTGTGAATCAGTAAATCTGGTTTCAATTATATTTCCCTTTCCGCTCTAGACAAGCGGGTGACAATAAGAGCGAAATTGGATGAAAACGGTTACTCAATGATAGCTGTCCCAGAAGGATAATGGAATGATATCTTTTAACACAGATCAATCTGATTCCGAGAGTAATTGAATTTAATGCGATTATTGAGATAATCCTAAGGTTTAGTTCATAACGCTTTGATACAGATGGAAATAGGATGAAGTACATCAGTTTTATTGGATTCTTGTAGAGTATATCAATTCGGCATTTTAGCAACACGAAAAAATATTATTGAGGCTTTATTTAATTATTGAATGGGAACTTCCACATGATACTGATATCAAGTTAATCAAAGCATTCGACAACGTTAAAAGTTACGTAGCTCTTGAATGTTAGCTCAGTTAGAATACTTAGCACTATAAATTTGATTCTTTTAACTTGATGAAAAATTTATGAATCTTTTGCATAAGAAATTCGAAAATGAAGAATTATTTTCATGCTAAAATTGTTTTCACTTGTAAATTAATTGAAACTGTAATTCATTTAGATATTTTCAAAGCGAAAAGATTAAATTGAACTATAATATTAATTATTTCATGCTTAAATTAGATGTAAACAAACTACTTCCACACTTATTTTTCTCTGAAAAACTGATGATGATTGGAATATTTTTTTAAGAGCAAATGATACAATAAATTACAGTTCAAATACTTTAATTGATGAATCTTAGTTAAGTTAGAATCTTTTGCACAATAAATTTGATAATGGAGAACTATTTTATGCTAATATTGTTTCACTTGTGTCGACGATAATTTGAAATTGCAATTGATTTTGATATTTTCAAAGAGATAAGAGAACCTGAACTACGATTCTAATAAATTTGATGTAAACAAACTATTTCCACACTTTTTATTTTTAACTTATGTCGATGATAAAACTGAAACTGCCGATGATTTGAATATTTTTTAACAGAGCCGAAGACACACTTTCTTACAGTTCGAATACTTAGCATTTTAATTTCATGTAAACAAACTATTTACTTCCACAAGTTTAATTTTTCACTTGTGTCAATGATAAAACAAAAACCTACCGATGATTTAAATATTTTTTTTAACAGCAAAAGATAAGCCTACTTACAGTTCGAACACTTAGCACTTTAGTTTAATGCAAAACTATCTTTACACTGATATTGTTTTACTTGTGTTGATGATAATTAACAACTACCGTTGATTTTATTACTTTTTAATTGAAATTTTGCATTAAACAACAATTTGAATGTTTTGCACTAAAATTTGTTAAAAAGAAACTATTTTCACACTATTGTTTCACTTGTGTCTAAACCGTTAAAATTAAAAGTTTAAAAAATAGTTTTCACAACTGTGGTACTCAATGTAACAAACATAGGAAACTAGAGACCAACTCTTTCGCTGAGACAAAATGGAGAAGAGTAAAATTCTCGATGACTTAAGCGAGTGCTAACCTGCAGGCGATACTCCACCACCGGCAGAAATGGGCCGAGGAGTTTTGTTATCGAGATTTGATTTATAAAATGAAATAAACCGAAAAAAAAAATTTCTACAGATCGTGGTAAAGCAACAGCAACTATAACATCATATAATTAGAATTAATAATAAGGCGAAAAAAAAGCAATAAAAATAATCTGTATCAGCATGAGCACCGTGTAAACAAATTACGAAATTTAATTACAACTTCACACTATGAGCATTAAATTCTAAAAGAATCTACCGCTAAAGACTTGAAAAGAGGTCGCACAAATGGCTCCTGCGTTAAAAAAGAAATAAACAGTAACCTCATTAGAGAGTTAAAGAAGAAAAAGTGAAGAAGGAATTTCTTTTTAGGTAAAATGTAACTACAGTAATTAACTTTTTAACTAATATTTTTTTCACCTGACTCCATCGAAGTATGTAAAAACTTTCTTCCTTTAAAATAATACATTTCCATGCAATAGAAAAAGTTTTTTTTTTTTTTTTTGCGCGTCTTAAAAAAATTTTTATTTAAAAGAACGATAAAAAAAATTACTTTTAAACCCCCCCCCCCCAACAAAAAAAGGCATTGCATTATTAGTTCTAAGACAAATATATATATATACATTAACTGAGAAAAAAAATCCAAATTTCGAGCACAATGGTTGTAAATACCCAATAAAAAAATATGTTTCATGATAACATATGATACGGTAACATAACTGTTGATTATACGACATTGAAAAAGCTTCGATTCAAAAAAATTTAATCAGTAAAAAACTTTTTCATTAAATATGTTTCAAGTAAAATACAAATAATAAAATTCTACAGCAATGCGGAAATATTCCCCCAAAACAGCAACTTCATTATCGTGCGTCGCTTTTGCCAAATGATAAGATCTGTCAGTTGACACACTCCAGGCTTCATAGCTGTTCAAAATAAAAATAAAGACACCATTTTGCAAAAATAAATAAATAAATAAATCTATTTTAAAGCGGAAACAAAGAGCCAAAAATAGGTGTAATTTACTCTACTGCTTTGAAAATTTGTTGGGTACATTTACTCAACATGAAGAAAAAAAATATATGAGCAATACTCAACATTTTCAAATAAAATATTAAGATAGGTACAAGTTTATCTGAAATGATAGTTCAAAAACGATGCGATTTGTTTTACAGACAGCAAAAATGCGGAGTTTGCTCCAAAAAGACTTGAAAAATAAAAAACAGAACGACGAGTAATTAGTGGATGCTCCTTTAATTTTAACTATCAAATATTTGCGATTTTTAAGAATTTTAAGTTTTATCATTATTAAATAGAATGAAAAGATGATAGAAGCATTCCAAAACGACTAGGTTGTGAAGTGTACTATCAAATAAGTGACTAAAAAAATAAAGCTCGAAAATAATGATTATTATCACAAAGCAAAATAAATAAATAAAATAATAATAATCAATAAAAGGATTGAAACGCTATGTGATAATAGAAAGGGACGCAATTTTATTACTTCCTAATTTTCGATTAATTGCTAATGAAAAATAGGAGTTTTCATTTTAAACAAAAATTATGCAACATTAAATCCATAGACATTTTAGACGGAAAAGTAGCACCCCAGTCTCTTCACTTAGAAAATAAAAATACGTTTCTGTTACAATAAAGCTAAAAAATGCCTGAAAAGAAACCAAAATAAGGAACAATGTTGAGACTCTTAAACAATTTCAATAATGACAGGATATTTTTCTTACAAAATAATATTTTTTGTCATAGGCACAAAATAATAGTTGATTTTATTTTATTATATAACCGTCGTTGAACAACCGATTATTGGGTTTACGACTACTAATGTTCAGCACCGTAGCCTTGTAATTTTGAACCCAATCCAGAAGACAAGGGAACTCCTGGATCAAGTATTGGGAGAAATTTGCCTTCGTGGAAGACTTTTTTTATGGAACTAACCCGCATACGCGTTACATGGAAAGGAAGACCACGAGAACCTCCCACGGTTAGCCTGGCGGCAAGAGGACTCTAACCTATGATCCGTCTACCACTGAGGATATTTCACGTCAGCACTGTGGTAGGTGCAAGCCGGATGCGGAATTTGTATCGACCAGCCATCGCCGGGTTCGAACCACGGTTTACCTCATTGGAAGGCGAACGCTCTATCCCCTGAGCCATCGCGGCATAATAGTTGATTTGTATACGACAATAAACTTACAATACAATAAAAACACACTCACAATTTTCCAAAATAGAGCAGCAGCAGGATATTTAGAGCAGTATTTAACTTATATCGGGCATAGTGTGGAGTTCAGCAAGTGCATAGTTAAATTCGTTTATTGAAACAAGATATTGTAATTGTGGAAGGGTACTTAAATTTCTTTTAAAAACTTGCTCTTCTTTAATAGCCTATGAATGAGACACCTGCTGTGCACAACTTTGACGTTAAGTGCCCATTACTGACTTATGATGAGAGAAGAAGTATAAAATGGCAAAAACTGAAATCGATCCTGTAAAAAAGATGTGGTTAATCAAGACATTTTTGTTCCAATACTGATTCAGTAATAATTCGTTCTTCTGAAGAGAAGGAGAAGACAAAGGTGTTCCGTTTCTCACGCAAAAACTCCTTCTCATTTTAAACACGTTTAAGATTTAAATTTTTGAATAAAAACGTATAACATTGACAGCTCTTTCTTCTTCTTTTCTAGTGAAAGAAATAATAAAAAAAAAAAAAAATAAAATAAAATAAAATAAAAATTCAAATGATTTTTAGAAAATCACGTGTGTTCGTCTAAATAGTATATTCTGAACACACACATAAATCAGGAATATCAGGACAAAGAGCTAAAAATTACAACAAATATGGAGAGAATAATTTGTATCAAGAAAATCAGGACAACTACGAACCCTGCATAATCCACTAAACTGCCTTCATATGTTAATGACGTTAACTATTAGGTGGCCCCGTTGAAAGCTTGTTGCTAACGATGGTGAATACATTGATTAAAATCTTGATAACAAATATCAAATGCACCGAAACGATATTACTTTCCGGCCCTCCCAATATTTCTCAACAGAATTAAGTACAGATAGAAGTAACTACTATTAAAAATTTCTTATTTACAATTCATACATACGTTTTGAATTGAAATGATACATGTGCTTTAAATTTATAACAAAAATCATGTTTCGAACAATTTTAAATAATCATCGGGTTTCGAAACCGACAAATCTTAGTTCAGAATAGTTAACTAAGAGATAAAAGAAAATTCTAAATAACTAAACCATGTTGAGAATTTCCGTATAATCTTTCTCCTTTACCCTTTTAAAATATATTTATAACCTATACCTAGAGAGATGAGGAATTAGACGTGATTTCTGGATGTTAATTTTGCTTTATTTGTTTTTAAAAAAACACTAAAAATGCAATACAACATGCACGTACATCGAATAAACTGAAAAGTAATTGTCCACATTAATGTGAAAACAACCTTAATCTTTCAGTAAGTGAGATATGTTTTGTATAAACCACTTAAATGTATTATTTTTACAGGTTATGCTTCATTACATGCTAAAAGTGCGCTAAACATATTATGTAGCGTTACGTCATGGTATTTTATATATCTTAACCCACTAAGTTATAAATATTTACAAATTAAAGTTTGATGTTTAAGAAAAATATTTTCAGGATTGGAAGGATTTCCGTTCCTGCCTTGCGTCAGACAACACCTGAAAAGAGGTTAGCATTGATTCACTTTCATTTCCTGTCCGTTTTCTCCAAGATTCTGGGAATTTTGAAATAAGAAGAAGATGCAAAAATAAAGGTAATACGGACGTTAAGGTGGAAACGAAAAATTAGATAGTAAAATAATGATGTTATGAAAATAGTTAGGCCCAAAATCAAAGACAATCTATACTGACTAAGTACGTCAAATAAAAAATAAAATTATTAATAATGATAATTGCCAATTTCATTTGAAAAGAAACGCTGTTTTCTTGAGAAGGAACATACTGTTATTTACATTTTTATTTTTAAACAACCACAATTTCTAATAAAGTGCTATTCATAACAAAGCAATTTTATAGTACAAAAACTGTATAAAATCTTAATCTAAATGCATTTCAGAACAAACAATCTCTCAAGTTTTATATAAAAACGTAAAATAATTAAAAAATTATTTTGATTTTTTTTAAAGTTTCAATGAAAACTGGAGCGTGCATAAAAAACTTATTCCAGCTATAGATGGAACACCAGTACATTAATTGGGAAGAATTTGCAAGCCTGTATAAGTAAAAACGTTTTTTAACCAAGATAGCCTATTTAATTCAGCTAATATAATAAACTAGTAAATAAAGATTAAAAAATTATTACTGCCCTAAACTTTACTAGACACGATTCAGTTGATTCAAAACATTTATTACTGCGTTCTTCCTTTTACAAATTATGAATTTATGATGACCAGAAATCGCCTTAAAATTTCATACTTCATAATTTCTCTAAAAATTTTGACGGAATGAAAATCCAACCAACAAATAAACAAATTTAAAAAGAAAAAAAAAATCTAATTCTTTTAATAAACTTACATAAATATAGCCGTATTCACGGAAAATAAACATCACTTAAACAATTTGAAATTTTATTTGGTAAAAGAAAGAAAAAATCACACTCGGTGCATCTTAAGTAAACAACTGTTAAACCATGCGTAAACAAACATAGAATTCTTTCCTCGACCTTGCATGAATAAATAAATAAAACTAGTGTCACAGTAGAAAACGGTATTGCCAAACAATGGAAAAGTAGGTTAACCTTCTTTGCCACTACTAAGGTCAAAATATCTACAAGATTCTGTATTTCGCTACTTGATATCGTTTGCTTTTTTTTATTTTTAATACACGAGCGAAGGGGGACAGGGAATGATAGAAGGTACATGGAATAAAAAAAAAAGGAATATGCATAGAAAATTCCCTTCGGGCGGAAGTAGGTCAGCTTGTTGATCACACACCAGGTGAAAAGAGGAATCACAATAGAATAAGAACACTTTTTTTTTTCGTGGGAGAAAAAACTAATCGCGGAAGTAAAGGTGAGATTTAAGTCTCTGAAGAAATTAATTTGTATAATTTTTAAGTTATTTTGTTTGCATGGAATAGTTAGGCAGTAAGCTTTATCTACAAATCCTTAAATAAATTAAAATGTGAGTGGGGAATAAAATCGAGGATATATTTAAATAAATGATATTGTTTATTTATTTATTTTTAAAACCCTTTATTTACATTTTTATCGAATAAAAACATAATTTCCATGAAAAAGATAGTGAAATTCTAAAATAAGGATAATAAATTAGTTTGTAATTAATCTAATATTTATTTACATTTTTCAAACTTAAAGCTATAATCATGATTATGACATCATATATTTTTTCCAATTCCTTTTAGATTATTTTTTATCGTTAAAAATTGATGAACGGTAAAATAACTTAGTATGTTTACATAATTCAATTACCCTCGAGTGACATATTAATCATTAAGTAAATAATAAAAAGAGGGGGAAAACGAATTTTTAGTACTTGAAAAAGAAAAGATCATTGCATTTGTCACAAGTTAGAACACTAAAAAACACTATGATAATAACATTGTATATTTGCTTTTTTTTTAATGTTTAAATTTGATGATTATTCAATTTTATTAGATAATT
This sequence comes from Parasteatoda tepidariorum, assembly GCF_982258835.1. NCBI lineage: Eukaryota > Metazoa > Arthropoda > Arachnida > Araneae > Theridiidae > Parasteatoda > Parasteatoda tepidariorum. The sequence continues at coordinate 47,380,011 of NC_141756.1, forward strand.
TTTACGTCCTATAAATGAATGATATCCAAAACTGCGTAATACTATAAATAAATACAACTCAATATATATTATATTAGATGAAGGATTAATTCGACAAATGAAGGATTTATTAGACGATATCTACATAAAAACAGATTTTTCGAAGTAAAATTAATTCTATAAATTAATTTGGACGTTGTCAAACATATAAGAATTTAAAATGTCGAGCAGCATGCATAGATATGTAATTATAAGTTATTATGTTAATTTAATGAAGTTCAACCTTTCAAAAGATAGAATTCAATATTCATACTAATTCATTAAGAGGATATTAAAATAAAATAAAAAAATTTATCCCATCTTATTTTATATTGAATATACGCCCTCCCACATTTGAGCCATTTAATAAAATGATCATCAATTTAAAAAGTTAGTTACTCTTTTTTCAACTCGTATGTTAACAATCTTAACCAGACTTGTATATTTAATTACGATAAGTAATTTTCCGCTATAACCATTTAGAAAACTAAACTTTTAACAAGAATTTAATAATTATAAAATAATATGGAAAAATTGCTCTATTATTAAATAAAATAAAAAGTGGCTGTTTACAAAAAAGTAATTCGTTGATATTATCTACAACAATTTAATTAACTTTGTTAATAAAAACTATAACTACGCATGAAGCTTTAGAAATTTTAGATCTTACAAATTTTGTTAGCATTTGAAAATTCTTAAAAAAAAAACAATTTAGGTACAAATCTTAGGAATACAAAAACAGTATGTTCTTCTTCCTAACATTATAACTTTTTGTAATACTGTTTAATTTCTTAAAAAATTGATTTAATTAACTAAAATTAAATTTTTACCTATAGAATTCTTGACCAATAAAACGTGTTTCTTCTTTTCCTGCATTCGACATAATCCACAGCCATAATAAATTAGAAAAAATAAAAGTTGCTTTTATAAACAATGCCCACACACTAAAAGACATTTTTAAAAAATAATAATTTGAAAACCGGTCAGATAAACACTTTGTATTAAAACGTAAGCTCCATCAATAAATAATTAATGATTTTTTTCTTAAAAAAAAAAAAAAATATGTATTCAAAACAAAATTACCATTGAAAACCGAATTCTCAAAATAATTAATTCCCAACAATACGCTTCCTTTCACACTAAAAAACCAGACTTAAGAACCATATACAAACTTTTAACACAGATTTTCTAATTACAAATCATCCGCTATTTTTCTTAATGAAAATTCATAATAAATTTTTAAACTAAGTTGTCAAATCTGCTTAGCAACTTCTTTTGTTCCAAGTTAACACCTCTCATGCAACCGTCTGTGACAGCTGTCGCGCCTAATGTCTAAAATTCAATGCACCTACTAAAAGCGTGTTTAAATGGAGCCTCTCAGGCAAATATGATGAAACGGAGGGGGTGGGGGTGGACGATTTTCCACCCCTCAACTATCCAGAGTTCTGAAAAGGGGGTGTAGACAACCCTTCAAACCAGATCAAGGAAGACAGGGTATTAAGGGCACGTGCCATAATTTAAGGTGGCTTCCGCTTTGGTCAGTAAAAAGTAATTTGAAAAATTGAAATGGACATGGAGGGTTTTAGTAAACACATTGCAGATGACACGAAAAGGAAAGGGAGGGACACAATATATAAGAAAAACATACAAATTTCATAAAAACTATTGCGTAATATATAAAGTAGAGTTAGTGGTTAACAGTTTTTTTTTCGCCTATGGATCCCTAAATGATAGATCATCTTTTGGCGGAATCCTAAGTACTATTAACCTTTTCCCTACGGCTCATGATAGCAGCTGCCATTCTGGATCATGAGTTGTACCATCCGTAAGCAAAGGATTAAATAAATTTATAAATAAATGAAAATATTCAATGAATGATAAATAATAGAATTTTTCCATCGTATCGTTTTATCAATGCTATAATATCAGAAGGTTAGATTTACAGGTCTGGAGCGGCACATAATCTTCTGATTTGATTTTAGTGTATGTATAAACTGGATACACAGACAATTTCTAATTTCGGGACACATTTCTTCATTTTAGAGAATCAAGTTATTAAAATTTTTTAAATTTCGCTTTCATCTCTTCACAAGCTTTTTATTTAAACAAAACTAAAAATGAGGCTTATTTTAATAATAAATGGACAAATTAAGAAATTTGAGGTCAGCCAGTAGCCACGTTTAATAACGGACACTTTTGTAAACAAGGGCTTATTTTTTCAAAAAAAATGAAAATTTACATTTCTCTCTTTTTTTAAAAAAAATATTGGTAATATTTATAAATGTTATTCATTATATTTGAAGCATTTCTCGAAATATGGTATATACTGCAGGGTTCATTTTTAAAATGAAGAAAATTTTTCATGTAGGCTTATGTAAAATTTAAGTTTTAACACTTTCAGAAAATAAAATATAGGAGTTTTGGAACCAATAATGCAACATAAATGTATGTTTATAAACGAACAGAAGCAACGAAAAAAATTTTAAATAATTTTAATGATTATAATGAAATTATTTTAATGAAATTACTTTTAAGTATTAGAAGCCGTAAATTGAAAAGAAAGAAAAAAACATACACAAAAAGAAATTAACAGGAATTCGAATGAAGCGTTTGATAACCTAATTCAGTTTCCTTAAAATTTTAAACCAGCGTAAATGAATGACGCATATGTAGTTAAATAACCCGAGAAGATTTTTCGGAGAATAAAATGGTGACCGGGAGCGACTAACTAACAAATTTTAAATCACCATTTATTATGTTTAGTAGCCCCGTGGCCGGTAGCAACAGATACATCGTATATTTCATAGTAGCACACGTTTTTAAATACTTAAGCAAAAATAAAAAAAATAAACAATAAACTTAATAAAACAAATTAAGTTTCTACTCAAAAACTTAATTTGATAAGGAAATTTTTAAAAACTTTCTTAACTATAGGGAATTTTCTTGCATATATAAAAATTAGATGAACTTTTGATTACAACAGGAAAAATTGGCAAAATGTATTAGAGTTAACTACGTGCTATAATTTTTTTTTCTTCTTTTTCCAGAGAAGATGCATTAAACAAACCAAATTTCCGTCATAAAATATTTTAGCACCGTCATAAAAGTTTACCAGAAGAGCTTTCATTTGACAGAAAGTTTTTCTTTATTCCCACACCCTTCCATTCAAGAAGAAATGATTCAATTAACTTTCATATAGAATAGGTGTAATAATTCCTTTAAGTAGTCAGGCTATCAATTTAAAGCTAAAAACAGCATTAAACCCGAAGCAGTAGAGGAGCCTTAACCATAACAATTATCTAACTTAGTGATTACATTTTGATATTCAGTCGGACTTGAATACGCAATCATAAAAACTTACCAGGGATACGTCATTTTGTGAAAGGTCCGCTTTTGTAAAATTGTGAAAAAAATTACTCGTAATTTGTGAATATAAAATAAACTCAAATAAAATAGTCTCATTCTTTTAACCATGGTCCTGCTTTTGTGAATTTGTGCAAATAGGTTCCGGTTATTGCAAAAAAAAATTCAAGGAGTTTTTAAATTGTAAATAGATACAAGATTATGCTCAACACTGTAAAATTGTAATTAAAAAAAAAAATTTCAAAAATAAACAGCAATTGCTGCTAAACGCAGAATATTCATTTCGGACGAATAAAGGAAGAAGCGTCTGCCAAAGACAAAACTTAGTTCGTTTACATCTGTCTTTCTTCACCCCTCCCGGGGGAAGGGTTTATTAGATTAACAAAACAATAAAGAAGCTAAACAAATTTATGAAGGGTCCGATTAAAAAATAAATTATTTTGTGAAGGGTCCGTTTTTAAGTTAAAATATTTCGTGAAGGGTCTGTTTTTATGAAAAGATATTTTGTGAAGGGTCCGTAAACGGACCCAAATTTCTTCTAAACAGACCCCTGCTTACGCAAATTACAAATAAAATTTAAGACGATAAGCTATAAGCTTATAAATGAAAAACAAAATCAAATGATTTTAAAAAGTATTTGTTTGAAGTAAGTTTATAAGAATGAATCTTGATATTAGCCCGCGACATCTAATAAAGCGATTAAATATATAATTTCGATTTTCTCCCTTTTTTTCCCCTTTATCTTTTCTTATTTTTTATTTGTGACGAATTACAGTTTGTTATAGTTTAGTTTAAATTGATTAAAAAAATTACAAAAGTTTGAAATGAGTAATATTAATTCTTATAAATAATAAAATAAGTAAATAACAAATAAAAACACACACCTTCCCTTTAATAGAAGAAAAAAAAAAGAATTAAAACAAAACTAAATAACTTAAAAGAACTAGGTAGAAAACTATATAACAATAAATAGCTCACCTAATGAATATAAATTATTCGAAATGTAATAAACTTTTTTCCAACACAATGATCCATTTCCGTGGATAAAATTCGTGTCGTTATTTATTAACGCTACAAATACAGATAGTGACACTTCATAATGCTCGCTGATGTTATAAATAATTAATAGGTTTAACCAACCCTCATCGGCTTTTTTTTTTTTACTCAATGTACTTTGGCACACTGCCAGGCGTGGAAAAACGAGGAGGAATTCTCGTGACGTCAACAAACTTTTAACCACGCTATTATTACTTTAAAAGTTGAGTTAGATAAGGTCTAGTTAAGTTAATAATAACTTTCTCCACTTTCACCGGGGGAAAAAAACATCAACCTCTCCTCTTCAAATCATCACGGAATATGAACATGCGTAATTTTTTTCTTTCTTTTCTTTCAGCAAATGCTTGATTTTTGTTATAAAAAAATTATTCTGGACATCCAGATATGCCTCACTTTTGAAAGCGTGCCGAAAAAAATAAATCATTTAGAATTTCTTCCAGAAAAACACAATAAAAATGTATCTTACAATGAAAAATATGACTATTACCAATTTAATTTTTTTCTTTCAGTCTATGCATTGAGCAATAAAAGAACTACCTTTTGTACGACGCAATACAGATACCATTTCTCTACAAATATCATCCTTCCTAGGCAATACAGATATCATTCTTTGAACGCAGATAATAAAACAACCCCCCCCCTTTGTAAATAACAATAACAGTGATGTTATCATTCATGTGTAATAATACAAGTACAACCTGTTGAATGTATATAAGAGTACTCTCCTTTATATAAAACAGTAAAAGTATCATCCTTTGTAAGCATCAATAAAACTAACTTATAAATTAACAATAAAAAAAGGATATTAAAAAAAAAAAAAAAAACAGCTATAATGAAAGTGTAATTGTTTAATCTAATGATAAAAAAATCTTATTTTGCTTTTTTCTTGTTTTACTAACAAAGCAGAATAATAGATGATAATTTTTACTATTGAATTCCGTAACCAGAGATAACGTTTTTTACGAAAATAATTATAAAAAAATTAATTAGTATCGAAAGAAATTAAGAAATCCAATCAACACGCTTTTTTAATATCTATTTATTTCTTTTTTTAAACTTATAACACAATGGTAATCAGGAAATAGATAACAAAAAGTAGTTTTATAACAACTAGACATAAACACTTGTGAAAATCGCTAAAAAAAATTTTCTTCGTTTTCTTTTTTAAGCTACTTAGAAACATAATGCAACTTAGTTTAAAGGAAGCTTTTTATAGTTAAAGAAAAGATTTCCGTTATTTTTTATTTTTTAAACAATCTAAAAACGTAATGATATTTATAGATTTACTTATTTTTGCATTTGCTTATTTTTGTGGAAGAATCACTATTGGATTTTGCCGAAATTTGAGGGAATGGCAAGACACCGTTGCCTTGCGCCACGCTGTTAAATACCGAATCCCAAAGAGTTAATGAATTAATTTATATAACATCACTCTCTTAATTGAAAGAAAAGAAAAGTATATATTATTTATTATTTTAAATAAGTGATACTACTTAATGTCAGTTTAAGAATGTCGGCGGGAAGATTGGCGAAGAGCCAAAAAAAATTCCACAGGCAGAATGAGATTGAAAGCTATTCAAAACTTGACACAACTCTCAAAGTGAGTGATAAAACAATTACTTCACTGGGCGATGGATGTAGTCGAAGAAGGAAATGACTCTGTTTAAGACTGCATAACGTTTATTACAACATCGTTGAAAAGGTTGGATTTGTTTAGAAAGAGTTGTAAAGCAGGAGGTCAAATAAAAGAGCAACTTTGTTTATGATAACTATAAAGACCTTTGCTACTACGCACAACTCATTAAATAAACATTACACTTGCTCTCCACATTGAAATCTATGGTAGAAATGCGAACGGTGTGCAATCATTATGAATGGTCAACAGAATATTTTTATCCGCTCTACTGGCGTCTTAAAGAATTTTATTTCTGAATATAATTCCGTCATTCATATTACATGTCTGTCGTAAATTAACTAAATAATCGTCAGACTTAAGAAACAGCTGCCGTCTTTTGCAATGCGACAGACTTAATGGAAAAGTCTCTTGAATTTTTCAATCAGCCTAACACTTTTTAGATTGCAGAATGCCCGATTAATTTTAGACTAATTAGTAAATACATAGTCACCTGATTTATGTTTGACAATTTGCAAAAAGCATAGATTGGCCATAACGTATTGTAAATAGCCTTTTAAAAGTTTATTGCAAAAAGCACACATGAACTATGATTAGGTGAATCTCCGCACATTTCCTAATTCGACTAAAGCTATTATGCCAAGAGGCTGATTAATTATATATAGTAAGCCTAAAAAATACCAGGCAGATTATAATATACAATGGACTTTTACTGGGACAATGCGAAGTATCTGCGATATTTGAAGATCTGGATTTTTAAATTTTCTTGCGACACATAAACTATATTTTTCCAAATGTAAGTCGAGAATATTTAGAACATTTTCGGAAGCTAACGTTGGGTTTATAATCGGATCCACTAGCTTTGAAAAATTCCAGGACATCGCCAAAAGAAATACTTCTCTATTTGCCGAGCATAAGCAATAATAAATAAATATCGCGAAAAGTTCATAAAAAAAATGATAAATATAAAAATTGAAAAAAGAGGACATAAAAAAGACAATTTGAATGGACTACTGTAATTTTTGAATTTTCGAAATGCGAATTCGGAAGATCCTTGCCTCGTTTACCCACTAAGGAGCCATTACTACAAGAGAGGGGTTAGATTTTTTTTCTTCCCAAGTGTAGTATGCCTCATTTTTTTCTATGTCAGCTTATATACGAATAAACTTATATTCGGAAATGTACGGTATATTATACCTCTAGCTTTCAAAGTAAGGAACACCATATAATAGACTGTTACTGAATAATTATTTAGAAATTTTTTAATCTGAACTCTTTCTCAATACAAATGAACGCTAGATTATAAATTGAACAATAAAGTAAATTTGAAATATAAATAATCTATGCTTTATTTTTTATCACTTAAGTGTTTAAATTTTCAACTTTTAAAATCACTGCGATTCAAAGAAAAATTAACCTTTTAACTTCAAGTTTTGAGTTATAAAATTTTACAAGAAAATAAGTGCACTAGATAAATACTCTATCGCCAAAGAGAAAACACATTAGTAAGTAAGCATTAACTTTTTCCCCCAAAGGATTAAATGCGAAATATTTATGGAAAAAATTATTTGATGTCTATATTGACAGTCTCTAATTAGGCACATGCCTAGCTAGACACAAATTTAAACAAGTAATGTATATTGCGTAGCATTACAATCAAGCAACATTAAGAAGATAATTATAGATGAAAAATAAAAAAACATCCTATAAGTTTATTGCTGCAAAGAGAATCAGAATAATAATAATAATAGAAACGGTTAAAATATTACTTGAACATTATTGGTTTATTTTCGCTGGCATTGGGGAGGAAGTCTGAGCAATGTTTAAGTAAGGTACAGAATCCTCTCTATAATTAAAAAAATAATAATAAATCTGACAAAGGTGGTTATATTTATTTGGAAAAAAATTTCATATTTGAAAATGTTAATGTTAAATTTTAAGAAAAGGGATTTCGAAAAAAATTTCCTCGGAAGTGTTATTTATTTTAATTTTTGGGATCCAAAACTTTCATTTTACTAAGCTCTGTCAAGAATATATCTTAAAAATATACGAAAAGTAAATAGAGTTTTAAAAGAAAAACGATAGTCTTAAGGACGACAGGAGAGATCGAACTGCATTAAAAGGACGTTAAACCACAACCAGAAGTCTTTTTCATCGCAAATTCCTCTTCATAACTAATTTATAATTGATTAAAAAGTATAGAAAAAGTGAGTTCAGTCATACCTAAAGTAAGCCACAATGATCAAAAAAAGAAGAAAAAAAAATTCAAAATATAAATATACAAACAAATTATTGGTAAAGAACTTCTCCATTGCGTAATACTAAGTTAAACTCTCATAATTCGTTTTTATTTTGATAATTCAAAAATTTCTTTACAGTATTTGAAACTTCATGGCTTACTCTAGGTTTACCTGAATTTACTTCTTCTATACATTAATTTTCAAATCACTTATCCAGATGAAAGAGAATTTGCAATGGAAAGTTTCTCTCGTGGCATGGCGCCCTCTTAAAAGGCTGTTTTTCGAAGCCTCTTCGTCACATGAAATTAAGCTTTTTTGCGAATTATATGGTATTTTTATAACTGCTGTGAGTTTGAAACAGTTACTCATGTTTGTTAGGTCAAGCTGTTTACAATTGCACAAAATGTCAATATAGAGAAATGCCACAGTTTTGTGAAACGAAAAACGCTAGTGGTCTAATTTTTTTAATATTAAAAAACTCACTCCAAAGCTAAATTACTTGGGCTCATAAAAATTTGCAGAAACTGTGAATACGGCAGTGATTTTTATTTTCATTTAGGTGGGAAAATGTCGCCAAATTGGCGATTTTTTAAAAGTTCAATAACTTTTGTTTTGTTTGAAAAATTATTTGTTTGTTCTAATTCCCAGATAATTCTTCAAACAAGATTACATATATAGTTCAAAATCATCGCATTGCTTCAAGTATAAGGAACATGCATTAAGGCTTTTTTATTTTCCTTGGCGACAGAACTTCGGAAAACAGCGTTAACTCGACGGTCTACTGGGCATTTAAAAACAATCAAATTTTCCCACCGTGCTAAGACAATTCCAGTTTGCACCAAGTGTAATGAAGCAGAAGTCACATCTGATTAACTGCTTTAACTTGGTAAGCGAAGACCTTCTGAAGTAACCGACGTATGTTTTGAAAGTATTTAAGGTGAACGAACTGATCTGATTCAGATCAAAAGGATCATCACCATAACAATCGTAAAAAATTCAATATTTTATGTAAACATTACACGAGGGTAGTAATTTGCTTAGGGATAAAAGGTCAAAAATCACCAAACGTGACATTTCAACATCAACAGCCTCCTTTATGTAAACAACGCTAATATTCCGCCATCTTATCAAATTAACAGAAACCAAACATGCACGCACTGGCTGCAACGAAATAAACCGTAGCAAAACCTAAAAGGTAGAAAAACATGACTAAAAAGTACTTAAAACAAATAAATAAAATCGGTATAGATTACTTCAACACAAAACCATTTCGTTCGGAGAAGAAAAAAGCACTAATTCTGATCATTCGAGATGGTAACAAGGTTCAATGAGTCCCAAATTTGTTTCCACGCCAGTGCACAAAAGCAAAAACAAAACTCACACCCGCCCCAACTTAACCTACGCGGTCTATTTGCCACGGAAACGAATCGATAAGTAGAGTTTACGGAACAACTATGATGACTTTTTCTACTTCAGATGATTTGCTTGGCGATCTTTTGAACAAATACATATCATCCAACGGGTTTCTTAAGCACTTTGTTTTGCCTTATGCGTCAGTGTTTTTATTACACAAAAACTGGAGTTCACGATAAATAAGTGCTATCTTATCAAACTACAGATATTACTCATGATGTGATTTTTCTTACTGAGTTTCTACCGAAGTTCTGGATAAAAGTTTACAGACTTATGTGTTAAAACTAACAATTCCACAATCACATTTTTTTCATCGAATTTTCGTAAATTCACTATCTAGTAAAATATTAAATGGCATAAAATCAACCACAGAAAATTAAACTAAAATTAAAGAGCACACGTTCTAACTATATGAAATTTCTTCTTATATTTAATAAATCAGAGATTTATATTTAAAATATATGTAACTAAGTTTGTTTGACAATTCATCACCAAATTAAACAAAAAAATTAATAGGATTGTAAATTTTTTTAACACACATCTAGATAGTACTCTTATCAAAATTATTTTCCTATTTTTATTATATTTAATAAAATTTAATTGAACAAAAAAAATGGGAAAGAGAGAGTAAGATTTAAAATTACGATATGAAAATTTCTATCTTTTCCTAAGGAGTTTCTGACTTACAAATCACTTTTCAGCCAATATTTTTTTTTTTTTAAATTTATTTAAAGAAATCGAAATTTTCCTAACTTTTCAAGATTATCCTAATTACTTTTCTTAATATATTTTACTGACGCTCCATCAATTTTCTAGAGACTGAAATATCAATCGAAGTACATGGTTAATTAGAACAGGTGAGCGACAAACAATGTAATCTTAATTTATCAACAATCCAATTAAAAATATATCATTACGTAATAAAAAATTTCAACACATCATTAATAATGTAACTGAAGTCATTCATTCACAGACAATGTAATAAAAAAAATACTCATGTCAGCCTCGTAACTAAAACAATTCAACATCAACTATGTCATCAAAATAATAAATAAATAAAAAAAATATATTAAAAAAAGGGCTGAAATAAAAATTATATAAGAATTTACACACCATCGCCAGGACAATACACACTATAAATCGCCAGGATTCGAGTTACGAACATGGGTCGCCTAACTGAAAAGCTATGGATTCATTCTGATTGAGTCTTCAACCATCCCATTGTAGAAATTTAACAATTAAACAAAACACATAAACAATGTAATCAAAACATATCAACAATATAATCGGAAAAATTTCACTTATCAGCATTGTAACTGACATCAATCATTTATCAACTATGTAACAGAAATCATATTAAAATATTAACCATAAACACACATTAGGAATTAATCAACCATCGCCGATATTCCCGAGGGTTACGACCAGTGTCGTTTCAATAGGAATCAGATCGATATTCTTGTGATGCCTTAGCCATCTAATTGAATAAATTCAACAAGTAAATAATTTAAAAGAAACACGCAATCAAAACACAAGGTACCCATGTAATTGAAACACAACGACCATACAAATAAAACAAAATCAATCTGGAATAAAGCACAAATAAAGATACAAAAATGTCAAATTAGACATATTATAGTTGTTTCGTTTATATGTAGCACTAAGTATATCATATCCTCATTTGAATATCGACCATTGCAATCGAAAACAGATCAACAATATAACTGAAACTATTCTATTCAACAGCAATTTAATCGAAATCATACCATACATCAAAGGTGGCTGACAGATGCCACGCGCGTTACTAGGTAGCACGTCACAGGATTTTAGACGGAGCGCGGTAAGTACATATTGAAGTAGCGTAATAGTTATTAATTTATAAGAATTACGAGGAACAGCATTTTCCAATCAAAAGAGGAAGAAAAAATTGCCCATACTACTGATTTTTCAATATCAGTAGTCGCTGTGGCTCAAGGGATAGAGCGTCCACTTCCCAATGAGGGGTTCGAATCCCATCGATGACTGGTTAAAATGAATCCTGCGCCCGGTTGGCCCCGACTATAGTGCTGTCGTAAAATATCCACAGTGGTAGACGGATCCTGGGTTAAAATCCTTTTGCCACCGGGCTAACCATGGCAGCTTTTCGTGGCTTTCCTCAAAGCAAATGCTGGTTATTTCCATCAATAAGTCCTCCTCGAAGGCTAGTTTGTCTCAATGCCTGAAGCAGGAGTTCCTTTGTCTTCAAGGTTGGCTTCAAAACTACATAACTGCGGAATTAAATATAGACAGATGTAAACTCAGAATTAGGTTGGTCATTCAACACCGGTTATAAAATAAAATACAGTCGATTATCATAAATGGATTCAGAATCCCATTTCGGGTTCTATTATATTTCCCAGAAGGTAAAACCATCTTAGTATTCCCTCAACTATAGAAGTTCATGTTGTACGGGAGAAATGATTAATATTAAATTTGCACTATGTTGTGATTAGGTTTTTCAACTATGAGTTCTAAATAATCGACAATAAATATCCGCCGTATTTACAGATTTAAGTGTATCTTGTGTGTGCATGGACAACAAGTTGTGACCCATTATTAAATTACATTTCTGATAAGGTTCTGCAACAAGTGTCGCACGAAATGGAATTAAATGTTACTATAAAGTGTTTTAACTGCGAGTTCTAAATAATCGACAATAAATATCCGCCATGTTTCAGATTTAATTGTATCTTATGTGTGTTATTGCGGACAACAAGTTATAATCCATTAATAAATTACATTGCTAATAAGGTTTTGCAACTAATATCGCACGGGATGGAATTAAATGAAGTTTTTGAATGTCATAATGGGGTGTATGTTTACAATATAAATTGATGTATTTTAAAGAGGACAGTTTTTAAAGCGAAAAATAAATTCAATAAATAATTTTTAAATTGTATTGATACACCTAATTTTCCATGCTATAAAATATTGTTAATATCAAGCATTAATTTTCTCAGTTTTACTTTATTGCATACGAGAAAGTCTGCTTTAGGATGATTTATCTTAATTTGATATCTAACTTAGATATTTTTAAAATATTGTCAATTCGATTTCCATTTAAACAAGTTAATAACTAAGCAAATATATATACATCAAAAAGCAACGGTTTAAAGATTTGTTTTTAGAAATAAAAATAACTGGCACATTACACCTGAAAATAAAAAACCGTAATTTAATTGTTACACTGTTTAGAAAAAAGTTCGCCAATTCAGCCATACATCAAAATGTATGGAATGATTTCAATTAAACAATGTAATAGAAATCCCATAAAAGGTTCACATTGAAGGCATGTTAACTGAAAATAAGCGCATCTTTGACATACACGCCAAATAAAACATTTCAACCAGCATTAGGCATAACTAATTCCTTTCTTCGGCAATTATTCACCCAGACAGTCCCGGAAGTAAAGAGATAAAGACTTTTACTGATGAGAATGACCCAATTGACCGCGGAGGAGAAATCCAGAGAGATTATTACTTGAACAAAAAAGGAAAAGAAAATTCCAATATCGGAAACGAATAAAAAACATTAAGAGAGAAAAAAGAACTTTCCAAAAATGAGCACCAAAAAAACCATTAAGAAAAAGAAAGGCAATTTTAACCGATATTTCAGTGGGAGTTGGGATAATTGGAAGGATTCTCTGGTTTCATTACCACAGTAGTAATAGCCGTCATTTTTAGATACTTCCTAATGTTGCGGGTCATTTAATTTCGATGTATCTTTTTACATCTGCAACTAAGTATGTAGCGTATTTAACATAAAAATTTGAATAAAAACAATGATAAATTTCCATCGCATAAAACTTATTGACTATTAGTTACATATAAACAAACTATATTTAGGAGAAATGGCAAAAAGGGAAATTACATTCTTTCAACACATCCAATTACTGCAAGTAATGGAAAACATGTAATTTGCATAATTTAGTGATTATTATTCCATTATTTTGCTATTCATATATGACTCAAGATATTATTACGAGGTGAAATCGTATATCTTCACAAACAAATTTAAAGAGTATTAATATAATAATAAATTTATATAAAAGCAGGGTTTCTAGCGAATTCAACACTAGGAATAAATATGTCATCTATTTTTAGTTAATGTAAGAAAAGTAAAGCGAATTTTGATTAGTTGCAGAAAAGAATGCACTTTATTTTTAAATTTGAAACTATTAAATTTTCAGAAGTATAGTATTAAAATATTTCAAAATAATTGAGTATGTTTTTATAAAATGAAATATATTTTATTGTTGTTTACGTCAAACACTTCCAATACCAACAGAACGCATTACATAAATTATTATTATTTAATAATTATCAATTTCTTATAACTGATAGAAAAATAAGTTAAGACTTAAATTGCCTGTAAACGTTAAGTTTTAATTTTTTTTAAAAATAGAAATAGCTTCATTCATAATATAAGAACTTTCATAATTTTTAAGAAAAGGTCGCAGTCACAAACATAGAGGGAATACGGATACAATTTTTTTCTAAGGAGAAAGAAAATCAAATAAAATACATACGTCAATATAAATAATAGTTTAATTATTTGAATTTTATATAATATTTATCTGAATAATTTGCTGTTGAAAATTTTGCACATCGTGTTGCACAAACTTTTGGAAATTTTGCACAATCATAAAGTAAAACATTTAAATTTTAAACGAAATTTTAGAATAAAAGCTAGAATTTAAGATGACAACTGCAAACATAGAAAAATAAGAAACTGAACACCATTAAATAAGAAACCAAACTACAAACTCTGAAAAAAAAAAAAAAAAACTCACCAATTTCTCAATATAAAATGAAACTACGCGCTAAAAATAAATAAATAAACAAACGAACATGTTTTATCAAAATGCCACACTTAAACTGTCAAGAAATAATAATAAAAAAAGGGTTAAAGAAATCAAGAAGAAGATATCCTTTGAATACCCATCTCCTCCTTACTTGTTTCTCTAAGAATAGCAATGAAATGTAGAAAATAACATCTTTTCACACTGACCACTTCCGATTATTTTCTAAAAGGTAAAGTAACATGAAAAGAGGGAGGAGTCCTAAAAGTAGCCACTCCATTCTGGCTCATTTGATTTTGAAGTGCTTTGAAAGAAGGGGTTGTTCATAATCTTCCATTCCGTCACTTCCTTTTTTCTAGTTGGTAAGGATTGAGTTGGAAAACAATTTAGGTTGCCAGAGAATGTTAAGCTTATTGCTCAAAAACGAAATTAAATTATGCTGTAAATCGATTGAAATATTTAATTTTTTTAATTTAATGTAGGGAAAAAAATATTTCTTACCATTATTTTTTAATTATTAAAAAGCGAACAAATAATTTTTCGTTCCGAGTATTTATTCGACGCTCCGGTATTAGATTGAATAAAATAAGACCTAATAAGATCATCAAACAATTCTTAACAAATATTAATATAAAATTTTTTGTCCTTTGAATTTTCAGTTCGTAATTTGGAAAAGAGAGGTTTTGTCCGCCATACTGCTTTAAGATTATTTTTATCTATTTATAATGCAATTATTTATTGGCAAGTACCTGTAAGACATTTTACAGGGTTCCCACTTATGTCAGCAAAAAATCAATGACTTTATCAGGTACTTCTGTAAAATTTCAATGTAAACCCAGAGCATATACCATGCAATTTTTCATCGAAAAACTTAAGACTTTTTTTTTTTTTAAATTTGCAATGACAAACATTAGATTTTGTGAGCAAAAAATATCATTAAATGATAATTGAAACATAGAAAATTTTCACTAAAATTAGAATTTTTATAACAAATAATAATAGATGTTAGATCGAATCGATTTAAATCAAATCTCACTCAATACCTGATGACTGTTACTGACAATTCTAAGACAGTTTATTTTCCAGGTATGGTTTAGGAAGGTTCAAAATTTTTGTTTTTTTTTTTAAAAAAAAAAACGCAGCTTTTTTCTGTCTATATCTGCTTTTTAGAGTCAAAATAAAATTCCCTGACAACTTCAGGTTTTTCCTGTTCATCCTGACTGTGAGAGCTCTATTTCTTTTCTTAAGAAAGTATTATTTCTAAGCTAAGTTTTTTTTAAAAGAATACAATATTACTTACAAACAATTCAAGACAATAAATCAACTATAACGCACTTTTGATACAAACGTGAAAAAAGATGCATAATGAGGAAGCATCTAGTTTTTATCGTCTTGCTGAAACGATAGCATTAGACATTACCAACTCTACGCTTTTCGGAAAAAATTCTTGCAGTGTTGTAGATTAAATATTAAGTTATTTTTAACCACCACTACACGTAAATGATTCAAAAGCTCATATGAAACGCCACTTTGCTCCACTAGTGGTGAGACTTTTAAAGTGTTGGCAAAATTACCAAAAATTTTAAAAGCTTTAGTTAATAATTATCTATTACTCGTTTGGCGAGACAATTAGTCAACTATAACGAAATTCTGATAAAAATTAACTTGAAACAACGTGAAAAAAGACACACAATTAAGAAGCATCTGGTGCTTTATTGTCTTACCGAAACGACAGTCTGAGACATTATCAGGGCTGCCTACTTCTTAGGTTCTAGAGAAAATTTATTCTAGTGGGCAACTGAGTTAATGCTTTAATGTATGATTGTTTCTTTGGTAAATTTGATATAAAGTTATTTTTCACACCACAACATGTAAATGATACAAAAGTTCATAAAAAACGCCAGTTTGTTCCAACTCTTTCTCGTGGTAAAACTATTAAAATGCTTTCAACATTAGCAACAGTTCTGAAAGCTTTAGTTTTTAATTGTCTAAAAACCTATAAAATATTTTCTTTAAAAAGCGCAGTTGTTGGAAGTCTTCATGTGTGCTTTTCCTCATTGTTTTAACTGTATTTGATACAAATACAATAAAAACAACGTGGAAAAGAACACGTAATGTACTACAAAAGAGAAGCACTTCGTGTTTTATTGTATTGTATCAGAAAATTTCGAATTGTTATAACCGACAAAAATTATATTTAATTTTTATATAAAAAAAATGCATGTATAAAAAAGTCGAAATAAAAAAAATGGATTATAAACAGAATGTGGCTAGGTTGTCAAGGATAATAATAAAAATAAAAACAGTTTAAGTATCTTAGACTTGAAGCAAAGCTAAAATTTTAAAGGCGTGCATAATTATCAGGGCCTTAGAACGAACAAATTACTCTAATCTTTTAAAAGTTATATAAGGTAAAGATTTGCCTGGACCCGCCCTATTAAAAGGCACGCGAGGAGTAATATCAACCTGCAAAAGGTTATACAAAAAAAGAGCCTTTTAAAAGTTATTAAACATTTTTAAAAATCCCCAATCTGGTGATATATTCCCCCCAAGATAAAAATGATCAAATGCAATGGCTTAATCACATTTTTTGCAAATTTTTATGAGCCCAGGTAAGACAGCATTGGAGTAAGTTTTTAAATATTTAAAAGTTAGACCACAAACGCTTTTTATCTCTTCAAAACTGTGGCTTTTCTCCATATTGACGCTTTGAGCCATTTTCAAAACTTGCATAAAGGGCTAAACTTGACTTAACAGTAATGAAAAACTGTTGCAGTCTCACAGCAGTTATGAAAATAGCATATTGTTCGTAAATAAACAAATAGAGAGGACAGAGCCACTGAAAAACAGTCTTAAATAGTGCTATCAAAAGGATAAAAGCAGAAGAAACATGAAACAACGTAGGAAATATGATAAAGGCACCTCAGGAGGTCTTGGAACTGAAGAAAATGAACCACTAACAGAATATGAACAATTGAAAATAAAGTCACTAACCAGTTTTAACTCTGATGTTGAGAAATCCTCTCTTAGAACTTTAACAAGCTTCAGATTAGGAAAGTTAGCTATTATCAGCATTCCCCATTCTCTCTTTTGTTTACAAACAAGACCCATCTTTCCTTTTGTTGCCACAGAGGGCGGTGACAGAGGGGGCGGGACGAACGTCATCTGAAGCAGTGGTAACAAATCGTCGCGTGCCTAACAACTGAGATTGGAAATCTTGCATCAATAGAAAGAAGGGCGAATGGCCACTTTAGTTTTTCATTTTATTTCTCGATGGAACAATATTGAATTTACGATAACACGTGAATTATAAAATTACAAGATGATGAAGTTGAAAAAGTAACAAAAATGTAATAAAGATTATATGGACTCTTTTTTTTATCATTATTATTGAAAAGCTGGTAAGATACGACAGGTAGCAACAAAACCAATAAATCGATTCTAACATCAAAAATAAAACCATAATGACCTAGAGAAACTATTTTTCAATGAATCGATTGTTCACGTCATTCGATTGTAACATCAAATTATCTCTTAAAGCCAATACTATTTTTTATAAAAAAAAAATAGATATATAACTTTTACAATGTATATAAACAAGTAAGAAAACTTCCGATATCAATGAATTTACATAATTAACTTATTAAAAAAATCAAGTTATCGTTTTTAACTTTAGTCTTCTAATATTTTTATTGTAGACTAATTTTTTTCTACATTTTTTTCCCTTAAATCTTTCTATATTGGCATGTTATTCTTGCATTTTTTGATGCTTATAAGCAAGGTTGATTGATTTAAATCAGCTTGATTAAAATCATGATCCAAATTATAAAATTCTCTAACTATTTATTAACTTTCTAAGTTTTAAAATTTGATATAAATATATTACTCTACAAATAAGTTTCAATTATATAAATTACATTAGCACTTAGTATGAAATAAATGACAACATTTAGAAAATGCAATTTTAAAAAAAAAAATTTAATTATTGCAATTTTTTTCTAAAAAACAACATAAGATCGTGGAATTCTTTTTTTCCCGCAGCCAAAAAACGAAAAACCTCACAATAATTTCCTTTTAGTGCAATGATTGTTGTTTACAACTTGATTGCAGTTATTTTTTATAATAATCTCTTTGCCGCTCAGCTAGCTTATTTACAATCTAGCGGTCTTTAACAATACTCCCTTTTAGGTATTTTCCTCTTGGTTATAGTTGGTCCCAATTAAAATACAAGCTTTCATTTGTCTTAAAATTTGTTATCTGAACTAAATGAATAAATAAAGTTTTCTTTTATTTAAGAAAATGTCAAACAGGAGAACGCGTCGTTAAAGGCAGGTGAATTGGAAAATCGCACCCCCCCCCCCCCCCGTTAAGGACAGAGGTCGCATAGTTAACCAAATTTCAACTACTATTTAAAATGACGGCATAATAAGCATATAATTTAAAAGAAACTATAGCATAAAAAAAACGTTAAGATTTTATTTTTTATTACATTAGTAAACATTTGTAATTCAATAACTTCTGTCCTGGTAATTTTTTAAAACGATCTAAAAATTCCAACTTATTAAAACCCAAAGGAAATATACAACCCACAATCAAAATACTGTTAAAAATCAACAGAAAAAATTCAATATTTTGACACTTGAACTTTCTTTAAAAAGAAAATTTCCCACAATGAAAACACGTAAAAGTAGTTTTTTCGAAGAAAAATTTGAAAACCTACAATAATAAATAATTCAAGTGATCAAAATTAAGTAAACAGAGGCTGCAACATATCAAATATTTTTCATTCGGAAATACTATAGATATTTTGTGTTTTTATTTTTTAAGGCAAATTGATGTAGCTCTAATAACACTACAAGGATAAATTAGTGATAGTCAAATAATAGTACTATTAGTACAAACTAGTGGGATGCGCCCCCTGAAAGCTAACGCTCGTTAACCCCTGAAAATTGCTACGCAATCTTATATGGTTTGCTTCGCAAACCAAGCTCGGTTCGCTCGCTACTAACTTAGGTACATTGCAAATGTACAAAATTCTAAGAATTTAAAACAATCATTCAAATCCATATAACAACTTTTTTTTTAAAAAAAAAATTACATCTTTTTAGTAAAAACTAAGTCATTAAAATAAATTTGAATTCAAATAAATGACATGTAATTCGTTAAACCTATTAGAAATGTGCTATAGTATAAAATCTTAAAGCGTAACAGCACGACTGAGACTCGTTTTTCAATGAATAACTAATAACAATAATAAAACAAATAAATTCGTGATATAAAGGAAAAATTGTCAAATAAATTCGTAATATATAAATTCGTGAAAAAAAGCGCTTTCGACGAAATACTAAAATAGAGAGATCTATCCACAAACAGCTGATAGGGTGAATTTCGGAAGAGATCACATTTGGTGAGAATGCTCTCTCTGGTTATTTCAGTTTCCGTTTTCAAAAGCGCTATATATTGAGCCACCTCAGCTAAATTTGGCATGTGACATTTTTGGCGGCAATCATTGGTCGATTTTCTAGCGTTCCCATTCGGGGAGTTGTAATGAGGCTTTTTTTTTGTCGCTGTGTAAGAGAAATATACATAGAGATAATAGTACTAAAATACAAATAATAGTACTAAAATACAAATAATAGTACTAAAAGTATAAATAATAGCACTAAAAGTATAAATATTGGCTTTAATAATAGTTACTAAATTCATTGCGACCCTAGAAAGCCACAAAAAAATTTTGCAGTTTTTATCTGAAACTGATAGTGTATTTGTCCAGTGAGAGAAAAAAATCACAAAATAAAGCTTTTTTCTTAATTAATTGAAAAGATTCTTTGCTATAAACATGTAGTAAAAGTCAGGGCGTATAAAAATACATTCGCAAAAGAAAAGAAGAATGCGGAATGTTAGCGGACATAATCCGCTTTTCCGCTACCTTCAAGAAGAGAGAAGGAAAAAGTGATTCCTCAATGCATGTGTAGTGAATGGAATGTAGAGAGAGAAGGAACATGAGGGGCGGCGACCCTAGCAACTGCTTTTCTTCAGTTCACCCCTGGCGGATTTGAAATGGAGGCCGCCCTTCAACTCCGGTCGGTCCTTCCTTCCGTGCGTGCTGAGGGGTGGAAGTCGCATCGGAAGCACACTATTTTGTTATGTGTCACTGGAGGAAGGTCCTCATCGCCTATTTCCTAACTTATATTCAACGTTAAAAAACTACCTTGATAAGAAAGGCATTTACCGATGACCACTGTCATAGCAATTTTATCAATATCAAAAATTATTTTATAAAAATATAATAATAGGGATTTAATTTTTTTTATTCTTAAGAATTAAACCCGAAAATAAGACATTTCATGTAATTTGCATAATTGCAGCAGCATTTTGGGAGATTTTTTTTATTTAGAATCGCCGCCTTAGAAATGGTACTTTTATCAAAGTTGAATTGTTATAGTAGTTTTATCAACGACTAAAACTATCATGTAAAAAAATATTATTTTAAATTATTAAACTTAGAAGTTTCAAGAAGTCTTCGCAAAATAGTTAACTTTATTAATTTGGGGAGATTTTTGTTATCAACGGGCCAATACAAATCAAATTTCAGAAGCAGATTACTATTTCTGGTACAAAGAGTAGCTCTGTTTCATATTGAAAAACCATTTTATAAAAACATGGTTCACTGGGGAAAGACGAGTACTGACAGTTACGAAAAACTAGCATCAGCCCATCCGAACAATTTAAAATAATTTGAAAGCTAAAAAGCATATCTTTTTCGAAACAACTGCATATTCAACACAATAAAATTCCATATTATCACAGGTTGAGGATATGTTAATTGTTCAGCAACTCCTACACGTATTTTAATATAATAACATTTAAAACTTAAATATAATACAGATTTTTTAAAAAAGCAAATCACATAAAAACAAACATACATCCTTAATAAACAATTTATAGAGAAACGAAAAGTCAAAACATAAAATCATCTATGAAACAATGCATAAAAAATATTTTATGCTGTAATACGAAAAAGATCTAAGTGCAAAATATGCTAACTGCTTTTTTTTTTAAACGAAAACTGAGAATAAGAGCAATTGTATTCATTTCTATAGCGTGCGAACAAAAAATTTCTGTTACGAAATTGAAACTTAAGCTAGTTAAAAATTTTAAAAAATAAAGTATGTATAAACCACAAGCTGTTGTGTAGTACTTAGGGGTCTCTCTTTCACCTTACGTTCAAAAGCGCAGTTACCAGATTTTGCACCTATGCTCATTATATGATACTCATTATTTCGAATAAATAAATAATAGTAATAGAAAATATAAAGTTTTCAAGAAATTTTCTTAGAGAAATAGTCATTTTTAGAAGGAAAAAAAAAATCCTCAGAAAAATTTTTTAAATTATTAATCTGCAACTTTTATGTCATAAATGCATACAAACTAAATAAATAAACCTGTATTCTATATCCATAACAATCGAGAAATAGGTCTAATTTACTAACATGCCAATAGCTGCACCAAGAAAATTGTGACTTACCTAAAAGAAAAAAAGAAAAACAAGTTAGCAAATTTAAACAATAAAACTAAATCAAGTAACACAAATAATAGCAATTACAAAAGCACACAAATGTTTAGAAAAGAAGGAGAAAACAAAACAATGCATTTATTTCATTATTTAATTTTTAATGTCATTATTTCGAACACAATGCATTGATTTTTTCAAAAGAATAAGGCTGCTAAATAATTAAATGTTTCTAAAGAGAAATATCACTTTGGAATCATTTTGCGCAAAATATTATACCTAATTATATAATAACTAATTACTCTACGCCAATAATACCTGAAGTTATTAGTGATGATTCATTTAAACAACTTAATAATCGAATAAAAGATAAAGCTTTTATACAATTTAAATGATAAACAACGAATATATTACATACTAACAAACACGCATAAAATCCTTTTTAAAACTACTGTTCTTTTTTTAATGATCATTAATGTTCTCATTATAAAGGAACAAAAAAATATTTGAAATTAAATTTAATTCTTTGGTCAGTGCGACGATTCCAAACAGCTGATTTCACCATAAAAAGAGATTTTAGCGCTAAATATCATTCGAAATATTCTCCATTTAACGAAATGAGTCTCAATATAACGAATTTTCAGAAGTTGATCTTTGAAGAAAATTAGGAGTAAAAGGCAACGAAGAAGAAAAGCTTATGTTAAGTTCACGGTCTTTTAGGAAATAGCGAAAGAACTGATAAATGTTTCATGTCCAGATGAAGAGATTTTAAATAGTATAATGAACAAAGGTTAAGGTCAAGACAGTGATTCGAAAATTGAAGGCGTGATGCAGCCAAAACTATATCGGACAAGACAAATTATACACCACTATTTAAAATGCAAAAGAAGAAAAAAAGAAAAAAAATTGTAACCAACGATATGCAAAACATTTTAAACTCACACAATTTTTCTAACAAAATAAACATGAGTACACCAAAGAACATTTAATCCTCTAAACTAGAGTCTACAATTCATAAAATTTTGTGATATTTACTCAAATAATTGCAGAAATTAACCACCGTTAACAAAATTTTCTCCTTCTCCTTAGCGAATTCTTCAATTGATTGAACGAATTGATTTCGTTATAAAAAGATATAAAGGAAAATATATTTATTTAAATCATTAATAACTTCAGGTATTATTGACATAGAGTAATTAGCTAATTAATATTTTGGTCAAAATGGTTTAATAGTAATATTTCACAGAATAAAATTTATGAAATTCTAATATTGTAATTTGTTTACTGCAAAATTTTATTAAATTTAGTAAAAATACACCATGGAAACTTTAAATGGTTGAACATATTACCTGTAGGAATTTTCTACATTTAAATTGTTGGATGATTAAAATGTTTAGCGCAACGCAAAGATAAAATAAATTTTAAACAAAAATAAATACAAATAAATGTTTAAGTAAATCTAAAACTTTAAACAAAATCATGATATGGCAAAAAAGATCGATTGAATTTATACATTAAAATAATATTACCTTTCCAGTTCTTATAATCACAACAACATAAAAGGTCCATTTTATGTTGCTGCATCACATAAAAATCGGTTATGCTTTATTTATCGTCAATTATTTGACTATCTTATAGTTAGAGATAAAATTCTCTTGACCACACTATATGATATATATATTAATGTTAATATCTTTATTATTCCAAAATCGTTTGCGTACCTTTCATACTTAGAAAAATATATACTATCTTCCCCCAACCTCTAGCATTAAGACCGGCACCGTCCCCTTTTTCTTACATTCTAATTCCTAATATATATAAAAAAAAGCAGGGGGGGGGGGGGAGTAAGAAAGAAATCGTGAGGGTGGTATTCTCATCAACACTTGAAGGTGGGTGTACTCGAGGCGTGACCATCACCGGCAACGGACATGGAGCTCTACTTCCGGTGCACACGCAATTTACTTCCACCTTGGAGGAGAAATAACCGCCAGACAGTTCTTTGTCCACGTAGGCCAGTTCGATTAAAAAGGTTTTCTGCTTTCAACCGCGTTCAATAGAGGGTCAATGAAATAGATTTATTCAATGTGATACATATTGAAATCCAAACATTATTAATTTATTTAAAGCTTTTCAATCGTTATTTTTGAAATTTCTCCGTTTTTCGCTGGAAGAAAATTTATGACTTTTATAAAAAAAAAAAAAATATTATAAAAATGTTTAGTTATGAGATTAATTTTTGTTTGTGGCAAAATAAGAAAAATTTTAAAATCTAGTTAAGTTTTATATGATAATTGTAAACCAATTATTGAAAGAATAATAAGAAAGGTATTTTAGTAATATGACCCACAAAACATTTTGGCGAATACCGTGTCATCTATAATAACTTAATTTTATTAACAGCGTTAAACAACCGACTCAATTCTGAGTTTACAGTTAGTGGCTTCGGAAATACAGCCTTTGACTCCAAATGAGGTCCAGAGGCTCGAATCCTGAGTGGTGACTGGTTCATACGAATTCTCGTCCCGGCTTGCATTGATCATAGTGCTGACGAAATATATCCTTTGTGGTAGACGGATCATGGATAAGAATATCCTTTCCTTTCGGATTACCGATGAAGGTTTTCCATCAAAAAAAGTCCTCCACGAAGGCTAACATTGTCCAATCTATTTTATGAGCATTAGCCAAGACTTGGGCACTCTTTGTTGCCGTCTGAAATCAGTCTTAGAATTTTATTTTCTAGATATTTTTTTTTTCTCTGAAAAAAATATTTCGCTTTAAAGACTCGTACATTAACGCATAGCACAAGAGTAATTATTAATAGAATATTGATTTTAATCTTATTGCCATGCTTTTTGAAATCTACAAAACCTAATAGTTCTAAAGTTTGTAATTAGTTTCGAGATGTTCTATAAATAATGTCATTCAAAGCTCTCCAAAATTATCCACTCATTGGATCCACTTAAAATTAAAAAGCACCCTTAAGACATTTTACTAAAAAAATACATCCTCTTGGGCAATCACTTAGCACCGTAAAAATTTATCAAAATGTGTAATATTATGTTATAAATAAATTTGATTCTCAACAATTTTTTAAATTACCCACCTTCACGATTTTATGTGTAATTTCGCTTTAATTTTTTCAAAAAATATTATTAAAAAAATAAATAAAATAATTATTAAGTGATATATTATTAATATTAATTACATAATTGATATATTATTAATAATAATTATTAATTAATATATTATTAATTGATAAACTTGGAAATTTTTTTCTATAATTTAAACTGAAAATCACGAGAAAATAAACAAGGGTTAATTTTTTTTTCTCTCTATTCTAAAAAAAAGTTTTTGCAGTTAATTTTGTCCCCTGAAAAACTTTTTAACTACGTGATGAAAATCTAAGATTAAGGAATCAATTCATTCAGAATCTTTCAGGGAAGACATTTAGGGCATTCAAATCTTTTACATAATTTTAAATTTTTATTTATTTTAGTTTTAAAGCACGATTTTGCAGTTAATAATGAAGAATAACCGCCGTTCACAACAGCCAATCACATGTCTGAAAACGGCAAGCTTAAAAAAGCGATTTACAAGTCTGAATTTTCTTTTTCAGAGATGCAACCAATCACAAAATAGTTAGAATTTCATTCTTCAGTTTTACAACATCTCAACTTATTTCGTATTGATATATTGATTAATCTGATTATTTGTTTTCTAAAACGTTAATTCGTAAGTTTAATCTGGTTTTAAATCTTAATTCGATTTGTTTATTTACAAGTAATGCCTAAAAAGAAAAGACCTAACATTACTAAAAAGTCGCAACTCAATTATTTTACTGCTTATTCTGCATTTAAGAAAATTAATTCTTTTCGATGATAACAGTTAATATTCAGTTTAATATTGAAATATATGAAATCAAAGCATTCTTGGTTTTGCGAAGCAAACCAAGCAAGAATTGCGAAGCAATTCTCCGGGGGTTGGCGAGCGTCAGCGAGCAGGGGGCGGAGCCCTCTAGTTTTTTAAAAAAAGGTATTTATTTAAAAATTAAACATTTATTAATTTACCTAGCCGACAGAAAAAGAGATACTAAATTTTTAACCAGTTGAGAATAATCTTAAGTAAATATTTGTTATAGTAATCAGAATTAAACCTATAAATACGGAAAATTTTAACAGTTTATAATTATTATTTAAACAGTAAATTAATTATTTTTAAAATGGAATAGGAATAAAAATGCAGTGTTTTTAAGGGATGACGGCTCATTTTTACAAAAAAGGAAAGAGGGAGCATTCATACGGACCAAGAAGCCGAGCAGCCCTTCAAAAAACGCTAAGGGAGAGCACTGCCCATAATTTGTAACAGTATCACAAAATACAGAAATATAAAAAAAAATAAGTGCCAAATGCAATAAGCAGAAAAAAAGCTTCACCCTCCCTCACTTAAAAAAAAAAAAAAACTGTAAGGTCAACAACAACTCCATAAGTTCAAGGTAGTATCAGCCACCGCAGGAATGCAAAAACTTTGGTTTTTCCATGTACAAGATCCTTAAACAAGGGATAAAAAAAAATTTGAGGTTGAACATTCATTTATATCAATCTCCTTTTTTTATTTTCTCAAATGCATTCGCATACTTGAGTCACAATATGAAAACCAAAGATTAAGATATCCCTCCAAATGTGCATGTAAGCATATTAAGAAGATAAATATAAAAATAGAATATAATTTATTGACGCACGTAAAGTAATTGCTTTTGATCAGAGGTTCCCAGTTTGTTTCGGCTACTGAACCCTTTATAATTAAGCTTCTTCCGGAGGAACCCAGACTTAATAATTGAAGTAAGACAATTGTGCACGTATAAACAACTAAAAAAACTGTGTTATTGTGACTTCTAGACTTTTTTATGTTAGATATGATAAAAAAAGAAATTTTTTTTATCGTTTTACCATTAATAATATTAAGTTAGGTTTAAAGTTTGACAGTAGTTCTCTGTTCTGTAGATGATCTAGTCTAGTCACAAAAAAAAATTTTTTATACATATATTGCTATAAAAAAGAACAGTTATAAGCGTTGAAACTGGTAATTAAGGAAACATACTTCTTCATTAAAGAATTCATATTTTATTTAGTTTTAAAAAGCGCAACGTGTAATAACTATCGCAATTTTTTATTAATGCATTGTCCTTTTTATAGTTTTTCATAATTGTTAGAAAAATTATTAGCATTTTCATTTCTTTCTATTCGCATTTTACTTTAAATATAATTTCATAAAAGCAATCGAAATATGTTTCAAAAAAAAAAAAAAAATAAAAAAGCTGTTTACAAAAGTCTTAACTCTTGGAACCCCTATTAACTCTCCCACGGAACTCTAGGGTTCCTCAGAACACCATTTGGATACCGTTGCCTAAGATAAATACAGAAGGATTTGAATACTAGTAATAAAAATATATACATATTCTAGTAATTTCAAAAATAAACAATAGAATGGAAGATATGGGTGTTAAAATCTAAACTTGTGATTAACAATTACAACACACACACCTGTTCCTATAAAATAAAACACATTTTTTGTGTTCTTATCATTTGCAGTAGAACCTCGTTCGAACGTTTTTCGAGGGACCATTCATTATGAACGATAGATATGGAAAAACGACGAATGCGGGTCAAATAACGACTTGAAAATGTATAAAATGAAATAAAGAAGTCATACACTCAAAAATTAATAAATTTACAATAAGTATGAAAAAAAAATTGTAATTGAAATGCTAAAGTTACAATATTTAAGGTGCAAAAGAAGGATGAACTACCAGAATTTTAACTAAAATATTTAACTATCAAACAACATTTTTAAGTTATCAGTTTTTTTTTCTTTAAAGAAAGATAACAACGAGACGTTAAAAATGTAGGTTATCCTCTTCAAGATAAAAACATTCACTTGTCAGTAGTACACATTGAAGAGATAAAGAGTGATAAAAAGATTTTCACTTAAACCCTTTTCTGTTCCAGATTGCTACAGATAACTAACTAAATAAAAGAATTCTGCTGAATTCCATTACATTAACAGCTGCAATCTTTTCTCTCTTAAAGAACCCTCCTAACTGAAGCTTGAACGAGAAAGTTCAATACAGATTCACCCAATTCGATAATTTAATTATGCATTATCTATAAAAAAAATAACTTTAAAATAAAAATGAGAGAATCAAATAATATATATATATATATATTATGGGGTCTGTTCAGAAGAAATTTGGGTCCGTTAACGGACCCTTCACAAATTTGTTTATTTTCATTATTGTTTCGTTAATTGAATAAGCCCTTCCCAGGGCAGAAAACAAGAAAGATGGATGTAAACGAATTAAGTTTTGTCTTCGGCAGACGATTCTTCCATTATTCGTCCGAAATGAATATTCTGCTTTCAGCAGTATAGGCTAAATACCAAATATTTGTATGTTGCATCTCTAATTTAGAAGCAGCAATTGCTGTTTATTTTTGAAAATAAAATTTTTCTAATTATAATTTCACAGTGCTGAGCATAATCTTGTATCTATTTACAATTTAAAAACTCCTTCAAAAAATTTTTTGCAATAACCGAACCCTATTTGCACAAGTTCAGAAAAGCAGGACTCTGGTTGAAAGAATGTGAGTAATTTTTTCACAATCACAAAATGTCTGGACAGACCCCTGATATATACATACATACTAGATTTTGTTTTAAGAAGTAGATTTCTGGATGTATATATAGAACATAAAATATTTTTTTAACAGGCAGAGAAATAAGTAAGATTTTAAATAGTAGAATAACTACTTTACATTCAAATTGAAATATTATTCTGATTCTTTATTCGAGTTATCAGTTTTGTCCACTAGGTGCATACTAATTTAGAGATTGTACCAAGCAAAGTCAAATATTTTATCTACTTGAAATATAACATCTCTACAATAAATTTCCTAAACCAAATAGATAAGAAATGAAAATATATTAAAAACCTCAAAGAACAACACTTACAATAACTGAAAAGTTACAAAAATTAAATTTACTTAATTAAATTTGAAAGAAACGTTTTTCTAAAAATATCTAAAAAAAATTACGCAAAACGATAAGTAGGTAATACTTTTATAAAATTGTCTGCACAAAAGAATCGATAGTTTAACGAACGTAGATTCACTAAACGTGAAACATACGAAGTAAATGAGCAAACGATCATTAAAAAAGCAACTACAAGTAATTAGCTGGTCCGGAAGGAATTCTCACAGATTAGTCTGGGATCATCCCTTTTCCGGAACGGCAACTCTAGTTAGAGGGACTACCTCAGCCGAAAAGCCACCTAAACAGTTGGGAGAGTCGTTTTCCAAACTAATCCAACTAGCAATTACCGTTTGCATCCTCCCCCCCTTTGGCAGACAACGGATAAAAAAAAAAAGTTTAAAAAAAGAAAGAAAACACGTGGTAGCCGCAAAAGAATGAATAAAAAAGAAAAAGTTCGGAGAAAGAAAGAACTGGTTGTTAGGATATCGATCGGAAAAAGGTGAAGTTTCGAAACAAGGAAAAACGATTTTTATTTATGCTTAGCAAATATTAATAGCTGAATTTTTTTAAACTACGAGTTATTCGGAATTTTATCGCGATGGATCAGAATTTAAATTATGTATAAATCAATAATAACGTAGTTTTCGAAGAGTAATAAGGACAAAATCATTTTTTCTCAAAAAACGTGTGTTTGATTTTTAAAAAAGTAAAGCAGATTTTCAATCTGCGAAAAAATTGCCACATTTTTTTTTTTTTTTAAATTCTATATAATGGACTCAGTTTTTTTATTTAAAAAAAAATTTAATCTTGATTTTTTGTATCACATCGATTTAAATCTTTTCACACTTTAAGATTCTAGAATTTTGAAGTTAAAAATTTAGTAAAGTTTCAAAGTGAATTTAAATTATTCTGAAAAACGGGTATATGCTAGTTGTAAGTTTTTTGTTATTTTACCATTAAGAAGCAAATCGCGTAAAAAAAATTTGTATAACATCCACTCTGTCCGTATTTTATAAAATAAAATCAAGTGCGCAAAAAAAAGAGGTTTGAGGGAGAGAGTATTCAAATATGCAAGAATTTGAAAATGTTACTCAAGTATCAAAAAAATAAATATAAAACGCTGTACATTTAAAATATTGCTTGCTCATAGTGCTAAAAATTTGTCTATATTTATTGATTTTCTCATATATCACGAATTTCAATCGCCCAGAGGATTCTGAACGTAGAATTAGCAACTCGCGCTTATCAAATATTAGTAACTGACATCGAGTGTTGATTCGATAATAGGAATGATCAGTTATTTTATCAATACCATTATCTTTTACCTCGATTATAAAAAGAAACGGATAACCACAACCGCAAAACACAAAAGTCATTTTTATGCCAGATATTTCTTTTAATATAGTTAGTTATAAGCACCTTAATGAATATAAATACTTAAAGGAAACGTTTATATATTTAAATAAGATTTAAGCAAACATTAAAACAGGAAAATGGATGAGAAAGCAATGTAAAATAAGATTTGATGTATTGGTCATAGAAACGATATCAATATAGGAATATGAATGATATCTTAACAGAAAATGATAACGAAATTACATTGTGGTTAATTATTCAAGCATATTAAAAGAATTATTTTTACTAGTCATATTAAATGGAAAACATTAATAAAATAAATAAAGTAAAAACGACGATTTTACACTATTGCGTAGTTTATTTCTTTATGACTAGGTCAAGGAAGAAAAAAAAAAACATCGTTGTGACGAAAAGTTATTACGTCAAATACGCAATCGAAACGTTAAGAGGTTGATATATTAGGACAAGCACATTAAAGAAAGAATGAGACTTTATTTATTTTAAATCAATAGCTCAAGTAAACGCTTTAAATAAAAATGACAGAAATATTTATGATTCTTTTCCGTCGTTCATTCTTTTAACATATTTCTAACTCTAACGACAAAATAATATGAACAGATCATAGCAATATTTATTTGCGTTATTCGATTACTCAGTGAAACTTTTCATGGAAAAAAAAGAGAGAGAAAGAGAAAATATGACGATACATTCTGGAGGAGAAAAAAAAAGTATAATACTAAGTCAAAATAAGAGTATCTTTTTTAAAGCTTATGGTAAAGTATTTTGTAAACGGCCCATTTTTGCTAAGAAATATTTTGTGAAGAGTCTGTTAATGAACCAAAATTTCCCTCAAAATGACCCATGCAATGATATTATAATTATTGCTGTCCGTTTGAGATTTTCCACAAGTCAAAAGGACAATATAAAAACTTATAAATAAATGAATACTTGATTTCAATGAACAACTTATAAAAGATTCATAATAGTTTGCAATAGATTTTTGGTTTAAGCATTCAGATTTGTGGTGAACAATATCAATCAGTAAATTCAATAAATCTAATCACTCATGAGTGGTAAGTGGAACTATTTTAAAATCCTTTGAATTCTGAATTCTTTAGAAGAGAAACAATAACAGTATATAAATTTTACTGCGCTATTTCTTCACTTAAATTTAAATAGATATAGATGAATTAAATGATTCGACACTTAAATATTCAAATTATAATAATTAAAAATATCCAAGTCACATTAATTTATAATTGCAATCCTACCTGCCAAAACCAATTTTTAAAATTGCAGAAGATACATTGCAATAGAAAATCACTTAAAATGCTCACAAATGTAGAAATCACTTACAAGATTTTATGAGGTTCAAATCCTTACGTAAATTTATAGTATTTAAGAATTGAAATATCAAATCATGCAAAACCTACAATTTTGATATTTCATTTTAATACAAAACGTCTGATTATATAATGGACTACACTTCATTTTATTATAAAAGAAAAAAAAAAAAAAAAAAAAACCTAACCTCGATTATTTAAAATACTTCTTTCTTACCTATTACAAAACAATAAATCGCCAACCTTTAAAAAATCGTTTGTCTAAAAAAAATAATGTTTGCCAATTATTAAATTTGCCAAAATAATGCCACCAATTATTTTTTTTATAAAAATATGACGTGATTAGGCGGAATTTTGATCGACATAATACTGTTTTGATGTCATCAACAAATGAGTAAAATGTACTTAATTTGAATCGAGCATGACGTTGCCATATGCGGGAGTAACGAAGCACTTTAACAAAAATAAACTTTAAAAAAAAAATTTAATTAAAAAAAAAAAACATGATTTTTTATTTCTGTTATATTGCGTGGGAATTTATAGATTATGGCGAAAGCAGATTCCGATGTAAATACAGGTTATTTTAGAAAGAAAAAAAAAATAATCCAGATTTTTTAACAAACAAAGAATCGAATTTTAAATTGAAAATTCATTAAGTTATCGTAATTAATTTTGACTATATTATCCCGCTTATTTATCCACAATTGGCTGGAAATGGTAGTTCTTTAAGGGGCAGATGTACCAGCCAATTTTTATTACGATAAATAAAACAAATGACGCTCCTACTAACATTAGCAACGCATACTAAAACAAAGCATTTCAAATAACATTTCACAGTCTGCTTTAAACACAAGAGATTATCATTATCTAACGTCCCTCCAAACACAATTTATTTTTAACAGCCCCAAATACCTCCAGCAGTGTCAAAGTTAAATGTTTTCTTCTCGAAAACATGGAGATCTAGAAAAGGGGAGAAAGTTTTCTAAAGTAGTCTTTAGGAGGCGAAATCGAGGGAAGAGAGGTAAAATTCAAGCACAGCGTTAATCGCCTTTTAAATAACGCGTCACGCAATACCTCTATCAGCACACCTCCGTCACGGCTTTGACAATCTCAGGCACTAGAGTAGAATTAACTTCTTAATGCTAAATTGAGACAAGGGTGCTCAATTCTTTCCTTTAAATGATCCTCAAATATATTTGAAGAAAAGCACATTATTCAGAGAATTAAAATTTTACAGTTTTATTTTTCGCTCGTAATCCATATGCATAGTTTTATAAATTTTATACGCTATCTTTTATACTTAGTTTATGATTTATTCTTCTATGAATAGCGTAATCATTCATTTTATTTATTTTATTACGAAGATACGAAATGTAATCGCTCATTTTATTATTGATTTGTTTAACTACAAAGGTATTTTTTTCTCTCCAATGCCAGCCAGGGGAATGACCCTACGTCATACAGGCATTTGAAGGGCAGATTTGTTGTCCACTTTTCCAGGGGCACCTTTTCCAGGGTATTGGGTGGGCCAACGCTGCTCCCAGAGTAAGGACAGATGGTACGGAGAATGAAAGAGCATACATGCCTTGCCCGGGATTCGAACCCAGAACCTTTATGATGCAAGGCCAGTTTCCTGACACCTACACAGGTCGGTCGGCACTACAAAGGTATAGAAACATAAAAATAAATTTTAAGAGGACCTTCATCTCCTCGACCAAATTCAACTGTGGAAAGGGGTGAAGACGGGAAAGAAAAATTCTAAATACGATTTCAATCCTTTTCATTTAATTTTCACGAGTGAACTGATAATGGATATCTATTGTATTTGGCACTATCTTTCGATTAATGTTAAATATAAGTTCGTCACCCAATTAGAATTTGAGATATAAAGCATGCAGTATTTAAGATTCATAGAAGTTCTAAAGATTATCAAGCTCTATTTCTCCTAATCTAATAAAACGATCTCTTTATTTATTATTTAGCCTTTTTCTAAAAGTATTATGTTGTCTAATTATACTATATCATCAACAGTTTGTCAAGTACAAAAAATTATGGAGAAAACACTAATTAAAAATTTAACCTAGAATCCAAGATAACGAAATAGAGTCCTCTTAAGTTTCAATTAATTTTACTATGAAGTTGCAAAATTTTACTTCAATAAATGCACTTTTAAATATTTATGTATCTAAATAAAATCACTGAACATTTTTTTCTCCCTTGTACTGTAATGTGCTATTGCAGTTTTAAGTGTTTAAATGTAAGTTTTAATTTTAAGGCATAGAACTATGTGAAAATTTAACACAATTATAAAAATGAGTCGAAATATTTCCTTTTTTACTTTGTCTGAATTTCGTATATTTATTTATTTTCAGATAAATTTTGCAAAAATTATTTGGTACTCGTAAAATTAATATAAGTTAAAGAAACATCAAAATCGTTAAAATTGTTGGCAACCCCTGGTGCAGTTCCCGCAATTACAACTGGGGTCGGAACCCTCAGTTAGAGAAGCTCTGCTTTAGACCAAAAGTCACCATTAAGTAATTTTCTAATATCTTAATCTTAACACATGTAGAGAGCAGATTACGTCAATAGGATCCTAAGTTTAAGATTAACCTGAATTAATTAAATGTATAAGCTGCTAGTACCAAAACCTAAACAGCAGAACTCAAACGACAATGCGTTCACAAATTAAGAAAAGATGCAATAAACTAAGTTTGATACAAAAAAAAGAGGAATAGAACAAAAGCAGAAAAATTGCAACTTAGAATAAACATTTTAACAATTTAAAGTAGAACTAAGTAACAGGCAATGTTATCAGCATACAAGCGCTTAATAAGGTCTAAGAACAAATTTATCTCATTAAATAAGTACACACTGAATAATAACAATAGAATCAATTTCTACCCAAACACAACGATAAAAACACAGCTGAAATATAATCATATGTATGAGCCATAATTTATTGCATAAACATCGAACTAAATATACATTTTATTTCCGTTTTATCCTACTAAGCTCTACAAGATACTAGTTATCTGATTAATTTCGACATAATTGATATTCTATAATGATAATAAAAACAATGAAATAAGTTTATGCACGCAATTGAATTTTTTTTTACTTGCAGTTTTTTTCAAGCATGTCTTTTGAACCATATTATATACGTAACGTAAACATTATTTATTTAACTCTGCTTAAAGTTGCAACATATTTGCACCTTATTGTGACAAAAGGTATATTAAGGCTGAACAGTGTAGCGATTTTTCAGAGCGTTGACAATTTGTTTAAATGAAACATTTAGCATTCAAATCGCTTAGATAACAAAAAAAGATAATCAAAATTAATCATATAAAAAAATAATTTAATTTTAAATACAAATACCAGACAATAGTTTTTAATTTATCATTAATAACAAAGATAAATCTAACGCAATTCCAATTAATTCGAGTAAAACATACCTTGTAACTAAATAATTCCTCCAAGCCAAGGATAAATTTCGAAACCACCCCTCTCCAGCAGCAGATATCGATCGACGCAGATGGAGAGACCACAATGGAATAGAATATAGAACTCAATCTCATTTGGAAGCTCGAGGAACTATTTTAATCACTTTAAGCGCGATCGTAAATTCAGAGCTATAACAACGCCATAAGCATTTACGTATAACGCTGTCTGGAATATACAATTTCTTTGATAGGCTCGCTTAATGGGTAACAATTAGAAGTTTTACTCCACTTTATTAGAGTTGTTTTTTAAAATTGCTTTGAATCACGTTCGATTTCATTCAACTCTTAACATTTTACGATGAAAAGAGGGATTAAACTTTAAACTAGATTTAGAACCTTATCTCTATTAATCTTACAAAAATTTGTAATAACGTTTTTAGATTTTTCACTTCCCGTTTGGAGGATAACATATAATAATAATACATCTTTAAATGTAATAAAAGGATTTAATTAAATTTATATATACACTTCATATGGTAAATACACTATTTTTTATAATATGTTAATATTCTGCAAAAGACAAGTGAAAAAAAACAACACCTAATAAACGATAGAAAGAAGTAAATCATATCCAATAATACAACGAAAACTATCAATAGAATTAGCTGACATTCTTATTATCTCTAAAATATAGCAGTGGTCGTTAAATCTATATTCAAATTTTTGCTAAATACACGCAACTCATTCGTCATCAGAAAACGAGTACATATAAATATTCATAATTAATAGTTTTAGAACATTAACCATGGAAAAGAACAAAAATATCTCAAGATAACATAATAGGTAAGTATGTCAACTTTTTTAATTAGATAGAATTGAATGGTTACGTTCAAAAGGGGGGAAAAAACAACTGTTTATAGTATTTGTATAAAATTAGACTATAAAATGTTACAGCATAAACATTTTATAGTATTTATTTCTTATTTACTAACGGCTAAATCAATAATGTCGATGCAAGAAATTTCGTTTCAGTCTATTTTCTATTCCTCTGTCTAAGGGATGAGCAGAGCTCAGGTAAACGATACTTTAAAAGCTGAAATATTCAGCTCTCTTTCTTTAGCTATCAGGTAACAAGCACACAAAAACATTTGTAAAAAGCTTTTTTTTTTTTTTACTTCCTTTTTAAAAAAAAAAGACTAATAATTATTTTAAAAATATTTTATGTGAGGAATGAAATGTTTAATACATTGAATTTGTTCTTGGCGTACGAGTTTGCTGAAAAATATTACAAACGTTGAGAATAAATTTTTTGAGACCTAATTTATTATTTTTTAAACTAGTTATTTTATTTTGAATTGAAAATTTTATTTTGATGAGAAATACTTAATTTTTTGTCAATGCACATTATTTTCATAATTTATTCGATATAATGTAATTTTTAAAAAAAAATGTTTTTTTACATTTTGTAATTTTTTTTTATTGACAATTGACGTAATTAATTCCATATAAATAACCGAAATACTAAATTATGACGAATTTTTAATTATAACTCTTAACTTTAACCGAAACTGTTTTAATAACTCCATGAACTAACTCTTCATTTCGCTGGATGGCGTGACGCTGACAGATCCTCAGTTTTTCCCCCACCCTTTAATTTCATTCTCATTTGTTTTGTGTAAATATTTCACCATCGTAAATTTTTGGATTAAGTTTTATTTAAAACATTTTTTTCACTTCGTTGTAAAATGTTTTTAGTAGAATTACTTCTGTTTATTTATCAAAGCTGGCACAAAATATATTTTGGATTGTTGCTTAAGTATAAATGTTATCATTACTGGTTAAAAAAAAAAAAAAAAAAGAATTCTAACTCTCGGAGTCCTTGTAATCGTTCCACAGAACCACAAGGGTTTCGCCAAACACCTTTTGGGAACCATTGCTCTAAACCCATCGGCTAATTAGCATACATAATCATTTCAACATTATAACAAGATTAAACATTGTATACATAAAAAAATATTCCACATTCCTGGAATTCTCTAGGGGTTGAATACGAGAATTTTAATATTCCAAAACCGTCACAACATCAAAATCAAGTTACGGTCAAAGAAACGAGTTCAAAGACATCACGCAAATTTCAGAGAATAAACTACCGAGATTTCTGGGTGCAAAACACCAATACATTCGTTTCAATGCTGTTTTTTTATTATTCGCAACCCCGTTGGGAATGGCAAAAGAAAAAAGAAAGAAAAAAAAATCAGTGCTTGTGATCTTGAGAGAGAGAGAGAGAAAACGGGCTCTACCAGACGTTGACCTCAACTACTGATTCGAGATTCTCGTCTCTATCCAGACGTGACGAGTCGTGAGGGTTGATGAATGCCTGTTTGGATAGCGGGCCTTTTTTGAATGCATTTTAAACTGTTTCAAAGACGTAAGAAGATCTTTCATCAATGACAAGTAGGCGCTCTTCTACAATACAAGCTAAAGTAGCTGGTTGTCTTGCTATGTTATCCTTTTATAGCTAGAGTTAATGATAGGCATTAAACAAGATGCTAAAAAGTTCTCAAAACAATAAGAATGCGATTTTTTTTTCTCTCAATGAGTCAGATATTCGTTTCTGTAATTAGGTTTACCCTTATTACAAAAAACCGAAATATATTAAGTGGAACATTAGAATTGCTGTTTTCAGGAACGGTTGCGTTGTTGCCGCAACTTTTTGTGTTGAATCCAATAAAATGAATAGAAAGGTTAGTTAATAGAACAATGGCTGGAAACTGATCTACAGCGCCAAGCTCAGGCAATAATAATGTGCGGAGTAAAGCAAAAGGAAAGGGGGGGGGGAGGAGACAAATGGAGGAAAGATCACCAGGATTCTTCGGTTGTATTCATCAGAAGATAAATCCCCGGACTTAATATTTTAATCTGTTGCGTTGTCAAAAATAAAATGATTGGTTTTAACTAGATAAGGGTTAAGCACACAAGAGCCGGAATCATTGTACAAAACTCAAAAGACATTGCCAATTAGAACAGTGGAAGTGGAATTCGTGTGTTATCTGAGAAATAGAATTGCTCTGAGTCAGGGAGTAAATAAAGCGAAAGCTAGAGTAATAGTAAGTTGAGCATTGCATTAAATAAGGAACACCAACGCAGAGGAATATGTTACGAAATTAAAATATTTGGTAGGGTATTAAGAGGAAGGATAATACTCATGAACATTATTGCCTTTCTGCATCTACTTAGTTTAAAACCAATACACATATATTAATGCAATCATTAGATGAATTATGTAAAACCAAAATCTTAATGCCAGAGAAATTTGCAAACATATATCTACTGTATGTTACATTTGTCCTTAGAACTGGAAAATTATTCAATAACGATGAAAAGTGGTTTAAAACCCTTTTCAATTTGATTTACTTGCATTTTAAACCGTATTTTGCAAAGCTCTGTTTTCACCAATCCCCGTGACAGCTGACCAGTACCGGTCTATGGATCAAAGGGTAAAAGGTCGAAAAAGAAACCTTAAATTAATTTTATTTACTGTTAGTACTTCTCTTGAATTTTCGCCACTTTCCATGAACGAGAGGTTAATTCTGAGACTGAGAATAGAGCACTTAAAACGCTATTGCCATTTCCGACATCCTATTTGTGTGAAAAGAGGTTTTCTGCAGTGTCAGCAACCAAAACAAAACAACGGAATAATCTGGATCTAAGCAAAATACTTCGGGTGTCATTGTCTCCTGTTATCCCCAAAGGGAACCGTCTCGTTGCAAAGAAACAAGCTACGGTTCTCACAGATTTAGCGTTCTAATGAGTTATACTAATTATCCGATGCAACTGTATTTTATTTTGAAAGCCTGTTTAAAAGAGATAATATATTAAAACTAATAAATCAAAACAATCTATATTATAAACAATCATCGTCCTCTCTCTGCGGGCAGCGGGTAGAATTATCAGAAGTCAAACGGTCTGCGGCAATAAAAAGGTTTGGGAACACTGATATAGAAAATGATGAGGATATATCTTACTATACACGAAAGTAAAGCTAAGACGTTAATATTATTAGCTCCTTTTAATTTACAGAATCGGTAAAACTGGTTTGAATTCTCTTACGACTTAACATAGTAAAGAACACAACTAGAAGAAATATGTCATCGAAACGATTTAGCGTTATATCATACAACACCTGAATGGTTGAGAGATTAAATTGAGTATATAGTACACCTAAAATAAACTGATGAAACAAATAAGAAAGCAAAATAATATAGCAGAGCTTTTTGTATTTTATAACTAAAGGAAAAAGCGTGAATAATTTCTGGCACGGAAATTAGAACTTGCAGAAGGGAACATTATGAAACACTCGTAGCCTGGAATGATTTATGGCCACGAATTTATGGCCAAAAATTCAGATGACTTTATGTAAGGGAATCACTCAAGACTTAAATAATTATTTATAAATATCATCAAGTAAGACGAAAACAACAATTCTACCGGATATTACAAACAGACCCGGAAGCTTTCATTTATTTACACGAAAAACAACGATGCTGAGAGCAGGACAGGATAATTACCGCCTCGGACGGTATCGATTATTAAAACAAGAGGGAAAGTAATAAGACACTTCAATTGAAAACAGAAGCATATCGATCAATTTCACTGGTTGAATGAGCAGAAGATATGAAGACATTCAAGCAGACCGTATCTTTTTCCAAACTTAAATCTGAATAAATTTCATTTACAGTTTAAATGCCTAAAAAAAAAATCGAGTTAAGCTTTTTTATATAATGAATTTATTCTTCTTATAAATGCTATCTTCCTATTATTAATTATTAAATTATAAATTTTTTTTTTTAAAAAAAATCTCTAATTTAATGTGATAAAAATTATTAAAAATCAAGAGACAGTTCTCAGTATACGTTTTTTTTTCTACAAGCCCAAACAATGCGGTGTTTGAGTAATCTCTTTATCTTAAAAATGTAGATCACAAACGCTTTTCATTTTCTCAAAACTGACTCTTCTTTATATTGACAATTTGCGTCACTTTCAAAATTAAGAGCGCTGTTCTAAGAGGGTCTACACAGTCATGATTGACTGTTATATAACTCACTACTGTAATTAAAATTGCAAATTAATCGTTAAACACTGAAATTCATATGACGGAAAAACTATTGCAAAACACTTTAAAATTAAAGACAATTCTTCAATTTCGCTTTATTTTAAAGGTTTGCACAATCAGCGTTTGCGTAATTTTAAAAATATTAAAAAATTAGAACAAAATCACCTTTAATTATTAAAAAAAAAGAGAAAAAAAACTATCAACTGTTTAAATTTAACTCATTAAAAAAATGCCATAACCTTATTACACAGATGAGTGGTTTCAGCCGACTAAAATCGATATAAATAAAACAGAATGTTTATACTTGTGTGTATGTAAGTATGTAACGTAAGTGGCACAAATCCGCACCAAATTTGGTGTATATCCGTTGGAAGAAACGGCGAACCTAACTGCTTGCTTTAAAATTACCGCCGAAAGAATATTTAGGGGAACTCTCCTTTTTATAGGGTATATGCTAAGATGTTATGGTTAGGCTAAAAAAAAAAAGACGAGTGTAAATTACTTAAGCTAGCTTTAATTATAAAAAGAAGACTTAAACAAAACAAAAACTTGATTTGCTGCTAATTTGCATTATTTTCATTTCTAGTGCATTCATCAAAAAAGCTATTAATAAAATAATTGCACAATAATTAATGCATGAGAAAGTAATAAATTCCTCATTAGCACTTGAAAAGTACAATGACAATTTAATTGTTAAACACATTGATACACCTTGTAAAGCAAGTAGGTAAAAAAATGTATATAAGAACGCAAAATGGGATACAGATCTGTTTTGTAAGAGTTGTTGCTAATTATTTCTTAGAATTACAATTAATGAATTTTCGCATTTGTTACGAATTGGAAGAAAAAAAAAATTGGTTTAAAAAGCTGAATTTTTGGGGAACAGGTACCGTATATGTGAATAATAAAAACTTGTCATGTCGTTATTGATGCTTTATTAATTTTGATAATAGGTATAAATTGAATAAAGACGTTTCGTTTGAAATCCGATTTTCGAATTGTAATATTTTATTTTATTTATTTATTTACTTTTATTTTTCAATATCAAATTTTGTAAAACTGTGTTTTGAAATTATTGAGTCATGTAAATGACTTGAGACATTATTGTGAATTCAATTTTACGCTTATTCCTTAAAAATCTCAAACTTTGAAATCCGTTATTTATTTATTATTATTTTTTTTTTCCTTTTAATTATTTTTTTGACAATCAGTTTTCTTGGACATAAACCGCTCTTCCTCCTTGATCTTCATATAAAAACATTTTATTGAAAACTGAGTTATTTTTATCGTGTTCGCACAGTGGCCAGCACAAAACAATTGGGTGGTGCCTTGTTTGCTCGAGGGCATAGGATTGGGGACTCCAGCAAAAAAAAAAAGAGAGAGAGACAGATAGAGTCTAGGTAAGTAAAGGAAACAGGAGCACAGAAAATCATCCTTTGGATAATTAGTTATTGTTTCGATAAAACCATTCCTTTAGTTCAGATATCAATTTTAATTATCAATGCATGTAAAAAAGAAGGTAAGCATTAATAATATGGATTAGTACAGCCCGCGACAAAACGATAGCACATTTTGTATTTTGTTACGAAAATTACAAAATTTTTGAAAATATTATTTAAATCTGATGTGTGTCTTTAACTGTTCTTAAGAATAACAATTTTGTATGAAATAATTTTAATTTAATTTCCTGTTAGTAGTAAACAGCAATACAACAACATTATTGCTGTTTACTACTAACTGGAAATTAAATTAAACTGCTCAAATTGAAAGCGTGGACATCAAGCTGCAAGATGAGCTTGCTGAATTATTATCGGATATTGAAACAAAGACGCTTTTTAAAAATTTAACAACAAGCGAATTTTGGACAAATATAAATATAATGCAAAAATATGTAAAACTTTACGAAATAGCTCTGTCATTTATGCTACCATTTCCAAATTCCTATATGGTTGAAGCCGGTTTCAGTCACATAAATTCAATCCTAACTAAATGTGGAGTTTCGAGGGGATTTAAGATTAAAATTGAACAATTTTGAGCACAATATAGCGAACTTTGCAAAATCAACACCAGGCACATCCATCTCATTGATTAAGAAGCAATAAATTTGTAGTTACTTTACTTATTATTTCTACTTATTTATAATTACTTATTAATTAATAAATATAAAGGTATTTAAATTTCAACATTAATATATTTTTCATAAAACTATTGTTACACAATGTACTATTACTTTAATAAATGTTCAAAATCATAAAATAAATGTACAAACACAGTATCTAAGAGAGTTTCACTTTAATTAACAGAAAACTACTTTTTTGGTGGTCGATGGAGATTTCGATAAATTATATAGGGGTCGATGACCAAAAAAGTTTGGCGGCCCATGTTTTAAACGATAGGTTCAAAGCAGGGTTGGGTTTTTGACGTCAAAAACTGGTTTTTGACATGATAGTGGTAAAAACCGCGTTTTTACCGGTAGAAACTGTCAAAAACCTACTGTTTTCTTTAATTTATGGCATATGAGCAATTCTACAAATAAACGCCAGTTAGGCGGCCAAAAAAAAATTTAAAAAAATTTGGAGGGCACACTATTTCTACATGAATTTTCTTCTTCCTTACACCCTAAAAAGGCGAGAAAAAATCGTGAACATGAAATTTTTTCTTTGTGACATACTTTAAATGTGACATACTCAGATAAATCTGAGCCGTTTATTCAGATAAAACAATTTTTACATAAATATAATATTATTATAATGTCTCTCTAATATGTATTTATAGAGATTTCATACTATAAGATTATATTTTAGTATAAAAAACAAAACTAAAAAAATTTAATCAAAGTTCGT
Source organism: Parasteatoda tepidariorum (assembly GCF_982258835.1). NCBI lineage: Eukaryota > Metazoa > Arthropoda > Arachnida > Araneae > Theridiidae > Parasteatoda > Parasteatoda tepidariorum. Next base: position 47,423,214 of record NC_141756.1, read on the forward strand.
AAATTGAAAAAATCGGGAAAAATTCAAAATTGGTATTTTGTCATTTAAAGTATGTCACAAAGAAAAAATTTTATGTTTAATATTTTTTCTTGCTTTTTCAGGGTGTAAAAAAGAAGAAAATTCATGTAGAAATAGCGTGCCCCCCCCCCCCCCAAATTTTTTTTGTTGTTTGCCTAATTTGCGTTGATTTCTAGAATTGCTCATATCGTCGCTTTTATCGCCGTAAAACTCAAAAAAATCGAAAAATGAGATATTTGGGTCATTTTGTGTAAAAAAAATCACCCTTTTAGAGAAAAAAAGTATTATCTTCATAGTTCAATAAAATTAATTTAGAGAGCAGATAAATCGTTATCGCATTGGCGTGATTAGCATTAGATAGAAATTGCTCTCCTGAAAAATTTGCTTTTTTGGTTACCACGGTTTAGTTTCAAAGCGACGATATGAGAAATTCTACAAATAAACGCCAATTTTTATACTAAAATATAATCTTATACTATGAAATCTCTTTAAATACATTTTAGAAAAACATTATAATAATCTTATATTAATGTAAAAATCGTTTTATCTGAATAAACGGCTCAGATTTATCTGAGTATGTCAGAAAGAGTATGTCACATTTAAAGTATGTCACAAAGAAAAAATTTCATGTTCACGATTTTTTCTCGCCTTTTTAGGGTGTAAGGAAGAAGAAAATTCATGTAGAAATAGTGTGCCCTCCAAATTTTTTTAAATTTTTTTTTTTGGCCGCCTAACTGGCGTTTATTTGTAGAATTGCTCATATAGCAGACAATATATTATTTTCACTTAATTGCCTTTATAAATGAATGTTGTAAACAATTGCTATTGATTTTGCAACTATATACATGTATTCTTATAGAAGGATATACATTCATACAGAAATATTGTAATATACTTATTGAAAATAGTGATACTTAACTTTTATCATTATAGCTTGATTTGCAAAGGATTAAAAATTTTGCACTTCTTAATTGTTAGAAATAAACAAACAAAAAAACTTGGAACTATTAATAAATTCAAGAACTAAAGAGAAGAATTTAAAATTTGGCATTTCTTAAATATTAGAAATAAGCTAAACAAAACTTTCAAAACTTGTAACTACTAACAAACTCTCAGTCAGGAATGACTTGACATTCTTCAGTAATGTAATATGCCAAACAAAATGATGCTTGGAAATGTTGAAAATTTTGTTTAGTATCCTAATATTTTACTTCAAATAGTATGATTTGATATAATCATGTTGGGAAAATGCAAAAATTTGTTCTTAAATATCTTTTAGCAACTTTTTTTCTAATTTTACTGCCCAAAAATGAATTAATTTTAAATCATAAGCAGTTAAACTCAAATTAAAATACAGTTTTCTCAAAACTATGGGTTTTTGACAGTTTTTGACATTTTTGACAGAGGGGTTCTTGACATGACGGTAAAAACCATGGTATAAACCGGTAAAAACCGTCATGTGTCAAAAACTTGCCAACCCTGGTTCAAAGTATCGCTGACTCATAAGAGTAACACATTAAATTAAGATTATCTAATTTTGAGTGATTTGGTTTTATTGATCTAAAATGCTATTTTCTTCAGATTGCTTGAACTCATTTATCTATATTTTGGTGAAATACAAATTCATTTTTGTTTTTATATTTCAATAACAATAAATATCTCAAAAATATAATCACCGACTTAATGCGCTTGTAAAACGAACTTAAGTGAGCAAATAAATGCGATTCTTGTTTTCACCCTTTCTCTTTTATCTTAACTATTTAAAGACACAACAAGCAGTCATGGTATATAATTCGTAACGCATTTCATAAAGTTACAAAAAATAAACAAAAGCGATAAAAATTAAAAAAAAGAACCAACACCTCCGCAACGCCTCTTTGTACGCCGCTAGAAAAACATTAATACGCAATCAAGGTCTTACCAGAAAGTGTCAGGGTTAATTTTCACACAGTCTGCGCGGCTCAAAAGCACGACGAGCTTTTTTAAGTCACGGCATTCACTAAAATAAACAAATGAAATTATGTTGGAAGGGAGGGGAGGGTGAGAGAAAAAGATCGATTTCAAAAGAAGCAGCACTCGGTTGAAAAAGAAAAGCTGACCCACTTCCTTCTGCCTGCTGGAAGAAGAGAGGAAAGATCAATAATCGTCTAGGTTCCGTGCTGCACAAATGCATTCTTTTTTTTTTTTAATCCTATCTAATCTCGCGACCAAAAAGAATAAAAATCAAAAAGTTTCATTGGAAGGGGTGGATGAATAACTTTATTGCTAACATTTATAGAATGACTTTTGGACAATAATTTCTAAATTTCTCGACTTAGCAAAATATGAAACCACACAAATTTAAACTGAGATTTTACAAGCTTCAAATTTGTTCCTTAAACTTTTATTAGAAAAAAAAATATACGTTTCAGCATAAAATAATTTCGGACAATTATATTATATATATTATTATTGTGTAATATTAAAATAAGTTTTAATAAAATTTTACTTTTTATTTCCATCATGCACAGTTGTATATAATACATAACATATTATATTATATATAACATATATAATACAAAAATACTCTATGTTTACAAAATACGTACAGATTAGAAAAGGGTTGCACGACTTACAACCCGCATGTCAAAAATGGCCCCCAAAGCCTCTTAATTTTCGCCCCGACCCGTCTAAAATATTAAAAAATATATGAAAGAAAAAAAAGTAACAAATTATTTTTTTAAGTCAGGTCCTTTAACGTTAACGAGAAAGTTATTGATCTAGTTTAGAGTCATTCTCAAAACATGAAAGTTCTATTAATGTAATCAGGGGTCTGTTCAAGCCAAATTTACTACCGTTTAGCGGTACCTTCACAAATTCAACTTTAGGAAAAACGGTAGCTTCACAAAATACTTTTTCTTAAAATTTTATTTTTGTATCCCGTAAGAAACGATAAATCCATATTTTTATCATATTTTTGTGCTGATTTTTTAATAAAATTTTTAATTTTCACAAATTATGTCTAAATTTTCACAAAATAGGTACTTCTCAGAAAAATCTAGACAGACCCCTGGTAATGGATACAGAGTTTGCAGTGAAATGTAATTACCTATAAAATAGTATAAATAAACTAAAAAAATAAACCACAAGTTGATAAGATAAAAGAAGAAAAAAACTTGTAAGGGGCCGTTCAAAAAGTACGTACACAAAAATGGAGAAATTTAAAACCCCTCCCCCCCCTTCGTACATTACCGTACATAAGGTCTTACTCCCCCCCCCCCTTAGAGTACGTACATTTTATTAGCATACCCCCCTTTTTCATAAAAATTAAAATAATTATGTTTTAAATAAAATTAAATATTTACTTAAGGAGTGTGTAGGATAAAGTCAAATTTAAATTTGGTATATGTTTATAAAGTACGTACTTTGTATAATACATCCCCCCCTCCCCATCGTACAAAACCGTACATAATAGCAAATCCCCTCCCCCCCCTTCGGGATGTACGTACTTTTTGAACGGCCCCTAAGATATCAAAATTTAAGCAATAATCATGACATTGATCTGATAATGCATTAGTAACACATTTTGTTTTCTGAATAACAGTGAAACTTTCAGGTAACTTCCCAAGTAAATTTAAGTTACCGTTTTTGTTACGTGCCCATAAGTTTACCATAATTTGCTTTGTAATATAATAAGCATATTTGTTTAAATTTATTTACTTCATTATCTATACGAAAGCAAAATATTATTCATTTATAACTAATTCTTATTACTTTCGAAGGGTATTTATATAATACTGCTTGCTGCGATTATGAAATCAAAATAACTTGATAAATTACCAACTTTTATAGCAATTCTTTTTAGTCTTTATTTCAAAGAAAATCATAATTTGGCATATTTTACTTGTTTTTAACTTATGCATATGCACAAAAGAAAAACATAACTAGACTTTAAACAAATAAATTAAAGACAGTTAAATTAGAATTAGATATTATATAGAAGATTAATAATAATAAAATTTCCTTCCTCGTAATATTATCAAAATAAAAGTAGTCATTCATTAATTAATACGTTTAAAATTATCTTCTTTATATGCTTTATTTATAATTCGAGGTTCTGTCGAAAGAAGGTTGATTATTTTGGGTTCCACAGACGAACAAAAATTGGAATTGCTTGCTTCAAACTATGCGCATTTCTTTTCTTTTCGAAAAGGTTTTAACTTTTTAAACTATTAACAATTTCAGCATTTAAATAATAATAAAAAAAATTATTTTATCAATGACTTGAACACAGTTCACAATGAATTATATTTCCTTTGTGTGTAATAGCTATTCGTAAAAAGAAAGGGGAAAAAAGAAAGAAACGAAAATCGATTTTGTTAAACAAACACAAGGCTTCAGTCATACACTACGCAAGATAAAAATGGACATATCACCTGGCGAAAAACAAATACTTAAAAAAGATGATTGATAGTAAATAACATTGAAATATAAATTGACGCAACTAACGCATTTACTTATTATTTGAACTTAAATATTTAGAAAGTAGTTTTACGGATATTTTTAGTTATGTCAGTAAAACAATTATTATTTTTTTTAAAATCAAAACTCTTATTTTTACAAATGTATTAAAATTAACATTTTATTTTTAAGTAAGAGTTTTACAAAATAAAAGGGTATTTCTTTCATTTTATGAAAATACTTGCGTAGAAAACATAAATAATACTTAGTACGCACTTTGTTGCAAAAACGCGAATAATATTAATATTTTCTATTTTTTTCCAAAATAAAATGTCTTTCAATAGTTATACTTTTTAATTTAGTTATTCATTTTGTAACAAAAATTTATAATTCTTAAAAAAAAAAAAAAAAAAAAAAAAAAAAGCTTTCGAAACAAAACAATAACAAAAATATTCCTCAAACTGTTTTCGTAAATTTTTGTTACTGTTAAACCACGAAATTAAGCTAAGTATACTACCTTTGGATTCCTCTCGATCTTTAACAAACAAATCAAGGAATTAAGAAGAAAAAAAATCGGACAACGTATAGAAACTATTATACAACTCGCATGGACTAAATATTCGTTAAATAAATTCCTTTCTCAATTTACAAAATAAAAATAATTACAAATACAAATGAAATAAAATGTTTTTAACAACAATAACTTGTAAAATGGAATTTATAATGAATAATAATAGATTTCAATTTTCAAAAGCACTAAACTAAATCAATTTAACTAAAAAAGATTTTTCGATAAAATTTCGAAAAAACAGATCTAGACAGATCGAAAAACATGCTACCCAAACCCTTCATTAAATCACTAAAAATGGTACAAAAGAAGTTGTTGATGGATATTAAAAACAAACTCAAGACGTTAAGCGAAATAAAAAGTTAAAAGGTTTCAAACCTTCAAAAGCAACAATTAAAGTTAACGAAGTTGACATAGGCAGATAGATTGTCTACAAGTTAATTTAAAATAATAAACGAAAATCATCTTAGTAATAACACTAACCTAATTTTCTTTTCTTTTTTTTTTTTTTTTTTTTTTTAATGTTCAAGAACGGTAAAAAAAATTGGGAAAGACAAATTACTCTAAGTTTGTTGTAGCAGTATAATTACATAAAATAAAGCTTTTAAATAAATACTATTATATTTTTATAACTGTTGAAAAATTGTAACAGTTATTCAATGACTAATAGGTTCAGTTTTGTCCATCTTCATGAATAGACCTTTGAAATAATATTAAAATAAATTTCGAAACCACTGGATAAATTTTTATTACTACAGTCAAACCCCGCTATAGTGAACACGGCTTATAGTGAACTCCTGGATAGAACGAAAGGCTCGGTCCCGTGCCTTGCTATACACGTATAATGAACTTTTTTCTGTCTTCGACTGATTTCCAACCCATTTTCTTTGTAATAATTTTGAAATTTCTACTTCTAAATAAATACATATACCGATTTTTAAAACCATCTATAGAAACTACTTTTATGTGCTCGAATGGCAGGTTAGACAGGTTTAAAAAGCGGAATAACAGAAATTCAGGAAAAATTATCTGAGAGTCGGGAAGTGTTTCCATATTTGATGTTGAGGATTGCTCATCAGCTAACGATTACTAATTTTTATTTGTACGCAAGACGAAGAGTGATGAAAAATAACACATTTTTTGCTACTACATAATATTTTTCAGTCATTTATATGAATATAATGTAATAAAAGGGAGGAGTTTGGGAACCATTAGTGAAATTGCCTGCGCAACGAATATAGTGAACTCCCGGTTATAGTGAACCGAAATTTCGGTCCCTTGAAGGTTCACTATAGCGGGGTTTGACTGTATTATTATTATTTTTTTGCTGTGTTATTGAAACCGCTGATTTTTAAAGAATCGAGCATGACCTTCCAGAGCAGTAGGAAACGGAAATATTCCAGAATTAGATACAACAGCCCGAACGATGCCGAATACTTAACTCTCCTTTGTATCAAACTAGAATTTTAAGAAGGGAAAAAAAATCCATATTTAACTACAAACAACTCTTACAATACACAAAAACATACACAACTTTAAAATACATAGTCAATCATACATAATATTATTATAACTAAAATGCCAAGACAAAGAAATTCGAAAAAATAACATCTTCATGGAAAATGAATTCAGTTTTTCCTAACGTCAAGGTTAGAAGGAATTTTATTGCAGAGTCGTGTATTAACCTTGAAGGGAGGAAAGGAAAGGTTTTTTTTTCCTATGGCATATCCATGTAGCCGCAGGCGTATCGCCGCCGCCAACAATCACCATCACTAAAAAAGTACCAGACGCGGCTAATCGATTGGTAGATCGCTATTTACAGAATGAAGACCTCCTCTTAAAACGAATCAAGTATGTTTTTATTTCCCAAAGAAGTGTTCTATATTAATTTTTAACGATATTTTAAGAAGGCGAAAATTTACATTAATGTTAAATAATTAATCCTTTAGTACCAAAGCAGTTATTAATATTTTTTCCGGCTGAATAAGTTTATCTTCTTTTACAATTTATTTCGTTACGGTATGCACAAATTAAACATGCCCATTTTTAATCTTTTTTACGAGCTTGCTATTAAACAAAATAACATATTCGTTATTTTTAAAATAATAAAAAAAAAATTTCATAAAAATAAACCAAATATTTTAAAAAATGTAATTGTCCTAGTTGAATTTGAAAAGGAATGTTAACGTACACATTAAAACAAGTAAAGAGAAATAATATTCATTTAATAGTAGACGATCGAACAACGTAGCAGAGCACACAGTGAATTAGTAGAAATATAAATGTTACGTATATGACACAATTTATCATGCAAGTGTTAATGAAACACCAACATTCAAAGAAAACGCAAAGTCAAAATGGCGACTAATGCTTGTTTGCTTTTTTCGTGTCCTTAAAGAAATAGAATGTGTAAAAAAAAAAAATCCAAAAAGAGGGAAAGTTAAAGGAAGGAAAAATCAATGTCAAAAATCAAAGCGAAAAAAAAAAGCTTTAATTAATGTCTAGCGTTACCGATTATTTGATAAAATTAATTTTAAGTAAAAACAAATTTAATATCGAAATTTTTTTATTCGTTTATTGTTACAAATACGATACTAAATAATCAAATAATTTTTTTAATTTATTGAAACAAATAAATTCATACGTTACGAGGTGGCGCCAAGATTTTACTAGCAACAGTGCAGAAGCACCCCAATAAGAGGACATAATTAGACAGCGTATTTCTTACTGCGTGGTAAAAAATTTTTTTAATGAAAAGCAAATTTTGAGCTTCCCCAGGATTGACTTTGATATTACGTTGTTATTGTATTATGTTTTAAATTGATTTTTAACAGATTTTTATTTAAAGACTGTGATGGGTCATGTGATAGCACAGACTGGGAAACTGATAGAGACACTAGACTGATATTTTTTATTGATGACGCGAAAGCTAAAATAAATAAAAAATAATTTTAGCTACTTAATTCCACTTTTTAATTTCCTCAACTAAAGTTTTGGACTTTATAGCTTTTGCTTCAACGCCAACGATATATAATTTTAAAGCGTTCCTAATCACCATTTTCAACGAAATTCTACCATAACTGCTAATATGGGCAGAAAATTCTTAGGAAAAAAGTAGTAGTTACTTATACGAACCAACAAAGAGAAGAAAAAAAATGCATATAAATAACCCACTTACGAAAAAACACTTTTCGAATAACACAGTAAAAATGCAAACAGAAACGTAAATATAACATACATGACCCATTTAAGAAGCCAGAATGAGATAAACGTAAATTTTCGTGCCCCGTTCGTAAACTTTTTTTTTCATACATATGCAAAGCAAGACTATCTCATTTTAAGTTAAATGTGATAAATATTTCAAAAAAAAAAAAAAAAAAAAAAATAATCCAGTGAATTTTGTGGGTTTTTTTATGGGTCAATGATTGAAAATATTTTACGAAAATTTTTGGAAAACTAAACGGCTGGCTTTCGAGCGGGCCAGCCAGGCGGAGAGCACATAATTTCAACTTCACATTTATTCTAAAACGATATTTGCTCGAAACCGCATAAAAGCTAAGAATGAAATCATAAAATGGAATTAATACCGAAAAATTCACCTGACGGAACACGTTAAGTAACCACGCAAGCAGATGTCCAGCCATTTTTTTTTATCGCAGCTGTTAAAAAAAAGAACAGAGACGGTTACCAGATGCTTTCACGGTAACAGCTTTAAAAGAATCAGTTACTTATTGTATTTTGCGAGATCGAATACTGATAAAATTACAATAAACAGCCCATCCAGCATATATGAATAAAAAGAATTAACGTTTATTAACAAGATTCCTTTCTTTTAAATTATCGTATTTAGTTGTAAAAGTTAATGATGAATTAGAAAAATAAGAAAATAATCATAGGAAGGGGAAAATAAAGAAGACGACTGAAACACCACCTTAAGCGTATCACACCAGATTTTCTTACAAATACTACAAATATTTTCTTACAAATACAACTACTTAATTTTTTTTCTTACAAAATTTTACAGATACATTCAATCAGCATATTTTGAAAGATTTTTTTATTTTTTTTATTGCAAAAGCACTTGACTATTTTGAAAGATAATTTAGTAGCATGCAAGTGTCAATTTTCAAATTTGATAAATGTCTTTGATTATGTAATATATACGCTAATACATTTTTTCGACAATTTAACGAAAAATAAAAGATATTTAAAAACAGACATATGGACAGTCTTAAATTACCTATCTAGAAATATTACTGGGGCATTGTGAATGATGACAATGCAAGGTTCAGTCATTTTCCGACCACTACATGCAGAATTGTTTGCTATTGGGTGGTTATCGTGAAATAAAATTTCAATCACTTTCCGACAAGCTAGAGTTCTTGAATTTCAACTGCAATTCTGTGATTTGATATCAATGCAAATAACAGTCACTTGCCTAGCAGTGCAAATAAAATTTATAGCCATTTTATAAAAAAAAATTGATAAGTAGAAAACTTAAAAAATAAAAGGGAGGAATAAAGCAAAAAGTTAAAAAATACATTTTTGAAAAATATAAAAAAGAAAAGAATTCTATTTTTGTTAATCCAAAAACGTAGGGCGCAAAACAGTTTCGTAATTAATTTCGATCTCTACGAAAGTTTCTTCCTCCTCTTTAATAAACGTAGATTATTTTTATTTTATTTCATAATTATATATTTTGTCAAAAGTTTTGAAGAATGGTATAAGTTAGTGACTTTTTAAAACTTTCATTATATACATTGTTCGTTCATCAGGAGTTGGCACTTGGCTCCACCTCCTCGGACGAAGAGTTCATTTAAGGACGGGGAGTATAGGGAGAAACGTCCCCGCGCTTGAAATTGAGACAACCCTTACTGCTCGCCAAACGTTAACAGTGAATTCTTTTTCAGTCACTTACTTCGCTTTATCATCTGCTATTATATCTTTCGTTACTCTAGCTAATTAAATATATTGCAGCAAAATGTCTCAAAAAGGACATACTATTCACTCAAGAGAAAGAAATGTCATTAAATTTATGAAATATTGTTAAAAAATGCACATAAAAATTTCAAAATAAATATTTTTGACGTACGACCGCCAAATAGCAACCTTGTTCAGGATTGTTCACATCCTTCTCCCAAAAATCGCGAAATAGTATCGTCGGATACCACGTGATGAAGGCGGTGCCAAGTGCCAACTTCTGGTAAACGAACTATAATTGTTGTGTTCTAAATTGAAGCTATCCTTTTTTATTTTTCATATGTATCCACTTGACGTATCTGTAAACATTAATATTTATTTTATTTATTTATCTTAAAAAGAAATTTTATTGTTTACTGTTTTGTTTTCGTTTTTATATCAATTAAAATTAATTTTTTAAAGTATGTGAGTTAGATTTTTTTTTAATAGAAAAAAAAAATTAGAACCCATATGAGGAAATTAATCAGTCTGACTTAAGATATTTGATCTAATCCACCGCAATGTATTTTGCGTCGTCACAAATTAGTTAAAACAAAATTAAGACAAAATCATAAGACTGATCACCTAATTCAAGCATCTGGCAACAAATCTTAACTTATGAGTGTTAATTTCTGAAACCTGTTTGCATCGAAGAAAGAATTTAATTTACCTAGAAAATACATAAAACATTACACCAGACTTTTTAAAAAGGAAAAAAAAAAAAAAAAGGTGTCTTCGTGAAAGAGAAAAAGATGAACAAATTCATGGGTCAATGATGCGAAGCGGAGCGTGTCCTACCTGACACACAACAGAGTGAATGCCAAAATCTCGCCAACACCGTTCCACGGAACGAATTCGACATAACCATCGAAGAATTTAATGGCTCTTCATTGCTTGGACCATAAGGATGCGTACATTGACCCAGCGAGAAATAAGTTTTCGCACGGACAATGAAAACGGATGAGCAAAACCACTCAGTACTCATGAAATGATATACAAGAGCAAGTGATATAGATATAGAAAAAAAAAAAGCTATTACAGCCAACGTGACTATTTTGTAAGAATAGCAAACACTTCTCGATTATTTACAATCAAGGTGAAATTTATCTTCGTAAATGCGGTTGTTAAAAAACTAGGGAACTTTTTTTTTATTCGTTATAATTTTTTTTCTTTTTTTAATTTATTTATTTGCGCTGTGATTCTAAAGAGTGGGAGAAACTGCGCACGGCAAATTCTCTTTTCTAACTATATTATTAATGCAAAATTTAAAAATTTAATTCAAATAAAGTTTCAGAGGCTAAAAAAAAAAAAAAAAAATCTTCTTAAAAAAAATTGCAAACTAATCAAAAGAATATTCTTGTTTTTTTTTATTTATTTTTTTATTCCCGTTGTTGCAGCCTGAGCCCTCTAGCGGCGGAACACGAATAGGACTAGATAGCTTTTTAAAAAAAATAGATGTAAAAACGAGGAACGCGCCTTGCCGCGCTAACAACTGACAAAAACTTTTCATCATCTCTTAATTAGCTATTATATATTATATTTCATTAATGTAAATTCGTCATCGTCATATTTGTTAATCAATCCAATAATTATTTTTATAGTTATTCAAATTGGCGGTCATAAAAGATATTTATTATTAATTATATTGTTTACGCCCGCAAAAAAGAGTCTAAGGTTGGTGTAGCTAACTTCGAATTATTAAGAACAGCACAGCAAGGTAAGTGAAACTTAAACTTGTTATATTTTGGAAGTAAAGACGCATTCAGTATACAACATCCGCCGTTGAACAGCTGGCCCAATTTTGGGTTTACGTCTACTTATGTTCAACTCCGTAGTCTAGTAATTTTGAACCAATCCAGAAGACAAGGAAACTCCTGGATCAGTACCCCCAGAGGTATTGATTTGTTATGGGAACATGGAGAACTTGGAGACTCGACAGATTTAACGCGCATTAGTCACCATTTACTATACGGGGATATATTCTTTATCTTAACTCATCATTAAAGCCCGGAATTTCAGGCAATAAAAAATGCAAAAATAGGCAGGCTAAAAGGCATTTAAAAAGCTTGAAATAGGCACTTAAAAAAGGCACTTAAAATTGGAGCAAAATGGTAGTTGGTAATGCCTAAAAGCCCATATAGGTATCCAAGGTATAAAAAAAGTTGCTAGAAGTATCCGGTATACCTACATATATTTATTTCACTCGACTGTCGTAGCAATAATACAAAAGAAGTGGACATAATTGCACAAAAAAAAACCTCAACTGCGTAGGTGCGAAATAAAAATTGAAAACTCGTACTTACAATAATATTGTATGCAGATTTATTCTGATGATTGGTTGTTGTTGCACATCACAACTAGATGCTTTTTCAAATTTTCGAAAGAGAAATTTTGTCTCCTGTCAGTCAATATAGTTTTAAACAAAGAGAAGGATCTTTCTACTTCGACAGAAGTTATGGGCGCGTACCTAAAACAACTTGCCATGGTAGGTCGAATCACCAGAAAGTACTTTTGCAATGTCCTTGATGCATTCAAAGTCTGTATTTGCAGAGATGACGTTTTCACATTTCTTCCTTATTATGTCACCAGATGGTCCAGGCACAGACATTAGTTCTTCAATAGTATTGTCGAAAATCTTTAGTGACTCGGACAAAGACATATTTCTTTTTCCATGTGTTCAATAGCTCCAGGGAGCTTCCCAAAATAAGTTGAAATAAAAGTCAGTTCATTTTTAATTTTAGAACTGCTAAGCAGATTTTTACTTTTTCTTATGGCTATTGCCTCTTCATCCGAAAAGCTGGTAAGGACTCGAGTAACTTCCTCAAAATTTGTGCAGTAGTATGAGACTGCTGAAATCCATGTTCCCCATCTCGTAAGGATCGGTTTAGGAAGTAATTGAATGTCTGGTGCAATTTCTTTGAACACTTGAACTCTTGAAGGGGCTTTCACAAATACTTTTTTCACACTAGAAACAAGCGAGTCTACCTCAGGATAGAGATCTCTTACTTCCTCTGCTATCCTGTGCAATGCATGAGCAAGGCACGATCATATTAGGAAATAAAACTTTTAAGGCATTTCCAGCTTTTTTCATGTAAGAGGCTGCATCTGTAAGAAATAATAGCACTCTTTCATGCTCAGTACCATTTGGCCAAAGTAAAGCCAGTGCATTAGTGAACAACTGTGCAATTGTAGTACTGTTAGTCTTTTGCAACTGTTCAGATGTCAACAAAAAGATTTTATGTTTTTCAAATGGGTCCATAACACCAACAATAACATTCGCAACATATCGTCTAGTTACATCTGTCGTTTCATCTATAGATAGCCATATGTTTTTCGTTCCGATTTCATTTTGAATAGTTTTAAGAACTTCGATAGAACAGTCATCTAAGTAAGTTTTCCTTAAAGTTGATTCACAGGGCACACTTTAATTCGTATATTTTTGGAAAAAAGCTCGTATACTTTTATTTTCAAGTTTCCACAGCGGAATGCCGGCATCTACAAATGATCTGCATAAATCCATTGCAAATTCCGATTTGCGAGAAGATAATAGAAAACAGGTGGGAATCAGAGTCGATGTTTTCCCATCTTTTTTATCTTTTGCTGTTTCATGCTTAGATGTCTCCAAGTGCTGAGATATAAAATACTTCTTCTCAGAATTTACTGACTTCTCGCATGCCTTACAAAACAGAATGCTCCCATCAGTGGAAAACACATCCGACCCAAATTCTTTCACAAAACTGTCCAGTTTTTTGCTTGTGCAGGCTTTTACTTTAGGCATTTTAGAAATAACTAGTATACTAGAAAACTTTTTCGTGCTCCTGCTACAATGTGCTCAACCAGCTTGGTGAATTCGTTTTGTAGATAAGAGAGCATACGAGTTATTCGATGGTGTAGGCTATATGGGCCGTAAGTAAGAATAAATTCTATTGACTGTAAGTAAAAATAACTCCAATCTTTTTACTCCCTTTCTTTCTCTCCTTGAGTCAGTCCTGTGACGCCACGTTTTCTGACGCCACGACGAAGGTGACGCCACGAAGAGACGGAGAGAAAATATTAATAAGACAAAAGGAATAAAGTCCTAATCTCTATAAATGCATTACAATACGACGGATAACAGTCAATCATTTCTGTACTTCAAAATTTCTTCATTTTGCGTTTATGCTCGGTCAAAAGCACAAAAAGCTTTGCAGAAAAATTTTAAATTAGACAGAAATAGGCATTTATGAACAAAAGGAACGAAAAAGGCATTTTCAGAAGAAAACGTTTAAAAAAGGCAGAAAAGGGCATTTATGGCATTTTGCCTGAACTTCCGGGCTCTACTCATCATTTTCTATGCCTTATTTTTTTAAATTACTGATCTAATTGAGAGAAAAAATTGACATAAATGGTATTCTCGCGACACAGCGTTCTCCTCGACGACGGAGGCCACAGCGAAAAACACACTTTTTCACAAAACCTGATTTTGAGATAAATGATGCACTTAAAGACTTCAAATCAATAGTCTATCCACTGTTATCGCCTTGCGCAAAAACTGCTATGACTTTGTAAATAATTGGAGTGCAAACAAAAGTAAAGTATTTTTACACAGCTGCGACTACGGGGATTCTAAATTTAGAACAAACTTTATTTCGAAAGTTTCGTCCAAAATCATGTTTTTGCACTAGTCAGATGCCTAAGCTTAATTTAAAGCGCTCTCGCTTCAGACGGTAATGGAAAAATCATCCAATTAAAAGCGGTGATGATGAAAAGGGTTATTGACTATTCTCATTTCAGTAGGTGAGTCTTTGGAACAAGACTACCATAATTTGCTTACAAATTCAAATTAGATAACGTAAGATCCAATTTTCTAACAACATAACAAAATATGCAGCAACAGTGAACTTAATGAAATGAATAAATAACAATTTAAACAGAACCTATGTGTGTATACAAGAATTGGGCCACTCGCAGTATTTCATACCGGAACAAACAATATAATATAACTTTTATTATAGCTTAACTATAAACTTAGTTAAGTTATTTAGAAGCTATAAACTTTTATTATAACTTATTTAAAAAAAAAAAACAGTTAGCTATATTAGCCTAAGTTATAAATATTCTAAAAAATTTAATATCATGAGGATGTTTACAACAATATCCAGGTCAAAATAACATCGGTTATTAATAAACAACAGGTATCAGTTAGTCATAAACAGGCATCAAACAGGTAAACAGTCTTGTTTTTTGTTTAATATGATGACTTATGTATAAATTTTTAGCATCTGAATCACTTCCTTTTGAATATTAGTTCTGATAATGATATAAATGAATAAAAATGAAAAATATATCAATCAAAGAAGTTAGGCATCCTGATTAATATCATAAGCTGTTTATGTTTTCTTAAATGACACATGCAATAAATAACAAGTTGATGTAGACAAAACCAGTCAAAACTTTATAATTAAATAAATAAAATGAGTATTAATATTTAATCAACAAAATAAGGCTTAATTTTACTAAAAAAAATTTCTTTTAAGATTGAATTTGAATCTTAGAAGTTATTAAACAAACAAATTACATGGGCATGGAGCAAAGATAATTAAAATGTTCACCTAGATCAATAACTCGATAAAGGCAAAATCCAATTTACATTGAAAGTCTGATACACAAAGCACAATGCAACTTACCTGAAAAGAAAAAGAAAAAAAATGTTAGTTTAACTTGCAAGTATAACAGAGCATAAGCAGAATTTATGAATTAACCAGTTTAAATTGTTTAAAACTAAACCTTTTTTATTTTTCGAAAAAGTACAGCACTAAATAATTATTAGGTTTTATAACAACAAAGATAAGATGAAAGATTTTTCTTCTCAATTTCTTTATAAAAATTTGATATTTGTAGTCATTATTAATTAAAGTTTAACTTCTTTTGATTGATTACAAAACGTTTTGACAAACATTGGACTTACTTGTTCTTTTATGATATTAAGCTACAGGTATATTATAACATAGATAGAACATGTAATAAAATAAAATTATTTTCGGATACTTAGCTAACTTGACTGAACTAATTGGACCACATTTTCCACATTACGTCTACAGTTTTATATTTTATGGGTCAAGAATATACAAATAGTATATGCTTGAGAAATATATAAGTTGAATTCGGCATTTAATTAATCGACTTCACTAATCAACTAACATTAGTTTGGAGCCTCAAGCCTGCATCATCAAGACTAAAAATCTGATTTCTCATTTATCTTATAATTTTTAAGGGAGAGAGAGCTTAGATAAATGCAAATTGTTCATCTAACATAGTTAAGTTGATTATTAACATTTAAATTTTATATTTCCTTCACTCATTTCTTTATTTACATTTGTTACTCATTCTTTATTTACACCTAATCTCACCAGTGTCATTAAGAAATATATAATTAAATCATCGTAATAGATTTGAAACCTAAGGATGAAATTTTTAATAATTGGGTACTTGAACTAGTGAAGTGTTTACGCCTAACTATGTGATTCAATTCAGATTTTATTGGATACCTATAAGCGACGTCACTCGTGCGTGTCGAACCTGATTGGTGGCATCTGAATCAACAAATGCTATGATTTACCTACAATGACGTCACTTGCAGGTATCCAGTTGAAAATGGCACTAATGAATGTCAATAGGACACAAAAAGATGCTGAAACATTACAAAATGAATTCTCTTAACTTTTAATACTTATCACATAATAAAACTCTTAGAAGGATAAATAATTAGTCATTTTTTTAAAATATATTTTTAACGATGAATTTAATCACCTAATATAAAGTTCATAGTGATCAGAAAAGAAACAAAAAAAATTGTACATAAATATTGTAAATAGTATTAAAGAAACGAGAGGACAGCTTAAACAAAACATGGAATAATGTAACCAAGTCAGTGCAACTTTTTGAACAAAAATAATAAATTGTGCAGCATATAAAAGCCAGTTTTAATGCATTCCAAACAGAAAATGTGACGTTTGCTTTTTGACATTAAACGGTGTTTACAAATTGAGTATTAACCTTCATAAATTATATTTTAAATAGAAAATAAGATTTAATTTTAAATCTGTCACAGAGTAATTTATCACTTAAACGCGTTGAAAGAAAAACGAAAGATTAGGAAAGGGGGGGGGGGAGAGAACACTAAAGCTACGGATTAACCAAACGGCACATTTAAAACAATTTTTACTGTCAACCTTTCAATTTCCTTTTAGCAAAGGGAAAAAAAAAATATCCTTGTCAATTCCATGACTCGCTAGCATCTTTCTTTCGACTGCTCCACACCATTGTTTGGACAGGTTTCAAACGACTTGGCTGTCAACAATTAAAAAAGAATAATAACTAAATAAATAAAAAAAAGGTTGTAGCAAGAAGTGATTTTGACTTGAAGAAGCTGTAACCTTAATTACTATTTCACATGCCTACAAACACCTAAATCTATTTTGTAGTTTTAGAAAGGAGGCAAAATATATATTTACAAAATTAATGGAATTCCATTAACACTATTACAGGCATAACAAATCAGAAATAAAAATATTAATACGTTAAAAAAAATTTTTTTTGAAACAAAAATTTTAGTGACCTTAAAAAAAAAAAAAAAAAAAAAACTTTTTTTAACTTATACTTGCTTTTGACTATACTAGCACAAAGAAATTATTTTAAAAAATATATACGATGCTAATAACCACTCTGCCAGGAAATTAATGCTATGTAGTGAAAAACGAAGTAGTAAATCACATTATATTTTAAAAATAAATTATGGTATAGCCATTTATGAAAGATCGTTGGCCCTACCATTGTTATATTTATACGCAAGTTTCAAAATAATAACTTAAAATAGTTATCGATTCAAATTTCCAGCGAAGGCAATAAAATATGTAACTTTCGAACATTTTAATTAGAAAGTATAAATGTAAACTAGAAAATTAAAAGCATTGGGAGCATAATGTAACTTAAAACCGCAAGAGCGAAAAAACTTTTCATTAAGTTTTAAACTCAGATAACCTCTTACCCAGAGGTCATTTGGAGTACAAGATGTACGCTATCCGAGACACATCAAGATTACCAAGATAAAAATCTAAAGTGATTTCTCTCACAATAACTTCGCAAGATAGTAAGACTTAAACAGACAAATATGAAATTAACATAACTAGACAAGGTATCAGTGAATTTCAAAGAAAGAGGAGCGTTTCAGTTTAACTAAACCTCTCAATACATTCTTGTTAAAGATTTAATTGCTAATAATAGATAATGAATGAACTATACTTTCCTAATAAGGATTAAAATTGAAACAAATTTTTGCTTACATGCCGTCGCTCACACTGATCGTGGAAAGTCGTGCGTTCGATTCTGACGACCGACTAATCATTCAGCTATAAGTCCTCTAGTTGATGTGAAATGGAATTTAAGAAAAAAGTACAACAGATCAGAAGAGGCCTTTGTCGTTTGAGCGTGATCAAATTACGCGGCATTCCTACCATGCACGTTAATAGATAGAACTCCAAAAAAATGAGGCTATGGAGTTTGACGATTGATTGGTGTGTTTCTTCAACCAACGATGAAAACATAATTAAAACATAAAAGATACTGTATATTTAAAAAAAAAATAATAATAAATCCTGGGGCATAGTATGTACTTTCTCCATATACCTTACTCATATACATAATTGTATTCTCTGTTTTTGTGAAAGAAAATGTACTAGTTTGTTTACTTCAAAAAAAGGCGACTTTTAAAATAAACTGAAACTTTGTGTTAAGATAAATGTTTTCTAATAATGGAAATCGTATTAAAATCAAACAGCGCAAGAAAATTGACTGATAAACAATAAACATTTATCTTGCGCAATCTTGGATCATATCTCTTACATTTATTTTTAACACAGGAAGAAATCCGTCTTAAAAACTACATTTCTTTCAAAAATAATTTATTTTTAGGTCCTACAATACCTTTTCACATCCGCTAATTCGGTCATCAATAAATTATTATTTTTATTTATTTAAAAAAAAAACACCCCCTACGTCATTCTTTATCCCGTCACTCTATACATTAATTACAGAGAGTAGAAAAATGGGAAAGTATCTCTGAAAGAGTATCATTTGCTGTTTACATCCATTCATTATGACGTCAAGTCGATTAAGGATCTACTCATTATCTGTTACTTCTGTTACCGATAAAATGAATAGATTATCGGGTAACTTGTATAACCAGTAACGAGCGAATATTTTTGAAAATGAATAAATTCGGCAATGTGTCTTTTTAATACTTTTGGAATTAATTAGTTCTAATTGTATCCACAATTGTCCAGTTACGTACATATCTGATATAATGATAAAAAAATTGTAATTATGATACAAGTGTAAAAAACTAACATGGACAACGCGGCAGCAATAAGAATGAGATAAATAATAAGAACAAAATTACCAAGCAATAAAAGTATTTAATGTAAGTCACTTGATCTCTAACAGAAGATCAGTATTTCTAACATGCCTGTATAAATAAAATCATGCATAAATATTTTGCAGACACCATTAATAATTTTAAGAACTAACGAGTACTGACCAGCACAGATAATTCAATTTAGTATTTAGAGTTTGTTTAAAGCACCTAAAGAAACATACTTAAACATTAACAGCTAAATCACCTAACTTATATTACTTTATTTAATTTATCTTACGTTAAATTACTAGCAGATCTATTTATGAGACAATCTTATTAAAAAAATTATCTAAAGCAGCAGCCGATTTTTTTTTTATACTGTTGAACTGTAAATGATCGACCTTCTTTTGGCGGAACACCGAGACTTAATGAATAAATTTCATTAGCAATTGCGGAAGATATTAATTAATTAAAAATAATATTAAAATATGTACTGATCTAAATTTTATTAGTTACTTTAAAAATAAATAATGAATCAATGAAGAACGAAATGTTTTCATCATATCGTTTTATTAATATAAGTCTAATAATTGGGTTTTACCTCAGACAGCTGAATTCACAAGTCTGAGCGGCATCTAGTCTAGTTTTTAATTTGATTTTAATGTATGCACAAACTAAAAATGAATGAGCTGAAATATGATTTCTGTTAAAATAAAAACGAAAGTAAATAAACGTTTAATATGATTATCAAAGAAACATGTACGTACTTTTTCATTGTTGAATTAGGTCATTTTTATTCGATGAGAAATACAAAATAACCTTTTCATATCCTTTTCGTAATTCATTCATCATATTGTTGTTAGAAGAAAAAAACATTGTTTTGGATTTTCTTTGCTCACAAGCCTTTTAATTTATTTGTAATAATTTCGCAAAAATAAAACGGAAATGTTAAATAACTAAAAATAATTGATCGGATTTAAATTTAATGCAAAGTTCCTCGGAAATCCTCTTACTCTTCCACGGAACCACAGTTGGGAACCGCTGATCTAAAGTTTGTCTTTCTGCTACATTATAAACCTGTATTTATTTATTTATTCCTATTAGTCTTAAATTCGCCAGATAAAAATAAATATACCAGTTATCTTACAATCAAAACAAACAATGCTCAGACTTTTCCCTGTTTTTAATTTGTTTTAGGCAAACAAGTGAACTGAAATAAAAAGTTACGACTGTCAGCAAAACAAAATTAATCTTGTGCATTTTTTTTTTTAAATATTCTTTTTTGTCTTACTAAAAAACCTAGAATAACCAATGCAAACGTGTCTGAAAAAAATCTATTTTATGGAAATGTATTGTTTATCAAATGCACAAGTAAAGAATTGAATATTCGATTTCTATTCAGCATTCGGAAAGACAGAATAAATAAGTATTCGGCTAGTCAAATAATTTTATATTTTTTTCCCAATCATTTAAATTTTTCATTTTGAAATTAATTATCGACTTATGATGCGTTGACTATTAATAAAAAGGATTTGTTAGTTTTTTTTTTTACTACAACATTAGAGATAACTCCGTAAATGAAAAAGAACTATCTGTGATCAATAAAAACAGAGACTACGGTACTTTAAAGAACGTACAGAATACTTAAAAATAGTCTAATATTAAAAATAAAAAACGTTTCATTCATTTCATACGTTCAATAAGAGAAATATATTAAAATTTGCTAATAAATCTTCAATAACTAACAATTGATTATAGCAGAATAATTAGTAATCTATAATCCATAAATACAATTCTCTTATGCGGTACTATGAATTGAGCTGTATTTCATAGTCACCGTTGGTGGTAATACTAAAAATTTTTGCAAAGCAGACACTCTGTTTTACATGATGGACATTCGGTAATTGGAAGTAACTGATAAAGGTAAAGGATATGATAAATTTCTGATATTATCGTATACGAGAAATCCATGACATTTAATGTAAAACATACACTAATGAAAAAAATATCACTAACAAATAAAATGTCTCTCATAAATATAATTATAAGAAGTGAGGAGAAATTTTGTGCGTTTTCGTTTATGATGCTTTTAAATTATGGTAACATAACAGTTTTTTAGCACATATTCGCGTTACGTAAACAATTTTTATTTGGCTAATTTTAAAAACAATTGAGATTGTAAAAGCAATATCAGTAAAAAGTCTAACTTTAAAGAATAATGCAGTCAATAAATTCATTGCAAAAGTTATTCACTGCTTAAAAATGTTTGGAAAGAGCTGACTCAATAAAGCCTAAGTCAGACTTTTCCAGTTCTTTTATATTAATATTAAATATTATAAAATCACGTAAATATTATTTTTGCCTTAATGCAATTTTTATAATAAGTAAAGTTGCAAAACTACTAGGGCCTATTTTAAACAGAATTTAATGGGTAGGGTGCAAAGGGAGTCAGGTTGAAATTGCAATAGTGATCTTAGAGGGGTTGGCAATCGTGTTTTCTTACTCTTTTTTTTATGGAAAAAAAATCAACTCATTAGTTTTTTTTAATTAACTCATTAAAATAAAATTAATTAATTAATTAGAAGGGAGATTGGTCTAATTCATTCGCGAGTATAGGCAGTAGAAAAGAAGATAAAATAAATAAATAAAATAAAAAGAAATAAAGAAAGGAAAAGTTTATTTAAAATTAAATGAAGAAAATCATGGCTTTTTAGAAACTTAAAATTTTTTCTTTAAATCTCTTTAGGCTCTTTAAATTTTTTGACAAACACAAAATTTGCTAACAAACGTCAAATTATAACTATCTATTCTTATAGAATAATTTGTAATATATTGTCTTAAATATGTGCTTTTTTTTTGTTAAAAATAATCAATGAAAAATAATAAAAAAATTTTAGAAAAAAAAATTTATTAATACTTTCCAGAAATGCTTTCTTAATTTTAAACTTAAACCTACAACACTAGATCGTAAGTTATGCAAACTGGTAAAGATCATTCTAAAAAATTTTGCATAAAAATATAAATGTTAATTGCAAAATATATATTAATTTTTCAACATGTTAATACAGTACAAATAGAGATTAGGAGACAAAAGCATTAAGTGGCATGCACTGTATTAATCTGTCACGAATGCCACAAAGTTACGTAAACAGTATCAATTAAATAATTAATATGAAAAAAAATGAACTTCCTCAAATAAGGACTTTAAAATACCACGTCATAATTTCCGAGCGAAGTGCGAGGACAGAAGATAAGTCTTTTATCACTATTAACAATATGGCCGATTAAGTTTATTCGCAGACATTAAAGATAACTAAGCATGTTTTTTTTTTCTTACTTTTTTTTCAATATATTAATCATTATTTTTCTCTTACATAAACTAAAAGTTAAGTTTTAATTTTAAAGAAAATTAGTTAAAACTATATTTTTTAATAATAATATCATATACGTACAAATAGGAAATTATTCGAAGAAAATGTGTCGAAGTTTAAGTTACACACAGTGTAAATCGCATATCATTTTAATACAACAGACCTAGCATTTAAATACTATTTCAAACTGAACTCGGCCATATTTCTAAAGTTAATTCCCTTCAAAACACAAATTTTACACGATTTTAAAATGAATATTTAATTCGATATGGATTAAAACACTTTTTAAAAATATTTTAATTAAACCTTGACTAATACCACAATAAGACTGAAGCAAAAGTAAACAATAAGCAAAAAAGAGGAGCGTCATTGAAAAAAGAAAAAAAAAGGAGGAGGACTGGTCTAATTCATTCGCGAGTAAAGGCAGTAGAAAAGAAGATAAAATAAATAAATAAAATGAAATAAAGAAAGGAAAAATCTAATAAAAGCAGAACATAAAAAGGAAACGATTTGGTCTTCAAGACTGCAAGCGTTAAGTCACGCTCCATTTGTGAATCCTGCTATAAAAGCAAGTTTTTAAACAATATTATTCGAAAGATAAAAAGAAAATACCGCGCGGTCATAGATACTCTTGTCTACGGCTATCAAAATAAAGATGTCTTTTCAGATTTTCCGCAGCTCAATTTAAGTTTTTTTTTTCTTTGGCTCATTAACGTTTATTTAAAAGTGGGTGCGCAAAATCTCAATGAAACTATAATTAAAAAAAAGGCAAAAACAGAGCAAAAATTGAAAAAGTAATTGAAACTTAAAATTAAAATGTAACGAAATAAAAAAGGCAAGAAACGTTAATAGAATGATCGATTAAAATTACTGACGCTTCCTTTCTTAAAATCTAGAGGAATAACGATATTTTTAAATTAAAATAAGTTTAATTTTTAGAAAAGGGAATCAGTTCATCCCAAAGTAGGACGTAATTACTTTTTCTTTAACTGGGTACTTAGCTCTGACGTTTTAGTCACATGTGTCTTCTTCTTGAAGTGGTATATTTTTCTTATCGTGATATATTTTTGTTTTGTGTACCTGGAAACTTCGACGCATATTTAGTTTGTTAATATTCTTAATATAATATAATTTATTTCTTTGTATAAATATCTTTAAAAAACTATAACTTAGGTTACATTAAAAAAAAACAGTACTTATCAATTAAAGTAAGAAGCCAAATTAGCTAACATGAAGGAACAAGATTTTGGTTTACCGTAGTTACCTTCTAATACATATAACTGAATCAAAAACGATAATATCGCGATCGTTATCGATGGCTAAACACATCATGATCGAAAAGATGTTGATAGCGAAAATTATGCATAACGACAATTATTAAGTACGATATTATTGTGACATCGCGAGTGATGATAAAGATTTTTTTTTTCTTTTCAGGATGCACATGTTTTCAAAATCTATCAATGAGACCCTGTGTGAGTTCGCTATTAATTTAATTTTTTTTCTCCATAAATATAATAAATGCTAAAATTGTCAAAAACCAATTTTATCTACATTGTTCTTAAATTAGATGAAATCAATAAATCCTAGTCGCACATAAAGAACAAAAGTATTATATAATTTTACTTCAATAGTATGTTACATAACTAGTGTGATGATCTAATTAATTGATTGGAAAATTTATTTAATATATTGTGATTAATCATATTTTTTCAACCTCCAAATGAGGGAGGGGAATTAAGGTAATAACGCCCCTAGTAAGCCCCTTGGCAGCAGTTGGGCTCAACATTGGTTTCATATGGGTCATATAAGAGCATGTATTGAGGGAATTAATACTGGGATGTCTAGATCTTTTAGAATCGGTTCAAGAAGCCGTGGTGGCTCAGGGAATAGATGTTCGTTCCTAATAAGGTTAACCGGATTCGAATCCCAGCGATGACTGATAGATACGAATTCAGCACCCTGTTCACACCGACTACAGTGCTGACGTAAAATATTCTCAGTGATAGACGGATCATGAGTTATCCCCTTGCCGTTAGACTACTTATGGGAGGCTTTCCTCCCCACGTAAAGCAGAAGCGGGTTAGTTTCATCAAAAAGTTCTCCACGGAGGCAAACTTTTTCCCAATACTTGATCCTGGAGCTCCCTCGTCTTCTAGATTAGCATCGAAATTACGGAGTTTAAAATAGGTACTCACAAACTCAAAATTGGGACAGCAGTTCAACGACGATTATAAAATAAAATATTAATCCAAGAATGGCTTTTCGTATTGAGTGATAACAATGCCAATATTAGTTGAAAAGTGGCTGTAAAATATCGTATGAAATAGACAGTTCTATATTGGGTCGATATTGGCTGAATAATGGATATAAAATATTAGGTTTATCTAAAAATTCTGTAAAGGGTCAATGTAGGAAAAATATCGGCCCTTTTTACCCTTATTCAGTGAAGATTCATGAATATTAGTTCAATGAGGCCCCAAGTTATTTTGCTGCTAAGGGTACAACAGAATAAGAAGATCCAGAAGAAAAAAGATGGGAATTCATCAGGGACCCTCGTGGTCCAGTTGGTATTTATTTAAAAAGATAAGCCTTCATATATGGGAAGGCCCGGTAACTAGTATAGTGCAATTGCGAAATAACGAGAAATTGAAAACTTAGCACAAAACATTTTTCCCAATTTAAGACTTGCTATAAAAGAAAAAAAAAACTGTAAATTATAATTAAAATTTATGGGCTTGCAAAAATGAAATTATAAGTCACATTTTCAAGAGAGAATTTTTATGAGTGTTTAGGTGAAAATATAGACAATAAGATGCTTTTATTCGAAACTCTTGCTAAATATCTTATTCTGGAAATTTTTGGAATCTTGTCTGAAATATCGAAAATCTTATTCTGGAAACAAAACTAAACAGTTTGGAGATTGCAATCGGTCTTTCAACACAACTTAACTCAAATTAATCAAGTTTTCTCAAATGAGATGAATATGAACATAACCATCAACATAATGTAGGCGTGATAAATGAAAACAATTGAAATACAGAACATCACCATTAAAGCAAATGAAAAACAGATATAAAAGAGAGCACAATTACTCATCAATTACCAATCACCCTCTAATAACTTAACGCAGGAAATAGGTAACATCTGGTTCCAAAGAGCTTAAAGCGAGCCAGCCCACCCGACACGTTCGACTACCCTCCTCCTCTCGCTTGTAAAAGGGTCATAAATTCAGATTTTATCCTCGGAATAACATCAAAGAAAGGTAATGCCACTTGTCGGGCAACTATTTCTCTTTCCTTTAAAGAGAGAAGAAAAAAAAATAATAACAACTTTCCGTCTTTCAAAGCAGTGAAAATTTTGGAATGCTCAGCTATGTTGTGTGTTTGCGATTTGAGAAGATAATTAACTAAAATTATTTGGTGTTAATCATATAAATACCATTTCTTAAAGATTTTTCTAGCTTTTGAATTTAAAAAAAAAAGACCTAAATTACGTATAACTTAATAATAAATGAATTTTTTTCAGTTTCATGACATGTAATTAGCTGTTGTAACAAAAAATTCAAGACTTTTCAAATTAAAATTCCTTTAACCACTTCCCTGATTTTCCCGAATTAACTCGGGTATGTATAGATTGCAAATATTTATTATCCCGAGTAAACTCGGGCATAGCAGAATTCGTCAATACGTTTTGTTTTATCACTTTTTTATTCCGCCGGAAGCAAAACAAAAAATAATAATAATCTGCTGTGATTGGAACTTTGCCAACATTTGTTTCGGAGTTTTGCTATTTGTGGGACTGCAGGCGTGTTTTGCACAATCGTATATATGATGGCTGGTGAATTTACATAGAAAAAGAGTTAAAAAATGGCGCTCGCGAGAATAAGAAAATCGCACCTATATACATTACATGTACTTTTATTAAACATACAAAGGGAATTTAGTGCCTTCCGTAAGCATTGCTCATAGTTATTTGTCAAAAAGATAGACCCTATTTATTTAATAGCAGTGCACAAACGAGACCTCGTAATATTTAAATGGAAAGACATTTCTGCCATTTTAAATTAGTAAACTTTAGAAAATTGCCCGGAATAGCAAATAGCATAAATTAATTGTATGTACATAAAATATTAAATTTTAAAAAAATAATAATAAATTAAAATAAATTAAAAAAAAACTTACGCTTGCATTGGTGAAGGAGTTTACAATTAGCACATTTTTACTGTCAATAGCAGTTACAATACGTCCCTGATCACATATCAAATGCAATAGTTTATACGTAGCAATAATAAGAATATTACCAGAATATTGAAATCCTAAAACATGGGGGGACATCACTATTTAAATTTGTATTTTTGTGAGTAACGGTGGTCATATCCAGTTTAATAAGATAGGAATGTTGTTTTCTAAATTCGTAGTTAATTATACAAAAGACACAGCTGTAGAATATATTTAAACATAAGGTAACAAATAAATAAATGTAATAGTTGAAGCAATTTGACTCCACATAGACAAAAAAAAGGAAATTTGAATTAAAAAAAGTCCGAAATCAAGATGAAAGAAACCAAGTGCATCAAGAAACTAATTCGAAGTAACTTCTGCGGATTTGAAATACCACAAAAAAAACCACCAGAGAATTTGAATTGAAGTATCTGGCTGAGTTTCAAAATCAGGATGACGTCATTGGTCCAGGGCAACAAACGATTTTTTTCTTCCCTTTGCGGTAAAGGAACATTAAAGTCTCGTTTGGAGTGAAGGTCGTTTTCTGAACAGTAATTGTGTATAACGTGATTAGTAATTGCTATATCAATAGAATGGGAGAAAGATTAACATCGACATCACACCTTTTCATAAGCATTAAGCAAACCAATTATTTGCATAAGAAAATGGGATAGGTAGCTTAATAACTACATACAAATGTTGATAATAAAGCGTTTATATTTGAAATAAGGCAGTATAAAAAGGAATAAATGAGCGAATTCATAAGCTCTTGTTTAACAAAAACAATTGCAATTAAGAGGGGGAGGGGTGTAAAACGAGCTGCCATCAATGCAATTTTTTTTTTCATCCTTTTTTTCTTAGAAAACCGAATCCCTTTGATAATTATTATCCATCTTGGAAAAATATAACAAACGAAACCAACTTTGAATTTTATGTGAAATTAATTCGAGTTTCCTCGTGAATTTCTGTTTATCCTTTTTTTTTTAATTACCATTTATTTCATCATCATCATTTTTAAACAAAATATCAAGAGGCTAAATTGAGAGTTTCTAACATATTTCAGCCCCAACCCCCAAAACAATACAGGGATGGATTTTGTATCTGTTTGATTTAATTTATCTTTTATATTCAATGATACGGGTAAAAAACCAATGAATCAATAAATTAGAATCACGCGACAAGAATAAGTGCACTAAACCTGATATGGAAGAATTTCAGAAATATTCGGCACGATTTGATGTGGAATTGCCTTACTGTTATTAAAATAAAACCACGCGACAACTGTAATAACAGGGTACTGATATACTGCAATAATAGGATTGATAAACTAGAGAATATAACTAAATCTATATTTCTTTGTTTTACTGAGCGTATAAGGAAGAAATATAATTCGCTGTTAAAACAAAAAATGATACCTAATCATTTTAAATCTTCAAAAATGCTTTTGCAATCCACAAACCACTATATTAAAGCAAGATTAGATTGCAAAGCTCTATGTTTAAAAAAGATTTTTTTTTAAATGATGGTGAATCAGAATAAGAGAAAAAAACGCAACATATTAGGGTTTATTATAATTTTTTTTACCAATTTTTAAAAGATAAAACTGAGTAGCTAGAATTTTAGCAAAAGGCGATTTAACACTGTAGAGCAGCGGTAGATCCCTAAATAAGTGAAAATGAAACAAATAAGCCACATTATGGGTTTGGTTGAAATGAAAGCTACAAGAACCGTTATAAACCTTGAATATGGATACCAGGAAAACCTATTTCATTATTAACGAATTTACTTTGAGTAGAAAGCGCGATGGTATGCAAAATATTAATACAATTTTTCATGAATGCAGATTATTTTCATAACGTATTCATGATATTGTTATTAGAAAAATCATATTTTTTTTAAACAAAAATTTGCAATTTCTTTTTCAGTGGCATTTTACTTTAAATAATTTCATAAAAGAACCGAAACATAAAATAAATAATACATTATTAATTAGATCTAAACATAAATAAGGTTTCAAAATTCCTGAAATAAAATGTCTTAATTCACGGATCCCTTTTTTCTCACGAAGCTTTAGGGTTCTGCGGAAAACCATTTAGGGAACCAATGTCGCAAAGGCTTAAGATTAAGCTGCCAACAATTAAACATGTTTTGAATTTTGACTTTACTTCAAATTATCTCAAAACGTGATACTTTTTAAAAATCCAGTGATTAATAAATATACAGCAAAATGAATTTTTAATAACATAATTACATTCTTTTTTTTAACCTTATATCTAAATCTAAATTACACATAATTCTAAGTCAAGAATATAAAAATAATTCTTAACAAACCTTGTCCTAGTTTTTAGCCAGACATTAAAAGACCCATCATCTTTTTCCTCCTTTTGTTTTAGTATTACCATTTTTTTCTTCCAAATTATTTAGCAACTTTAACATTTTTTTTCTGAACTATTATCATATTTGCTTAGAAGCAACTTGAAAACTTTGGTAATTGAATAAAATGAAGTCTTCTCTTTTGATGAGATTACATAAAGTCAATTTCTCCAAAAAACTTCAAACGCAGACATTTAGCTAACATTTTTACAAGGAATCTTTTAATTCAAACTACATTGCTGTTTTACCTCTTACGCAGTTTTTATCAGCGACAAAATATTGATTTTTTTTTTATGGCACATACCATATTAGTCAAAGAAAAATTAAGCCCAATATATTATATTTCATTTCTCTTAAGTTAAAATTTTAATTTTGCAATTTAACTCTTTTATGGCTACATATATATCTTCGTAATTTTTTAACCAAGTTTTCGATTTTTTTAAAAATTATATTAACTTTGTGCAAAAACACAGGAGAACCGAATATTAAGGCGTTATATGTAGCAAGTAATTGATACTACCTCATTCTTTTTTTAAAAAGAATTATTAAATAACTCCCTATGACATATTAAAAGAACATATTTCTGTAAGTATAGTTTAAATATTTTTCATGCTAAAATATGCAATTCGGTATTTGCAACTCAAGAAGATGACTGATACATACATAGACACCTGACCTATAATTTCAGCGCAGGTCACAAGGCCAGCTCAGAGTAGTGCGGATAGAATGAGAATTGCTGTAACCACAACACTGCCTTGATAATTAATAAAGCCCTAACTATAACTCTTTTGCAGCTTTCCCAAATTAAATTTTGAAAAAAAAAATCATGGAACAAAACTCTCTAAATTCAATACATCTTTAATTTTATATTTACCCTAACCATTATTCGATGCAGGTGAAGTAATTTGCTATCCTTATTTCCTGCAAAACTTGTTCATCGGAGATAAGCTTCCTATGTTATGGAAGTTGGTCGTTTACCTTAATTACATATCCCGAAGCTACCAATTTTTCAATTTTAGTTGCCTAAATATTTAAAGTAATGGTGAAGAAACATTAAGTATAAATTAGAAGTGATGTTGAATATAAACGATGTGGAGAAAAATCAGCTCCGCAATTTAATTAGATATTTTAAATGAGTGTGTGTGTGATAAAGAATTGTTTATGTAGCATGGTGAACAAAATTATTTTGAACCTAGTTTATGAATCTAAATATCAAACCCTAAATTTTGCAATCTTTTTAATACTCTTAAGAAAAAATTCTAAAGAGTTGGCAGTTAACTTTGAAATCAACATATTCTATAACTTCCAACAATAGTATTTGTAGAATGAAAACTCAGCTCAGTGACAAACTTTTCAAAAGGATTTTCACGTTACTACTGCTATTACTTAACCATTACCAACAAATCAACTCCATTTCAAAAATTTATTATGTATTAAATTTTAAATTTATTTAAAAATTATTGCATAGATAATAACAGTAGAAGTAAAAATTTTATATAGAGTTCAAGCAAAAGCCATTAAGACAAAAATTAAAAATTGAGTACATGAAGTAAAAATAACTAATAAAAAGTAAAGCATTTACGCCGAAATCAAACTCGCAGAATTATAATACGCCGAATAAAAAAAAAATATCAAGAAATAAAAAACTACATTATCAATTTCAAAGCAGCCACTGAAAAGATTTAGTTTGCACTTAGAATATATTAACACATTAGAAGTGCAAAAAGAATAAATAAATAATAATAATAAAAAAAGCACAAGATTTCCCACGACGGTCGAATGATAATGAACGATTTTTCTTTCTTCCGAAAAGAGAGAATAAAAAAATAAATACTTATAACTAAGAGACATTGTCTAGCGTGCAGTAGACGAGTAACCGTGACGATGTGCCTGGTTACATATAAGAAACCTAAGAAACAATGTTCAAGTAGAGACCAAGCTAATAAGAAAGATACACGTAAAGTAAATTTATGGAAAAAAAATTTTTTCGATGTTATGAATTCCGATATTGGTGATAGTTTGGCCCATGGCGCCAAATAGTAGTGGTTTGGTCGATAAGCTATTTTTATGGTAAAAATTTAAATGAAGCTGGAAATTTTAATCATTTCCAATTTATATTTTTGAGGCTCCATAGTTAAGTTTTTTTTTCTGGCAACTAATACGAAAAAAAAATTAAGATAAATAAAAAGATACTTGAATAAGCGGCGTAACTTGGTGGCATCATTTTATTTTTATTTCCTCATTAAAAAAAAAAAATACTTTCCGAAAAAGGATAAACGAGTACGAAAAATATTTCTTAATAATAATAAATATGTTAAAAATATTTTTTAATAATAGTAAATTTGCTAAAAAAATTAATATGCTAAAAAAAAGGACATATTTTAAATCTTTGCTATGAAAAAAAATTATGTTTAGATAAGCGGATTTGCTTTACCGTTAAAAAAATATGGACGATTGGACATTACAAAAATCATCCTTAAAATGTATCATGGATTTTTGACTTTTAAGGAAATTAGCGTCCTTTCCCGCAAAACATCTTCCTATGTGCTTAATATTACGTAAGCATAGCATTGTGATCAGCTAATGATTAAAAGAATTTAGAGCAATTCAAAGATGCTACTATTACCTACTATTACCATACCTTAAATATGTCGAAGAAGCAAGAAAATTTGGTTTCTTCGATTAAAAAAAAGAAAGAAAAAAAAGTAAATAAATGACCCATTGTTGAAGTTTATCATCGAATTTATGTAAAAAATAAAATAAAAAAATAGAAAAAGTGGAAAAGAAAGTGAGATGACTGAGGGATAGAACTTTATTATTCTCTAATTTTTCGTTAGTCAAACTTTATTATTCTCTAATTTTTTGTTAGTCAAACTAAATGCACAACATGGAAAAATATACTTTTTCAGTTTGCTACAATTTCTTAAAATACACATTTCCTGTAAGAAAATATTAAACCTATTTTGCTACATTTTTTGCACACCAAAGAAAATAACGACGTTTGTCTCATTTTACTAAATATTAAATGGATTTTATTTGATTATTTAATGTCAATTATTTTTAAAATGTTTCGATTTTTAGCATTATGTGTGCATCTTAAAATAGCATGCACTTTTAAAAACCCCAGACATTGTGCTTGAGCTGGCATTATGACTTCTTTTTTAAATAGGTTTTTCAAAACGTGGAGATAGATAAATTTCTAATGGCATAGAAGGTCATTCATACAAAATACCTTCCACAAATAGTTCAGATATTTGCCGTAAAGTTTCCTAATCGACAGGAAACCAAACATATAAAGATAAGTAATTAATTGTATCAAATCTCTTGCATAGGAGTTTTAAACAATACTAAAATGAAATCGCCAATCTAATCAGTTCTTTCTTTTTAAAGCATGTGTGACGGGTCATTTCTATAAACGGCACAATAACATTTAATTGATACGATGAGATTAACGTGCCAAATCAAATAAATTTTATATGAAAAAAAAGCGTAAGTACAATAGTATTTTTTTTTTCCTTCCTGAGGTAGTCGTCATGACTTATTCGTTAAGCGACGTTACGAAACAACGCTTCGGTATTATTCACCTCACGAAGTACAGAAATGGAAGAACCTTTACCTTAGAGAACAGGTCCATAACGAATATTATTCAAACGCAGGTGCGTTTTTTTTTCTCTCCTTACCGCCACAAGTAGTAAAAAATGGCGGTTTATGTAGGACTTCTAAAGAATAGTTCGAAACCAGGGCTTAGCAATGACTACGCCTTCCATAGCCCGCGAGGGAGCCCACAAGCAAGCAAATCATTCTAAACGTCCTTGACGCTTTCCTTCGTTCAAAGCTCATTCAATTGAGCCAAGACGATCTTTCCTCGTCTGTAGGTAAAATGGTTGAATAATTCGAAGGTAGTGACAGCACTCCGAATTCGAAAATTGTATAGTATTAAATCAATGTTCTCACCCTAGGATTATCATTCCTTATTGTCTTAATTGATTTAAATATAAATTGTCCGCTATCGGCTTCACTGAGCCGAACTCAAAAAGATAATTCGGACTAAAGGTAACGAAATCAATATAAAAATAAATTAGACAAAAAAGAAAAGCAGGTTCGAGGGAGATTTACTCAAATAAGACAAATTTTCTTGAGGGGTATTCGTTAGCTTAAATTACATAACATACATGATTGGATTACAAATTAAATGAAGAAACAGAAACTTGCCCTCTTTCTAATTTTTTTTTATTACGAATCTTTACAGCATTTATAAATACGTTTAGCATTTTAAGTTAAAAGATTTAATCCTGATATGAATAATTAGAACGATAAATCTAGACGTGAATTGTTATGTATCAGGAGTTGGAAATTTTAGATATTTTTCCTCAGTGGTTTTGAGCGTGATGCATTCTAAACCATTCTTAATTCCTAAAAACCATACATCTGTAAATACTCAGAATAATGCTCGTTTTCCGATGGCTCTTTCTTTGTTTGAAATCACAACTTCAAGCGAGAATTGTCGCAGAACGATAACGAAGTTCTTGCAGAAAGATTTTATCTTTGGGAAGTAAAAATTTTTGGTTTTCAGAAATTTTCCTAAGATTTTTCCTCTTTTCGTCAGAACTATATTCAAAAGATGTCTTTCTCGCGCATCGGAGTGGAAAAAAATGTTTATGATTTTTCTATTCTCATTTGAGAATAATGAAAATAAAGAATAATGAGGTAAAAAAATTGATTTTCTTTTCTGCAGAAATTTTTTGTTCTATTTTTAAAGCAGTAATTACTATTGATTTCCACATAGTTTTTAAAAACTTTTATTTTTATTACGATATTATTTATTACAACAACTAAATCTCAAAATGAAAGCATGCATTTAGTACAAATGAGAAATAACCTCTTTTTGAAGAGTCCGATTCGCGTGATTTTGCCGTCGAACTTTTTTTTCGGTAAATTGCAGCTATGGATTTCACGATTTTTTTAATTATTTTTTTTAATGTTATTAGGATATACAAAATGGGAAAAGGGAAATAATTAGTATGTTATCTTCGTAACAAAATATGAAAAAAACGTCCATAATATTAGAATAAAAAAATATAATACATATTCGATTTAAAAAAATATTTTATTTTATCCGAAAACCTAATTTTCTTTTTCTTTTTTTAAAGGTGACGCTACTGTTACTTTAAATTAGCAACATGTGTATTTGTTATTATTGATTAAAGTTTCTGCAGGAAGATATTAGTACTGAAGAGGTATGTCGCAGAAAGCCAGCAAAAATTATGACATTAATATGCAATTTTTTTTATATATATACTAAGTACAATTTAAACAACTATAATTAAAGAAACACGATGTTCGACAGAAAATTTCTAAAAAAAAAAAATTCAAGTAAAAAAACACTGTAATTCATGAATGAAGTAAAAAAAAAAAAAAAAAAAAAAAAAAAAACGAATATGTAAGACATCCATATTAATTTAACTTTACGCTAACTATTAAAAGTTACATTATTTCAGAAAGTAAAATAAATTTACCTCAAATTAGGAAAAATAAATACCTATCACTGATATTCAAACAAAGGGGGCGAAAGCTAACGAATTGTATATGATCTACTATATTTTAATTCAATAATGTCGATTAACTACTTCGATGAAAATGACCAATAGGTAGTTTTTTTTTTATATATATACGTCTTGATATTAACTATAACATTAAGATCCCGGATCAACAATTAATAACAATTTTTACTTAAAAACAATCCAAAATCATTGTTAAAAAGTAAAGCACTCAAAAGTAAAGACAAAAGTTAGCACATTGCGTTTTACAAAGCACATTACATAAGTAGTAATTCAGTATAATGCCCCTTAGTAAAAATGGATAGGCAAATTGAAAAGTACTTTTTTCCCATTTAATATTTTTTCGTACTAATTTTTTTTTCTTCTTTTTTTCAGACGATAAAAGCTCACTAATTTTCATTAAAACATGCTACAATACAAATGTCTATTACAAGATAAAAGAAATAAATGCAAGTAAATCAAAGGAATTGTTTAAAAGAAAAAAACATTTAAAAGACAAATTGCAGAATTACACAATGCGATGATGAGAAATCATTTTTCTTTTTTACTCCTTAGCGGAAAATTAATGAGCCAAATGAAATGAAAAAATGAAAAGGAGCGAAACGTGACGAGATTACTGAACTAATTCGAAATAACTCAGTGGACAGTCTAGCTTTGCACCATTTTAAGCGAACAGAGTTTTAAAAAATATATAAATATTAATAAGGCCAGAGCAAGACTTCGCATTCAATACTCGTATTTAAATACTTTAAAGCTATTCAAGAAGAGAGTGAGAAAGAGAAATGTTTAATACGAAGAAATATCAAGTTCATGGCAAAAAGTCGGCAGTAAAAAATTTCAATTCAATTCCAAACACAACTACTGTGTGTGGGGAAAAAGAAGAAATTGTGGAAAAGTATATGTAATTTTAATACACCTCATTTCATTTAATCTCATACACTTTCAATACGATTTTTTTACAATTTATTTCTTTATTTAGACATTTTTTGTTAGCAATTATAGTTTTTATTTTCACTTGCTTTTAAAGTAATCGGATAAATTATGGACAGTTATTACTATTTTTATATTTATACAAAAAAAAATAATAATAATTATAAGTCAGAAACAATTAAAAAATTGTTAAGTTAATAAACGTACCTACAAAAATCATCTAAATCGTATATATCAATTTTAATCACTAGAGAAAAAAAAATTTTTAATCCAATTATAGGATAAATTTATGATTAAAATAATTTAGGATAAAGTAAATAAGAATGAGGAAATAAGATAGAGAAAATAAAAACAATAAATGTATTCAACGATATCATATTTCATCGAAATCGTAGAAAATATAATGCTTCATAAAAATAGAAAAAAGTAATATCAAAAAATTGAAAACAGATCCTACTCAAGATTCTAAAACTAAATCTTGAATACAATCTAATAAATATTACGCAGAGATATTAAATAGCATGCAACAATTACAATTTAGTTTTTGCGCGTGCGGATGAAATCTTACAATGGAAATTTAGATTATTCTTTACACTAAGAGTGCTAAAAAAATTTGCACTTCTGTGCCATGTGATAATACAAGTTTCTAGACACAAGAAAAAGAATGTATTGCCTCCGTTCCTGATAAGAGTTTGAATCCTTTTCTTATTGTTATATTTAAATACATCACCATGCTATCGACTAAGAAAATTTATCGTCAATCGAAATTTCGCACACTGTCAGATTAGCTAGAGCAGTGGTCCCCAACCACCAGGCCACCCAAAGAACATTAAATTATTTTCATTCAATTTACTGTTGTGTATTCCTCTCTGGTTTTTGCGTCTCCCTGTAAAAGATTAGTTAACTGAAAGCTGAGATAAAACTTAATCTGAGATAAAAATTAAAATCTGTCAAAGCCGCATGCATACCGTGCGTGATATTGTCTTTTGTTTTGATGCCATGTTTAAATACAATTAAATTAAAATTAAATCAAAACCTTAAAAAAAAAAATCAACAATCAACGTCGTTCCCCTTTCAACGGTACACGGAAAATTACCAAACGTTGACCGGACAGGGCCGATAAGATGGTTGGGAAGCACTTAAATATTAACTAGAGCTCTGTGTTGGATGACAGTATAATTCTGAATTTTTCTATGAATTTTTCGTCAACAAAAACTTTTATTGGTGTTCAAACGTTAACAGGATTTTAACACCCATAAGTTTCAATTGCTTCCTTAATGACAGCAGTTAAACAGCGTGCATGCAATTCGATTTATTTTAATCTAAAATAACTTTCAAATCAAATTTTTTTACATACCACGAGCGTATTTCTTACACAAGCATAAAACAAGCATCCATATTAAAATCCGATACCACAATCGAAAACTAACAATGACTAAATTAGCGATAACAGCGGGGCAATTAACCTTTCTAACATAACAATCAAAAAAAAAAATCATCCAGCACGCAAAACAAGTCAAGGACAGTTTAAATGAAGTAATTCAACATAACGTCAGTGGCTAAGTTGAAATGGGAACTCGCAAGACTCGCTTCCAATCTATTGTAGGAAGACAGATTTCCCAATCACGTCAGGTGAATGAGAGAGAGAAAGGGAAAAAAAAAATCAATAAAGCAGACATCGAGATGGCTTGTTGCAAAAAAAAAAAAAAAAAAGACGAAGAATAGCCTAGTAGTTAAAAAGAATAGGAGATGGAATTCGGAACCAGGAGGGAACAATACTACAATGCATTTTTTTTAAAGCAAGTAAAGGGTGCGTAATGGAAAAAAATTTATCATAGAATAAACACAATTGATTTGGAGAAAGTATTTCGACATGTAAGTGCCACAGCGAATATCATAATACAATAAAATAAGAGTTTAAAGGTACAGGGGTCGTCCATAAATGATGTCACATTTTTTTTTTTTCAAACACTTCACCACACTCCTTACCCCGTTGTCGCAAGTCACGCTATAACATAAACTAGCAATTCAAAAACAAAATGTTATCGATCATATTACTTCAAATTTTATTTTTTAACTATGTTTTCAATGGCATTTGTTAACATATAACAATAATAATAATTACTTGATTGGATGTGTATTTATTTCGATGAGGGAAGGAAAAAAACATAAAATGAATAATAATTAAGATTACCGTCTGCACTGTGTCTACTAGGGAAGGCAATTGTTTATTTTATTGACTGCCACTGCCAAGTGCCAGTTATTCTTTTTAACTGTGGTCATAAATTTATTTTAGGCAAACAAATACAGATTCAGCGGTCTAAATTATCCATCCAATAGCATAGGCAAATAAATTAAAATGGCAGCACAATTTCTTCAGAATATTCGGACGAAATAAAGGGTTAAGAATACAACATATGTGAAGAATAGAACGCTTTAAACGTGCTTTGACAAAACTATAATGTAACTGGTATTATTAAATAATTTTCAAAGTAATATTTTTAGTCGCCTTTGCAATAAAAGACTTGTTTTTCATTAAAATTTTGAGAAATTTGGATATTTGTGACATTTTAAAAGCATTAAATTCACCCCTAAAGAAAGTCTTACAGGATTAAAAAATGCCATTGCCTCGAAAATATAATTAAACTATCCGGTCATTGCATATTTTGAGCTTAAAATTTACAAATTCAAGGGAAAGATTTAAATAAGTGTAAAAAATATACATATAAATATTTATAAATTAGAAAAATCAGACCAATTTATCATAAAATCAAACATACATTTAAAACAATATTAATTATGGAGTTAGCACTTATGATAAACTTACAAAAAATTAAGCATATAAGATTATATTCATTTATTGAGCAATTTAAGACTATTGATAGCATAAAAAAAAGAAGAAAGAACTTCATAAGATTTCAAAGCTAATTATATTTGATTACGCTGCCGTTTTCACTGAAAGAGTGTATTACCAGGAGAAAGAGAGAGGGGGGAAAAATAACGTATTTTTATACAGAAATGGCATCACTTTCTTATATTTTGTACTATTAAATAGTAACAATATGCGCTTTAAATTTTGCTTCCAATAGCTACTATGTTATGCTTATTAATAAAAATATTGCGCAAGGTTGATAGCTTGCATGAAGAATACGAAATTCACTAAAAGTAAACACTAATGCATAATTTATTTAAACAGCGTGAATTTTAAGGAGGGGAGGGGGAGGACAAGTGAAAAATTTTATAGGAAGATAAAACTGAGTTAGATAAAATTTCTTAATTTTAAAGAGCATGTCAAAGAACATTCTTTCCAGGGGTCTGTCCAGACATTTTGTGAAAGATCCGTTTTTGTAAAATTGTGAAAAAATTACTCGTAATTTGTGAACATAAAATAAACGTTAAGTCACATTCTTTCAACCAGGGTTCACTTTTGTGAATTTGTTCAAATAGGGTCCGTTATTGCAAAAAAACTTTTTCAAGGAGTTTTTAAATTGTAAAGACATACAAGATTATGCTCAACACTGTAAAATTACAGTTAAAAAACTTAAATTTTAAAAAATAAACAGCAATTGCAGCGACGAAATTAGCGATGCAACATACACATATTTGGTATTTAGCCTATACTACTGAACGCAGAATATTAATTTCGGACGAATAAAGGAAGAAGCGTCTGCCGAAGACAAAATTTAGTTCGTTTACACCTGTCTTTCTTCCCCCCCCCCCTTCCTGGGAAGGGTGTATTGATTAACAAAACAATAATAAAGATAAACAAATTTGTGAAGGGTCCGATTAAAAGATAAAATTATTTTGTGAAGGGTTCGTTAATGGACTCAAATTTCTTCCAAACAGACCCCTGCTTTCACTAAATGCACAATAATTTAATTTTTTATGTGTATGGTAAGATACGATCTGCATCAAATTGAAAAGTTAAAAAAAATAAAAACATAATTAATGTTTTTAAAATTGCATACAATTAAATATTAAACAATATTGTCCCATTGCAGGCATCATTATTACATAGAACAGATCAATAAAATTTGATAAACATCACACTTATTTTCAGTTCGGAATTAGAAAAAAATTTTATCATTTACTTCTTGTTGCTATGTGAAATTCCATTATTAATAAGTGTGACTGCTTTTTTTTTCTTCTTTTTCTACTGTATATTAGCTAATTTTTAAGAGAAGCACTTGCAATTACCTAGAAAGTTGTTTAAGGGTATTTTTCAAAGACATTTCGCAAAAAAATATTAAAAAAGTCACCGTTTAAGCGTCGTAAATTCGAAGCAAAGCTATGTTAAACTATCCATACGTCTTACCGAAGTCAAAATGAACTATTTAAAATACTTAAGAAGTTATTAAAGGTATTTAAAAATCGCCGATTGGGAGAGATTTTCCCATTTAGATGGAAATCATTAAAATCAATTAAATATTCTCAATTCTTTCAGTCCAAATAATGCAGAGCGATCTAATCTTTCAAACATTGAAAAGTTAGATGAATACGCTTCTCATTTTCACAAAGCTATGACTTTCTTCATATTGCCAAATTTAACCCAACAGTTATGAACAAATGTTACTAACTCAGAATAGTTATTTATTATGCATATTTTTCGTTAAGTGTTACTTTATACAACGACACAGTCTCCAAAAAACAGTCTTGATTTTCACAAAAACGCGAATTAATCAGCTTCTTCAAAAGAATCACAAAAATAAATAAATTCGAAACAACAACAACACACACTTTGTACATAAACAGGACGATAAATAAATAATATCATTAATGCTCGGAATTAACAAAAATGTTATCAAAAATTAACAATTCCACAATTTCGCAACTAATCAAAAATATTCAGAAGCGAAAGCGACAAGTTGACTAATATGAGCAATATAACAATAGAGGATTTAAATTCAAAAAAAAATTTTTTTTTTTTTAAAGTAAAACAATAAATGAGCTTTCATTTGCATACGAACAATAATAAATTAATCAAATGAATAAGTTCTGCAATTCAGATTTGAAAGATAATAACAATTTTGTAAAAATTTATCAGAATAAATTATTTGTGGAGAGATAAAAAAGAGAAACTCATTGTTATTCAGTCCTCCGTATTCCGTAACAATAATGGAAACGATCTTGAAACAAATTTTATTCAAATGATGCAAGAATTGGAAAATATAATTAATTAAGTCAAATTACCTAACACGCCTTAATGCTAAAAGTTGACGAAGCTTTTCTTTCCGGAAGTTGTCGCCTTTAAATAAATCCGACATGTGATTATTCAAACAAAAAAAATTTAACAAATGATCTGTAACAATAAGAGTTGCTCACATTAATCTAGATTTATTATTTTTTTATTTTCTAAGTAGCACATAGTTGCAAATTTAAACCATGATAAACATTACTTTTCTTAAAGTTCACTACCTGGGAAAATTATATCAGAGAAATTAATTAAAAATATTTAGAAATTAATGTAAAGTTATCCTATTAGTTGACTAAAATCCAATTAGAATAGAAATAAAAAGATAATTTAAATTTATTTTCCCACGCGATTTAATAAATTTCGCACGAAATACAAGCACCACCCAATTTATAATCCAGTAACTGAATATAAGGATATTACACGATAACAATGGATAACATGTATGATTAATAGATGAATTTAACAACTGGTTTGATTCACCAGGAAAAGAGATTATTTTATAATTCAACTACTAAGGTGTTGAGAAATTGCTTTAGAAAATAAAATAACCATAATAAATAAATGATTTTTATACGGTAACAATTTAAATTTAATAATAAGAAAAGTTTGGCTATTAGGCGTGCAATTGCTAAGAATGAAAATTCCTCGATAATTAATTCCACACAATTTAGTTTAGATTTCCTGACTTTAATAGAAAAAATCAATATAATATCAGACCACATTTTTGCTATATATATAATAATACTTCCCCAGAACAACGAAACTTATTATTTGACAGAAAATATTTTAAGAATTACATTTTGTAATAAATAAATTTCATTTCAAGGTTTAACATGTTGATTTTATAATACAAGTAAGCAGACCCATATTATATGTTGATTTTATAATACAAGTATGCAGACCCATATTATATCTAAGCTAAAGCACGCCGTTAGCGGAAATTTTTTACCATTACTAAAAAAGAAAAAAAGAATCCACCTCTTCGAAGAAAGTTAGTCTTTACTGAATTCTCAAGTGGCGAAAAAAAAAATTACTTTTTAAGGTTTTTCCTATTAATGCAAAAGAGATTTAAAATTACAATTCAAGTGATTTAAAAGCACACATCATAATTTCCATTTAAGAGATTTAAGATCTCTCATCATGTTAAGTTATTTCACAATTTTATATTACATCAAATATCGTGTTTCGTAAAAACTGCAATAATGATTTAAAAATCATACATCGGAATTCGTATTCCTGCGATTTTAAAACCAAACATCAAGATTGGCATTCACGCGATTTTGAAATCAAATATCAAAATTCATATCCACGCTATTTTAAAATGAAACATCGAGATTCGTAATTACGTAATTTAAAAATCACATATAGAGATTCATATTCATATTCACACAATTTTAAAAAAAATCTCGTATCAATATTTTGTCATAACGTAGATAACATTCTGTGGATAAATGCTTCCTACATAAACTTTTTTCTTGCTCAAATTTAGGGTATTTTTTTATTTATTTAAAAAATGTTTTTGCACGTGATATTTATAGATTTTCACTTTATTTATTTATTTTTTGCAAAACTCCTGTTGTATAAAGCCATACACAGATCTATAAAAATTAAACATTCTTAAAAAAAAATCCGTGTTTTTAAAACAAATTTCACTAAAATGAGGTTGCGATGAAAGGGTTAAACTAGTTATAAGAAGTAATCAATGCTCACAGAAAAATTTTCATTTATCTAAGTCTGCAAGTATGTAATATTTTGCAGAAAAAAAGGGAAATTAAAAAAACTCATTGATATAAAGATCATTAATAAATCCACATCAATCATA
Organism: Parasteatoda tepidariorum; assembly: GCF_982258835.1. Classification (NCBI taxonomy): domain Eukaryota; kingdom Metazoa; phylum Arthropoda; class Arachnida; order Araneae; family Theridiidae; genus Parasteatoda; species Parasteatoda tepidariorum. Next base: position 47,466,061 of record NC_141756.1, read on the forward strand.
TAGCTATCACCTATCGTTGATTAAAATTTTTAAGAATCGAAATTTTTACAGAATGCTTAATTGTTTAAAACGATTTCAACCAACCTAAAAATTATATTATCATTTTGTATATGTGTAGGCTTCGTAGTGGGTTAAAGAAAAAATCAATACATTTAATGAAAAAGTACACACATATACCAGACAACTTTTAAGAAGAGCAAAATTACATATAGCCCTTGAAGTATAATTTGTTCAGCTTAAATGTATTAAAAGCAAATTTTATCGTGAAAGAATAATAAAATATATTTTTTGTAACTTTCGAATTAGTTTGTTTTAGAAAGTTTTAACACAGCTTGCAGTATAATTTTATAAATACCGAACAACTAATATAGCTACAAATCAATGTATGAATATTTTTATAGAACTGTCGTATTAAAATAACTAGCATCTATAAATTAATATTCTTTTATACCAAAATAAAATATACATAAAACTAGCAGTTGATGTCACGGTTCTTTATTTAAACAATTATAAAATAGCATTTCAATAATGATAACACGATTTCTCGATATGAAAACACGGCGAATATGTCACTTAACATTTTTGTACTCAGTAATTTTCGTGGATGATCCTTCAATTTATCAAATAAAAATTGCATGATGTGATGACTGTACTGGAATCGATCAGTTTTAAAATCAGATGAAAGAGATGAATTGATAATTGTGAAGCTACTAAAGTTCAACCTACAAGATTTTTTATTGCATTTGCTTAAAATAATTAAAAAAGTGTATGTCTCCTGAATTCCTTGAGTTTCTTTTTAATAGAATGAGTAAATTTTCCAAAAGGTTTAAGCACTGAATCCTGTGAATACGACTGTATGTACGAACCATTTTTTTTAATTAGTATGTGAACCCTGCTAAATTGAATTGTCGAATTTAGAGATTCCTACTAACATTATTAATTAAAATAAAAAGAAATTAAATAAGTTTAAACTCATATATTCTTCAACAAATTTATTTATTTATTTATTTTTAAATACGCATTAGTATAAAAATAGGATATTCTGAGCGCACACAAAAATCAGAATATCATGACAAAATATTAAAAATCGGGATAAATAAGGATAAAATATTCTTATCAGGAAAATCAGGACAACTACGAAACCTGAAATATGGTCATAGTTCAGAAAAAAATTGAAACAAGAAATCGTAACCAAAAAAAAAAAAGAGTATTTCATACAAATTAATATTTAAATTTTAAAAAATCTAAGAAAATTATAACCAAGTTGCAACGAAATTTTTACAAGAAATAATAATAGATGATAAGCTTATTTACTTTGAACCTCATTGGCTGGTTTTAGGTTCGGCCATTTTGTGCGTTGTTGCACACGATTATTCCGGGTTTCAATAAGAAAAAAAAAAAAAAAAAAACGAAAGAAAGGAAGAAAGAAAGTTATTCCCTAACTATATCTCAAAATTCCAGGGTTCTAGGATGTTAGGAACTTGCGGTTATCATGCCGTTAAGTATAATACAAATCTAAAAACTTAATAGAGTCACTGATTTTAATGGAAACTGATTTTAAAACTGATCAGAACACTCTAAAAGCAAAAAAAGTTTTTAAAAACTACAGCGTACGTCACAGAACAATCGAAGTCCTTGCAGAACAATTTCTATATGAGAAACTAATTACGTTTACTACCAGGTAAAACAATTAATGTCCGAATCGCCATGAAAATTTTATATGCAGTTAAATGCACTTAGACATAATTTGATATTCACCTTATAAAGTTTCCTTTTTTCCAGTTAAAAACTATTCATAAAATTATTCACCGTTAAGACTTTTCACCATTAAAAAAAATTATAATATTAATAGTGATTTGTGATGAGTTTTTTTATGATACCCGAATACGGCTGTATTACAATATTTCCCAATACGGCTATAGGCAAGATCATCAGCATAGTTCACCAGAAAACGTAAGAATCATCTTTTACATGGCTAATTAGTTATACAGTAGCGTGTTATAAAAGGTAAATGTTTAAACAGATAACAAATAACCGCTAACTTCTATCAATTATTAGAATGCTCTATACGGCTGTATTACAATATTTCCCAATACGGCTATAGGCAAGATCATCAGCATAGTTCACCAGAAAACGTAAGAATCATCTTTTACATGGCTAATTAGTTATACAGTAGCGTGTTATAAAAGGTAAATGTTTAAACAGATAACAAATAACCGCTAACTTCTATCAATTATTAGAATGCTCTAATAATTGAATGTTTTGTAAAATAACAGCGAATTACTGTTATTTTATTTGACGATATGTAAGATAAATGTTAACGACGATATCAATCACTTCACTAATTAGACCGAATCGAATTTTTTAATTAGAACTGCTTCATTACTCTACGGTAAAGAAAACGACACTAACTAATTCGGGCAAGAAAAATAGATTAAGAAAGAAAAGATAAAGTTATCAGTTAAAAATTTTTAAAAAGAAAAGCTTTGATTATTTCTTTTCTGTCTTTCACGCATCAACACTTCATACCATTTTTTTTTTTTTTAAGAAAAAAAAAAAAGCCGGTCAAATGGTTTAGAATTGCGATTTGTAAAAGCCGGAGAAAATAAGAATAAAATCCCAGAATCAATATCTCTTATTTTTCTTCTCGAAAAAGCAGTTTATATTGCAGCAGGACAAGCACTTAGACCCCCTCCTAAAGCTAGATTCTCCCACGCATGCGCAATTTTCAAGGCATTCAACTCATCCGAAATATTTTCTCTCCCCTCTCTCTCTCTCTTTTTCCTGAGTAAACTGTGGAGACAACACAATATTGTGGAAATCGAGTCGCGACGCATACCGAAGGTCCAGTGACTGATAAAGAAAATAATCAACCATGTGATGTTTTAATTATATCACGGTTATGAATACAGCCCGAATTTTCTTACACTTCTAAAAATAACAACAAAAAAATGTACTAATAAACACAAAAAATGCTCAAATAAATTCTTAAAAAAATCTTCAAGAAGTTAAACAAAAATTTTAATCTGAAACATAATTTTTTTCCTAAATTTACAAAAACATATTCCATAAAAAAAAATTAAAAAATATTTTAAGAGAGAAAAAGAATCTTAATATGCAAAAATATGTACAGATCATTAAAATTCCAAGCATCAGTTATAATTAATAATATACCTGCCACTTATTAAGATTTTTTACGAACGATAATTTTTAGTGGTTGTCAATTTTATGCTTTAATATATTACTCTGGATTTGAATAATTTGTTTGAAAGTTACCGTAACAATCACAATTTTAACAACATCAAAAATTTAAAATATCATATGTAATAAGGACTCTGAAAATAATGTCCTGTATGTGTAAAAGCCTGACAAAATATAAAACAAAATTGTCAATAACTTTAAAATGCTTTTACTCTGCTTTTTTAACTACTACTACTACTATGAAAAATCTTAAGCAAAAATCATAAAAGTTGGCAGCAATGTAATGCAGACAGGAAAAAAATAATGTGATAAAACTGTCTAAGACATTTAATTTTTGGTTAAAAAATGTGTCGTAAATAGATTTTGATCAACATGTCACGCATATAAGTAGGACCAATAAAGAGGCCAGGTTGTCCAGCAAAAAAAATTTTTTACAAGTGTTTTAAATATTAAATTAATCCTGATTACAATTATCAATTCAACTGCTACTAATACTATTTTAATAACTCTTCTTCAATAAATGATGTTGATTTAATTTAGAACTTAGAACAATAAGGTGTAAAATAGTTTATTAGATAAAATTTTATTAGTAATAAAATATAAAGTATTATATAAAAAGCTAATAAATGATTCAAGTACAAAATGTTAATGTAGATAAATACAGTGCAGAAAATTTTTAATGGGTTGTAACTTTGAGAAGTGGATTAAAGCAGAAAAATCTTCATAAGAAATAATTACTGTTTTCAATTATTTGATAGTTATTATTTTTTTTTAATATTTAAAAGCAAAACAATTTTTAAAAAATACAATTTACAACACTTTTAACAGCAGAAACAAATTAAAACATTAGCATGATGCTCTATTAATTAATAAAAAATTTAAAAAGAAGGTTACAATAGCAAAAAATAAAATGATAGAAAAAATGTTGATAAAATGATTAACTAACTATAAAAGAAAGGAGAAGCAGCAGCAATAACCTAACAATAAGAATTATCTACTCGACTACAATATCTAAGTTTTTTTTCCGGTAAAATTTTCTTTATTTTTAACTAGCTACGCTACTGAATTCGTCTAAATAGCTATGACCTCTTTCAAATCGCAATATCCTTTCTCTGCTGAAAGAAAAAAAAAAAAATAAGTTGCTGGTTAACTAGGATTTTTTCCGCAGCAGCTTCTAACAACATAAAGAAGCTAAATGTTAGCTATCTTGGCATATGCTTGGCGAGCTATAACATTAAAGACGCCAGCTCCGCCCATCCGAATACCAATTATTATGGAGTCACCTCATGATTTTTAATAAACTCTGATGCACTTACTTTTGAGTAACACTAATGTGCTAAGTAAGGTTGAAAAAGGCGAAAGGGAAATGTGTAATTAGAGAGACGTATTACACTGGAGAATAAAAATTGAAATCAGAGATGAGATTCGAGCGAGGGGACATATAATTCATTAAATAACAAGGAACGTTGAGAGTGAAATTAATTCATCATGGTAATGAAAAGATAAAATAAAAATGTAAAAAAAAAAGATCATAATGGCTTTAATAGAAAATGTTAATTAAAATTGTATTTTTAGAAATCACAAGTTATTTTTCAGTATTGCATTAAATGCATTTCCTGTTCAATATTAACAAGCTTTTAACATGCATGAGTTTTGATGGTTTAACCATGGATAAAAACGCTACGAATAAAACCTTAAAAAATTGCACATGTGCATTGCTATATATATTATTATTATTAAAATTTAAAATAGTATCACATTGCATTTAGTGAAATATTAAATATTAACTTTCTTACACAATTCAACTATGGTGGTATTTCTTGAAAAAAAAAGCTCATTGTTATATAAATGAATTTTAATCAAAAATCATTAAGTGCAACAAAAAAAAATTGTGATGCTTTTTTGTTTTTTAAAGAAAAAATTCGAACAATAAAAAAAATAACTTCAGACATTTTAATAATTATGTATGCAATCATCATTAATTTTTTTGCTGTGTATGTGGGGATGGGAGGTAGAACAAATTCTAAAAATGGAGTAGAACAAACTATAGTGAGAAAAATCCTTTAGCAAAAATGTTATTTAGTGTCAACCTAATGAACCCAAGCGCTATGAAGCAATAAAACAACTAAGACTATATTTTCAGCATATCAAACAGGAAATGTAACAAATTTTTCCAGACAAAGACAAACAAATATGTGGATGAATCAATGGCTTAAGTTCAGAATGTCATTGTTAAAAAAAAGAAGGTAATATTGTTTTACAGGTAGGAAATCTATGGAATAAAAATTGATTGTATTAATCTTTACCTTTCTTTAGTAAGCAGGTGAAACTGAGGATTTAAAAATAAGAAGAAATTACTTATTTTTTTTTTTCAATTATATAAAGTATATACTCTAATAGAAATTTAAATAGTTGCTTTTATGATTTCATTATTAAATAAAAAATACTAAGTAAATACTAACGACACGTAATAGAATAGAATAGAATAATTGTTAATATTTGTATTTAAGTAGTAATAAAATAAAATAAAAAAGATTAAAACAACAATAAGGAAACACTTTCTAATACAGATTTATCTAGCCTTTGTAGTAATAAAACAATATTTTAGTTATGTTCAAGGTTGCTTTTGAGTTTTACTAACTATATAAACAAACACTCTTGTCTAAAGTGCAGTTATTTATTAAATATGCTTTGTAATAGTTAAAAAAAATACTTTCATTACTAGACATAATTCAAATAAAATTAAATAAAATACAGTTCATAAAACTTAAGTATTAATAGGGAAACTGAAGTTTTTAAAGCTTGCTTTAATGTAATGATCCTTGAAATTAAAACTAAAAATTTTTTTTAAAAAGTTAATGAAAGAATAGAAAAAATTAAATAATGATTTTTTTTTTCATTAAATTATACTTTGCACTTCTCCTAAAAAGCTTTTTCTTTAAAATAAATAAATAAATTCCGCTTGTTATAAAATTATTATTTATTTTATATCTTAAGTTGCTTCCTTAGGATCTAAAAAATAATGAATTGAAATCGAATCCACAAATTTAGAAGACAAGATTTCTATTATAGTATATTTTTGTGTATAAATTATCCTTAAGGCATGTTTACTTATAAAATTAGCTAAATCACTGAAAATATGAATGTAAAATTTATACTTTTAATTTCTATTTTCAAAATTGCCTGGTTACTAAAAACAGAATGTTCTTTCAATTCTTTAAATTTATTTTTATTATAATATAAACCTTTGAAACAATAAAGTAAAAAAATAAATACATAATACATACTAGATCACTTTAAAAAATGAATTTGATATTATAGAAAACTATTCAAAATATTTTTCTCTGAAGATTAAATATAATTCTAATAGCCTAAAATCAAAGAAACTTAAAATTGCTTTGAGGAGTTAATCACTAAACAATATAACACTACAATGATTTCATAACACTCTACAGATTCATAGGGATGTAATAAATTGTTTCACCTTATTGCCAATCAAGGAAAAGAAATGAAAAATTCTACTCATTCTTAACAACTTCCAGACCTCAAAAGCTAAATTCTTCAATTATAAAAAACAGATAATTAATCAATTTACTTTTCCAAAATTAGAGTTGATGAGATTGTTAATAGTTACTCTAACTTTGTTAGAGCATCTGGCTTAAATTATTCTCTCCAACAATCAATGTCTTAGAAAGAAAAGAAAAAGAAAAACAAGCAAAACAGTTTTTCTTTTTTTCAAAAAGATTTTTTTTAAATCTTTAATTAATTCTTTACTTTAAAAAAATTATTAAAGTATTTCAAAATTACACTTAAAGGATTTCCTTAATTTCCAAAATCTTCCTCATTGCACAATCATAATTGATAATTTATATTGTAGCATAGCAACCCAAAAATACAAAAGGTATAATTTTTGGAGCATAATCTGCAATCTTTATTTTTGATGCTTATTTTCTAACAATCGCAAAAGCACTGGCACATAATAATTAGATTAATTTCAATAGTAACACTTCTTTCAAAGAATTAAAAATTGAATAGTCAACCAAGAATTCATCATTAAATGTCTGCTTTGTTTATATCAATCTAAATTATAAATAAAAATCTGGAAATTATCATTAGCAATTGATAATAATTTTTTTAATGATAATGTTAAGGAAAAACATTTTATCTCTGCTGCACTGTGATTTGTTATTATAGAAGAAATAAAGATTGATTTATTATCTGTCATTATAGTGAGCTCAGAAAGTTTGATTAATTTATTTATTTAATAAGTCTAAATTCAGAGCTTTTTGATCAACTCATTCACAAAATTTTCCATAACACCCAACTTAAATTTAATTTACATAAAAATTGTGGCTATTTACCAAACAATACAATGATACCAAACAATACAATTCTATGAATGAAGAATTCAATGAATAAACTTTCAAAGGGAAATTGAGTACAACTTAAATACAATCAAACTAGATTTTAAAAATTACTTTATGCATTTTTAATTATTTTTCACTTAAAACTTAGAAAATTTAAAACCATTCAATCTAAAATATATGAAATAATATTTAAGTTACTATTACAATTTATTTACACAGCAATACAAGACATTTTTACTTAAGTTACGAAAGATGAATAAACAAATAAAACATAAACATCCATCAAGAAATCAAAAAATTACTGGAAAAAAATAGAAACAATGAAAAAAACAAAGAACATGATGAAAAAAAATTTATGAAAAACTAAGATTTGGAACACATGCACTCAGTGATTAGGCTTAGTACCTAATAAAAGTATTTGAATTTTAACTGCAGCAGAAGTACAGAATTTCTTTAAAAACATATTCAACCAAAAGTTACAATAAAACACTATACTTAATAAACCGAAACGTTTCAAAAAATGGAACTTTCATTTTAATTTGCACTGAAAATTTATAAATGATGGCATAAATATACATGTATTTGACACTTACTATACCTATAATCATTTCATTAAATAGACAATCAGCTTTTTACGAGTAAGAAGAAAATAAATACAAGTAATAAATTATAGAACAATAAGTTGTAATGAAACTATGTTTGATTACGCTTAAATTCTCCTGACAATGGCTGTTAAAAAATGGAACAACTAATTTGAAATTAACTTAGTAAATCTGTGTAAATAATGGCCATAACAATTTTTTCATTCATAAATATGCATCTTACACATTAGTTGACATTCATTTACTATATTCATAATCATTTGTTAAAAGATATCCATAATCAGATTTTTTACAAGTACCAAGCAAGTGCATGTAGAATCATATTATATTAAAAAATAACTGCATTATATACTGTTAATATAGTAATATAAAACTATTTTCTATTTTCTTAATAATAAATCTTTCTTGACAATAACGTTTTGGGAAGTAAGTTTACATTAATTACTTTGATATTCAGAATTGTTTTAGAATTGTAAAAAATTTGAAATTGATTATTAGATAAATGTCTATAATATTAACTAATAAGCTAAATAAAATTACTTATTACTTAAGAAATGAAGTGAAATATAAACAAGATCGCATCTAATTTGACAACTGTAACCTGCATTGTTTACCAACATGGATATCTTAAATAGTTAGGTGTCAAATCAACTTGATCAATCAATCTAACTTTGGTTTGTTTATAAACAAAAATCGATCTATAATGTTGACATTTGTTGCAAATTCTGTCATGAATTTATGAGAATAAAAATTGAAATAAAGGAAAACTGAAGATGTTCGGAATCAATTGGAATTTTAATTAGCTGATTTGATGATATCAAGGCATTTGTAAACATGCATTTTAAAAAAAATTTTTAAAGAAAATACAATGGAACACTGATCTATTTTATTAAATAATCGATGCTAACTAAGAACGAATTGAAAGATGAACATGTAAAATTTGTAATCAAACGATTTGAAATTCCTAATTTTGATCATCGCTAATAACAATAAGATTGAAAATAATTCGTTCACCTCTTAGAGTTTACAAATCAGCTGGGCAAACAGGAGAGATCAACCAAATAATATCTCAATAATTGATTGTTTAAATTATCAAACGAAGAACTAAGCGAAAAATAAAAATGTTATACTTGATATCAAACGATTCAAAATTCCTGATTTTGATGATCACAAACAATAATAAGATTTTTTAAAAAAATTTGCCTTACAAATAAATGTGACAAAACTAACATATAAAATCTAACAGTCTAAGAATATAGCAGAACAGAAAGGAAAATCGCCTGAAATACATGATTATTTAACTAATCGACAAAGACTAATCAGATATGTCCAGAGGTCAACAAAAAACATCCCATGAACTGCCTGCTTAAATCCTTTTGTTATAACAAATGGAATGATTGATAAACAATTTTGTAAGAAATGAAGATATATATAATAGATCTAGAAACAATATGATGTATTTGAGTGATGTTTTAAACAAAGATCAGAATAGGTAGATGTGGAGGGGGTAGGGAGAAAGAGGGGTGGTACTCACCTCTAAATCTTCGTAGGTCTTGAAACAGAGGAAGGCAAATCCATCTACAATATCCTCTTGGAAAATAGGTTCCTTAATTCTTTTTTTACGAGTGGGTGGTCGTTTTTGTCGAACAGGGGGTGACTCTTCTTCATTTTCACTAATATCGGCAGCCTGCCGTTGTTGTCGCTTTTGCATTCGCGCTGCACGATCACGGCGGCGTCGGTTGCCAGTTGTCCCCCCTAGCCTCTGTTTGGCCTCCATGGGTTATCCAAGGGGAAAAAAAGAAAAATATATATATATTCTCAGCGATTATTATCCATGAGGCACTGTCGCATAATTCATTGCGATCACACACCGCGTACCACACACTAATCACGATCACATATCCATATCCGGAAACTTGGCAATCTTCAAAATTTAATAACAACTCTCCTAGAAACACTTCTTTATTGTACTGCTGTCAATCCCACTTTTTCGCTCAGCAATGGCGGCTGTACACACAACAGAAGCAGCGCCTGCCGCGTCACACCTTCCCTGACCCGGATGACGTTGCGCGATAGTCTACGCGCACAGTAAATAATCCCTTCTTAAAACATTGCTATTTAAATAACAATTCCTTCAGTTTGACACATCTAAACTAATAACTGATTTTGATCAATATATTAACAATTTTTTATGGTATTCGAAACGTTTTTATTGGCTTGAAGTAAACTTATAAACATTGTTCATTTCTTGTTTCTGAGATCAATAAGCTAGTGAGGACCCTCCTCTCAGCCCAAACAGAAACATTTCCTAATAAATTATTACACGTCAGTTGTTTCGTTCCCCAGTCCAATTAAGAATCACTTTTCCTAGATAATTCCTTTTATTCAAAAGCGAATTAAATATATCGTCTGGATTCTTCGACTATTACCGCAATTCATTACAAAAACTTTAAACATGTTTTAATAAATTAAAATATATATGTAGTATCGTTCAGTAGCTTAGGTCACAGATGTAAAGATTATCATTATCCGAAACATAACATTTCTGTCATTTATTGTGTTAAATATTCATTAGCTTATGGAAAATTTGAAAGCAGTCTATTTATTGTTACACGGGCTATTCTATGTATTGTTCAAAAAATGAGTTAGCCATCTGACTGAATAATATACCGTCTGAATTACTCGTATGTTGACACATATTTTTACAAAATATTTTAACGTGTTTTAATAAATTGTGTATATTTTACGTGTTTTATCGTTCAATAGCTAATGGTATAAATACGAAGAGTATTATTACCCAAAACATAATTTCCCTGCCGTTTGAAAAGTTAAATATTTATTTGCTTAAGGGAAAATTGAGAACATTCTATTGCTCCATGCGTTATTCAATTCTATTTACTGCTTTAAAAGGGAATTAAATAAATCGTCTGATTTCTTCAGCATTTCTAATCATGTATTAATGAACTTAATATCTGTGCATAATATTTCACTTATAAGGTTATAGACACCAAGACTATTATCACCTGAAACATTAGTTTTTTGTCACTTATAAGGTTAAAAATTCATATATTTACATTAAAATTGAGAACATTCTATTTAAGTGCCATTCCATTTATTGCAAGTTATAAACTAATGCGAATACGGAATCTGAAATTTTAAGGTAATCGGTGGAATAATTTTTGAAAAAGAAAAGCTTAAAAATAAGATTTTTAAAATTTTATTACTCAGAAACTATTCGACTAATTTCTTTCATAATTTAAAACTACTTAAGTGTAAAATGATGTAAAAATGTATGTACCTTACGATGCAAAATTTTGTGACTATAACTAAATATTGTAATTAAAAAGAATAAAAATTATCAAAATTTTTTGGGTAAATTATCTTTGGACAAATAATTTTTATACTTACGTGCAAAAATTTTTCGATTCGCTTCACATGTATATAATTCCATATATATAGAGTAATATTCTCATCGACTCATTTTGTTATTGATATAACTTAAACTGCAGACGATTCAGTTTTTACAAATATTTTAATGAAACAATCAGTGATGCTTGCCAGCTTATAGCTCTCATCGATAAAAAGGAGTCTTTTGCACCTTCTTTGATACTCAATTATTTTTAATTCATTATCAGGGGTCTGTCCAGGCCGAATTTGCTACCGTTTAGCGGTACCTTCACAAATTCAATTTTATTTAAAACGGTAGTTTCACAAATTCAACTTTAGGGAAAACGGTAACTTCACAAAATACTTTTCTTTAAAATTTTGTTTTTGTATCCGTTAAGAAACATTAAATCTATATTTTTACCATATTTTTGTGTTGATATTTTAATATAATTTTTAACTTTTCACAAATTATGTCTAAATTTTCACAAAATAGGTACCTTTCAGAAAAACCTAGACAGACCCCTGATTATATCAGATTAACTCAAAGATCAACGTGCACTTGGTAACATAAGCGGACTACGTCAGCAAACTAGTATTCCTAAAGTTATCTGAAATCAAATGTTTATTTATTTATTTATTTTTTACAATTTTTTAAAAGTGTTTATGTAAAACTAGATAATTTTAGACCAACGGTAATTGAAATTAAAAAGAAAAAAAGCTGTGTACTAACGTAATTTAAGAAACGTAAAATAATCGCCACACTTTTATTGATTGCTAATGATTCTCATTTTATTTTGGAAATAAGTACTAATTTCTAAAAAAAAAAGCTATATACTAAAAAGCAACATTAATGGAGAAAAGATACTTAATTTTTTAGAGAAACCTTAAACTTAAAACATCCCCATACTACTATTAACGCTAATGATGCTTAATTAATTTTGGTAATATTTAATAATTTCTTTTCTTTTTTTTAAACCATCGTTGAATAGCCTCCCCAATTCTGAATTTACACTATCAATGTTCAAATCCGTAGCTTTGTAATTCTGAACCCAAACCAAAAGACAAGGGAACTTCTGGGTCAGGCATTGGGACAAACTAGCCTTCGTGGTGGACTTTTTGATGGAATGAACCAGCATTCGCGTTACATGGAGAGGAAAACCTCACACGATTAGTCTCTCGGTAAAAGGATTCTAAGCCATGATCAACTGAGAATATTTTACGTCAGCACAGTGGCTGATGCGAGGCGGGAGCAGAATTCGTATCAACCAGCCACCGCTGGGATTCGAACCTAGTTACAAATTTGGAGGCAAACACTGAACCCCTGTGTCACTGTGGTTCGCAGTTATTAATTGAAGAAAAAAAACTTTGTACTGAAAAGCAATATTAATAGAGCAATGTTACTAATTTGTTTAAGAGAAGCATAAAAAAATCACCAAACTATTATTGATGTCAAATATGCTTATTTAATTTTTGGTAGTAAAAAAAAAACTATCAACTAAAAAGCAAAATTAATTTTTTAAAGGGAACCGTTAAAAATCGCTATTCTATTATTGACGCCAATGATGCTTAATGTATTTTTTTTTAATAAATTCTAATCGAATAAAAAAAAAGTGTGTTCTAATAACCAAAATTAAACCTAATCGAAAAATAAACTAAAATCTAAAATTAATGAAGATACGGTACCAAGTTATTTAGGAGAAGAGTGAAAAATCGCCAAGCTGTTATTGACGCCAATCATGCGTAATTAATTTTCGTATTAGGCTCTACTGGTATTATGATAGTTGGAGCCATTTAGATTATATGGGGTCAAAAATAATGTCATACTTCTCAAAACCTTTATTTAACTTTGAATACAACTCTGAAGACGAGTATTAAGTGACCTTTTGTCCTGCTATCTTGGTTTTTAGATTAAATTTTCGATTTTCATTTTCTCTATGTATTTTTTGTGCTTAACTAACTTTAGACTTTCGACGATAAAGAACCATTAGAAGCACCTATACCTTTCACAAAAGTTTGAAAATAAAGTGGTTGATTTGCTAGATTAGGAGAAATAGTGATAGATAATTCTTGAAACTTCTATAGATTAATAAATAAAATAAAAAAATTAAGGCGATACATTTAAACAATTTTCAATTTTGTTTAAGTAATTTAAAATTGCACATTTGCCTGTCTTTTGATTTATTAAAATTTAGTTTTATTGTAGTTTTAAATTAATACAAACCGATTCGGATAACGATAAATATTTTTTAACGTAAATAACACAAAACAAATTACGTAAATTACGCAAAAACAAAGATATTAATCAAAAATCTAAATAGAAAGAAATATATAATACTAAACTACGTTTCAAACAATGTTCACTGTGGAATATATTCGTATAATATTATGAGAAAAAAAAAGGAGTGGAAAAAAACAAAAATACCGAACACCTCATATCTCAAAATCTGATTGGATGACGGGCTTGTATTTTGCATGATTCGAAAGATACTGGCGAATAGAATAAATATCCGCCATCGGTTTGTTTGGGAAAATTAAATAAAAAGGATTAAAAGAATATTTGAATCTTCCCTCCCTGTCTCCACCCCCTGGGCAGTTGAGTTTGATCGGGAGGGGGGGGGGAAGTTACGCAGCATTACAAGGGGTGGTAAACCATGAAAATTTCCCCATCTTTTTCCGATGACAATTCGAACCTACGATTTAACTACCATTGAGGATAATTTTTATCCGATATGTGGTGTTATGGAAACTAAATTTTCTTTCGTTTGTGTGGCAGCGCAAGTGTTAGTTATAATTAGAAGAAGAATATAGTTCAGAAGGCAACTACTTTTTATTTTCACGAACGGATTACATAGTATCCAGGTACTTATTTTGCTAGAATTGCCTTTTTCCATCAACATCCTTTCGAGGGAGTGGGGGGGGGGAGAGTTATATTCTTTAGGGATCGTTGAATATTTCGTAATTACCAAAGGGGAGAGAAGGTTTGTGACTTGACTTGCATATTTTTGAAAACAAAGAGGAAAGGGTGGAAGCGATGCTTACAAAAGACTCTAAAATCTCCTTCTTTAAATTTTTTTTTTTTTGCTCTATAAGTAAATTCAACAAAAAAATTTGAGAAATAAATACATTCTGAAAATTTTCAAATTTGGAATAAGGGCTATATTAAAAAATTAAAAAGTTAGAAAAAAAATTTCTTCGAATAGTTTCAAACTTTTATGCAATTTTTTTTTATGAAATCTAATTTTTAATGAATTTAAATTTGTATGAAATAAATTTTTAAACATATTTTCTTATTATTATTATTCGAAGTTATATCTTTTATTTGAATTGAATCCTAAAATTGGATTACTAGAGTTTTTTGTTGTTTTTTTTCCAATACCCACCTTGAGAATGACCTTTCGTCTTACTGATGGGCAGATTTGTTGGCGACTCTTTTTCAAGGCCAACATATTAGGTGGGCCAACGTTGCTCACACAGTAAGAACAGATAGTAAAAAGAAGGAAAGAACATCCATGCCTTGCCCGGGATTCAAACCCAGAACCTTTCTGATGCAAGACCAGTTCCCCGACTCCTAGGCGGGGCGGGAGGTTACTACACTAAATGTCAAAATGAAATCAAGGAGAAGGATGCGACTTTCTTGTGTAAGCATGGGAGAGGATTTATGTTAATTAGTTTATGTTAAATTTAATTAGTTTATTTTTAGTTTAATAAGTTCATTTAGTTTATTTTTAGTGACGAAGGAAGGGGGGATTCCAAAAGTGCCAAAAACATGATTTCATAAGATTTGAACTACTAAGACATCAGAGTCAATCGATATATAATTTATCTAGGACATTTACAAAGAGTATATTTTTTAATGATGATGGTTCACAATAAATTGTTCAATTTGGTAATATATTTATCGATTGATTTATGTAAGCCTTAATGCGTGAAAGAAAAATAACAATAATGAAAATATTTTGCTTAAAATATGATTTTCATCTTTTTTTGTTAATTTTTGATTATTTTTTGAAATTTCAATCTCGATACGATTGTTTTTAGTACATATACCTCCATTAATTTCGTTTGGCAATGCAATTCATATAGTAATTACTCTTCAAACCTTTTTTTCTTTTCTTTTTGAATGGGTTAAAATTTTTATAGCAACTTTTTATTCCTCTTTGCCTTCAGCTTCCTTAATTTCGACATAGATCTGTAGGGGATAGAAAATTTCTCCTAGTCCCTGTAACCATGGTACCGCTTGAACTGACTACAGGACTTCCGATTCTACAGATTTTACGAGCAGGAATAACGTATGTACTTAGTTTGTCTTAACGGCGTCGAATCGAACTTAGCACGGAGTTCGATTATCTAACCTCTGGACTACTACGCCCCACATTAATAAAAAAAAGCAAGCTTATAAAATAAAAATAGAAGATTAAAAAGGCTCCTACTTTTTGTTGCAACGTAAGCAAAATGATAATTGTTTATAAGTGAGAAGAAGCTCGTGAAAAAGCACCTAAAACAATAACTTGTGAACAAATTTAAATTTCGAGGGGAAAACACGCGTAACGATTACAAATTAGCCGTTTTTTCAGCACGTTAAATTTTAACTCTGTTGTTGCGTTTTTCTGGGACACAGAGCAGCCCGCGCAGTATTTTTTTCCCCTAAAAGTTTAACAGTTAATAAAATGCTAGATTTTTTTTATTCCATCATATTTTGTGAACATTTTTCAGTAATTCATATTTTCAAGTTTTTAATTGTTTTAGTTTTTGGGCAAGAACAAAACGTTCAAAAGAGTAAAAGCGGTTGCACTTAAAATGTTTTAAGATTGTGCTAAATCCATTTTAAAATTTTTATTTTATTTATTTGTATCTTAAACAAATAATTCATTAAAGAAAAAAAAAATAATTTAAGATGCTCATACCGAAAATTTAATCGAAATAACCACACCAGCTTCAGTTTCTAAGCAGTTTGTTTATTCACGATAACCTAAAAATTGGTCTGCTTAGGACAAAACACGCTTCTTCCAAAAGTAGTATCATTACAGCAAACTGTACCTTAGCACCGTTTCCAGGTAGGTACTCAGCAAGAATCTTAAACTCATTTTGAATATTTTAAAGAGTTATTCTATAAGCAAAAAGAAAAAGAAATCAACATTTATTTTGTAATTCGAAAAAGAAATTTAAAACATGGAAAATTTTCTTTTGTTAAAAAATTAACTGTAGACATGAATAAAAAAAAATCATCAGTTTAAAATTTAAAAAAAAAGCCTTAAAATGAGCACCATAAGAAGGAAAACAAAACTAAGTTTTTGATAATCGATTCAGTATTTTCTCAGAAAAAACTCTATCGAATCCTCTACAGAATGGAATAAAAAATTTATCTTAAACTTAAATAAATATTATGTGACTTAAAATAAAAATGTCAAAACATAATCTCACTCTTTCTTTTAAAATTTACTACAAAGAGGAACGAAGCAAAGCTTTTTGATAATCGATTCTACAGTTTCTGAGAAACGCTACATCCAAAGTAGCCTTTTCTACATGAGATAGAAGATCCCTATCTCTTTAATTTAAATATAATACCTCCCTCCAGTCTCCATGTTATACAGTGAAATAGAGTTACAAGCTATAATATTATATAAATATATATATATATGAATTGGTGGTCGGATTAACAATATCGTTTATGTCCAGCTTTTCAAGCACATTTTAAAGAAAGTTTGGAATATATTTAAAAGCATTTTGATGTTATTCACAACTAGATGTTCGAAACTAGTGATAAATTATTAATATCGATCCAACAATAAGCGTCACATTTATAATGTCGATATGAAGACATTAATGATTTGTGATCAAGAAAATATACCACAAAAGCTTTGATTTTTCTTTGTAAGACGCCATCCCAGTGGATTTGGCGAGCGAGCGAAAGTAAATCAATCATTCAGCCTGACCATGAAATCTAGATAAGTCTAAGATGACATTCGGCAGTTTATTCTATTCCATTTATTTTTCTTCTACCTTCACATCCAAATATTTGTTATGTCCATATAGGAAAAAATACAGTACAAAAACAAAAAAGAAAAAAAGAAAACATATTTAGGGCTTTTCTCGATTAGATGAATATTTCCAGGGATTCTTCAGACAAGAGGGCAGAAGAACATTTTATTTTATTTTTTAACCGTCGTTGAACAGACGACCCAAATTTGAATTTGCTTCGACCAATGTTCAACTCCGTAACCTTGATATTTTGAACCTAATCCAGAAGACAAGAGAACTCCCAGATCAAGTATTAGGAGAAATTTTCTTTCGTAGAGGACTTGTTGATGGAACTAACCCGCAAGGAGAGGAAAACCACGAAAACCACGAAAACCACTCATGGTTAGCCTGATGGCAAGGGGACTTAAAACCACGATCTGTCTACCTCTGAGGATATTTTTAGTCGGTGCGAACCGGGTGCGGAATTCGTATAGCTCAGCAGTCGCTCGGATTCGACCCCGGGTTACCTCAATGGGAGAAGCCTCTCAACCAACGGTTCGGAATTTCGTTTTTTTTAAACTTAAATTTTGACACCGATTTAAAAAAAAGAGCTTTAAACTAGGTTCATATTTACAAGAAAAAAAACATTCAACTTTCAAAACATTCAAGTGTCTAGAAATGGGCTTAAAGCTTAAATTTTTTGAGGTTGAAAACGTAAATTTTAATTTAAAATAAATTTGAAATCGCAAAATAGCTGTGAAAAAAACAGCATATTAAAACTCAATATTCAGATCTTTCGAAATCTAGAAGAACTCAACTTTGATTAAAAACTATTTTCAATTTTCATCAAAAATATACGTAGATTTCATGTTATTTCAAGGTCAACATTTAGATTACTAGTGAAATAACTACTATATTTTACGTAGAATGTGAACAAAATTTAAACTTTTATAAAAATTTTTTTTTTTTACTACATTGTGCATATTTTTTTTTTTTTTAATCAAGAGAGAGAATATGACGTTTAATAGAAGTGGAACTTAATTTCTTATTTTAATCTGGAAGAAAGAACTTGACTTAAAATGTTACGGAAGTAGCATTTATTTATTTATCTTTCAATTAGTAGAGAGAAAGAATCTCATTTTAATTGTAACAACGCTTTTTTTAAAATTGTTTATTTATTTATTTATTTTTTAAATTATAATTTCTCAGTTCTCGCATATTTTCTATTCAGAGCTCCATAGCATTTATAAAACTAATTTTCTTGAAAAATGAGCAATATATATAACAAACTAGATTTTTTAACTTCGCATAGTGAAGAACATATATTTTAATACCCTTGTTTTGTTACAAAATTACGTGAAAAAGAAACTGTTTATACAGTATCCGTTTTTGATAATTATGAACCAAAATACTTCTTGTTTAAAAGAACTATTCATTGAAGAATCGAAAATCAAAAATTTTGGAAACAATCATACTGAGAGCAAGTTCTGAACGAAATTGAGCCAAGCGTGTGTGGTCTTTGAGCGAGCTTCCGTGAGAAAAATATTTTTCTTCAAGGTAATTATCCTCTCATTCGTCACGCTACACTATATGGGTTTTGAAAAGGGGTAGGGTTACAGTTTTATTGTTGCTTTAAGTACTTAATCCTTTTTAAAAGTATATAGTTTAAAAATAATCACCTTCATGCCCTTCCATATTAATAAGTATTTGCAAGACATACGTATATTTTCAGTATGTATAATTTCATATTTCAAATCAGTTCACTTTTGAACCATAATATCGTGCGGATTTGCTGCAACTTTAATTATTGACTATTTCCATTCAGATTGCACGATAAATATCACGTGATCAAAGTAGAGAAGATTTAATATGGATGATAATATGGTTCAAATGTTCGCTACAGGCCTAACATTAAAAAAATCACTACACGAGATAGATATTCTTTAAAAAAATATTATTTACACTTAATAATTAAATTAAAACTTAAAAAGGTGAATAACGTAAAAAAAAAATTAACATAAAATAAAAGTAGCAACGGTCCATTCAAGTTGAACCTTAAATATAAGTAAATAAGTTAAACCTTAAATCAAGTATAATCTTAATATTAAAGTTAAGAAGGTTTAATATGGATGATAATAGGGCTCAAATTTCCGTTATATACCTAACATTAAAAAAAAAATTTAATTTTTTTCTTTTTGATCTACGTGACATAAGTATTTTTAAAAAAATATAATTAAATCCTTGAAAACTAAATTAAAACTTAAAAAAGTATATAAAATTAAATCTTAAAAAAGAAAATAATGTAAAAAAAGTAACGTAATAACGTAAAATAAATGTAGAAACGGTCCATTCATGTTGAACCATAAATATCACGTGATTGAAATTAAGAAGGTTTAAGATAGATGGTAATATGGTTCAAATTTTCGTTACAGGCCTTACATTAAAAAAATTCATTTTTCCTTTATCATTAATTCGAGATAGGTATTTTTTTTAAAAGAAATATTAATAAGTTCTTTAAAGTTAAATTACAACTAAAGTTAAATTATACCAAAGTCAAATTACAAAAATGAGTATTTAGTGGAGGTAATTTAATCATATTCTAAAGAGATAAAATTTAAAAAAATAAAAATAATAATTAAGAGTAGAAGTAAATGTAAATTTATTCAGATAAAAATTTGCGAGACACTAATCGTATTTTTTATTTATACTTTTCCTTTTATTTTATCTTTCCCGGAAGGTTATCTTAATTATTTTTACGGACGAATTCGTTATCTTTTAGGTCACGGTTAGTTATCAATTGGGCAATGTTTTATCAAAAAGTTTAATAAGTAGAATAAAGCTTTAAAAGTGATTTTTTAAGTATTAAACGAATTAATAAATATATTTTTCATAAAAAGAAAAAAAAATGAAATGAGATGAAAAGCATTAGGCAAATAAGTTTAAAAAAGGTAATCAATTACAATTTTGATAGCGAGATTTTGAATTTTTATGTTTTGCGAAATTTTAAATTAGTTTGAAAGTAGAAAAATCGTTTTATTTTGGATCATAGATAGTAACTTATCAAGCAATTATTACCCATTAGAAAGTTAAGTAGAACAAAAGTAATTTTTTTAAGTGCTAACCAATTGTTAAATCCTCTTTTGATTGAAATATATATATATATATATATATATATATATATATATATATATATATATATATATATATATATATATATATATATATATATATGTTTAATAAGATTAACCAATTATAATTTTGATAGCGTTTTTTCTGTTTTCGGAAATTTTGCTTCATTTTAAACATGTTTGCTAAAAGAGAATTCGGTGTATTATGGATAACAGTTAATTATCGATTTTACGGCAATTAATCATCAAAAAGTTGAGATAACAAATCTTTTAAAGTGATATTTTTAAAAATGTTAATCAATGATTAAATCAAGTATTGATAAAAAGAAAATAAACTGAAAGATGATGAAAGTATAATGTAATTATGTTTAACAAGATTACTGAATTAAAATTTTGCAGCAAAATGTTTTTAATTTTCTTAATTAAAAATTAGTTTTGAAATAGTGTGACTGTTGTTAAATGACAGCATTTGAAATGAAATTCGAATAAAGTTAAGGAAATGAAATTCAGTATTAAATTAATTTTCTTTATGGGCAATTAAGTTTACATTCAAAGTAAATGTAATCAGTTCAAATTACAACACTATAATTGTTTGAGCTCCCTTTTAAGTATTATTTTAAAATTTAAATCATGCTTCATTAGTTTTAAATATATATTACAACTTATTTTATGTTGTTCGAAATTCGTTTCGATAAGAAGATATTTTTTTTTTATAAAAAAAGATATTGTATTATATTTATATAATACCAACATTATATAAATATAATACATTTAAAAATAGATATTGATATTATATATAGCGGAGAGTAGGGAGAAATTTGATTTTTTTAGATCGATATTTCGTTTAATTATATTACTACTGGTACAATAGTCTCAAAATAAATATTAGGTGGACCGGAAAGTAATGTCGTTTCGGCGCATTAAATATTCGTTAGTCTTAAAAACAAATTCATTTTTTTTCTCGATTCATTTCGATTCATTTACGATCCGACATTGAAAGCTTGTAGCTAACGAGGGTGAATATATTATTGATTAAAACAAATATCAAATGCACTGAAACGACATTACTTTCCGGTCCACCTAATATTTTAGAACACGGGTGTCCTTAGTTGAAATTAACGTTTGTGAACAGTTTGTATAAAAAATGGTGTGAAAGAATTTCTTGAAAGCTGGGTAATGTCTTAATGAAATAATAAGAATTTTATCTATATAAGTAAATAAGTAAATGATAGTATATTATTCAGGATGATTCAATACAACGCATGCAAACTTGGTGAAGAGCTAGAGTAGAGGACATCGTAAGGATCTCCTCTACTCTAGCGCCTAACTACATGGCAGAAATGTCATCGGACGCCACTAGGGGCGCATCCTTATTCAGCCCGAACTATTATTTTTATTCACTAAATTAACATAGGTTATGTTTTTAAATAATTATTGCCGAAAATTGCATTAAAAAAGAATCAGAAATAGCTGTCTTATCCGTAATCCAATGATTTGCGAGCTTATTAACACTAGAAGGACTGAAAATTAGTATATACCTATATTGCCCAAAAGCAGTCAAAATGACTGGATTGCGAATACGTAAGGAAATTTGTTTAAAATTTATTTTTAATATTTTTTATATTATTTACAGTTATTAAACAAGTTATTCGTAAATATTAACAAAAAAAAAATTTATATGTTGTACAAAAAGTCACAAAATTCTAAGAGATTGTGTCATTATATACATCATGGTTTTTCTAATTGAAATTAAAAAGCAGTCAAAATGACTTCCTTTGGCAATCTAGTGTTAGTCACCAAATCCATTGTTAAAAATAATAATAATAATAATAAAGCTATTTCTGAGCCTATTCGAATGGAATTTTTGCCAATAATCAATAAAAGAAATACATAAACTTAAATCTAAATTAAGATAATTTTGAAAAAGAAAAAAAAAAAAAGAAGTAGAGACAACAAGGGATATCAGAGAAGCACTCCTGGCGGCGGGCAATCAAGGGTTGATATGCATCTACACCCCTTCTAATTTGTAACCGCTAAACTAAGCGATTTAGCAATTTTATAGAAAACATATTGATAACACTTAATAACATACAAAATTAAATGATCTTCTATTGACAAAACATGATCAGTAGGAAGTTCATCATTGTCTGCTACTATCTGGAAGCGTGAAATAGCTTGTGCTATATTTGACTATTTTGTAAGCAGGTATCCGAAAACAGACAGACAGACAGTAAATTAAGTTTTTGAGGTATTTTCCAAATCAGTATTCACGAGGATTCAAGTCAAGGGAACTAAGAGGCGAAGTTGCAGGGAAATGACGACTGGTGATCGCCATCTAGTGGTTGCTTTTGGAACTGTTTATTTATTTATTTCTTTAAATAAAATTTCACGAATTCTTTATGACACTACCCAATGGACAACTAGTCAAATCTTCATTTTGTGGTTATTTCTGAGTTAACTTATTCCTCATAATGCTGTTTCATCGTTGTTCTGAACATAAGCAAAAACCGGTTCTGAAGCGTGCGAAGTGAGTTTACCTTTCTCAAACAAACACATAACATAGCTTGTTACGTAATAAAATCCTGTTGATCCCTTCTCCTTGCTTCGAAGTTTACCTTATTTATGATTAAAAGATTCAAACCTCAAACAAGGAGAAGTTACACCCCCATTCGCGTTGTGAATTTTCATAAATGTTCGCTATATACTTTTTATGAAAACGATAGCTCACAAATGTTAACTTAAATTATGGGCACTTTGAATTTAAAATCTATATATTTGAAAGAAAATGTTAAAATATTAATTTTATAAATATCCAATCCCTCTCTACATGTGGAAGGGAGGGACGCGATTTTAAATGTTAACATCAAGCATAATTCTTAGAAATATTTTGGTAAAACAATTAAGGAGGAAATATTACATAACAATACAGTACTTATGGTTTATAGTGTATTATGATGTTATAAACTTCAAACAAAATAAAAAAAAATGCAGTTTCACATAGCAAACATAAACAATGTACTATAAGTACGACTAGTGTGCAACATTTGTATGTTGTTAAATGTTTTGGTAAACATGCATAATTTTAATATACAGGATCATTCATAATTCCTTCCGGGGTTTTGAAGCGTTATAGTTAAAAAACGAAGACGAATATTGCAAAAGAGAACATATGAAATTATTCCGAAAGTATTCAAGTTTTAATTTAAGCAGTTGCCGGTAGATGGCAGTAACATGTACCACTGAAGCCAGTTGTAGTAAACATAAGGTTGTAGTAAACAGAGGGAATTATGAATAACCCTGCATTTAGTTTTACATATTACAAGCTATTCGTTAGATTAATAAAATTTTTTAGCTAGCAATCATAACTCGCTAAGAGAAGGCCATAACGCGGGAGAAACTTTTCGTCGCAAATTCTCTCTCACCTAATTTAGAATTTAAAATATAGGAAAAGTGAGTTCAGACAAACCTTATATAAGCCATGGAGTTATTGCTGAAAAGAACTTTATAAAATCTAAAAATGAAAATTAATTATACGAAGATAACTTAGGATTACGCAATGTAAAAGTTCTCTTCCAACAATTTGTTTATAGTTTGATATTTTGAAATTTTTTTTTAGCAATTGAAACTATATGACTTACTCTAGGTTTACCTGAACTCAATTTTTCTTTCTTTTAAATTAGTAATGGAGGTGAAGGAGAATTTGCGACGAAAAGTTTCCCCCGTGGGGGGTATGGTGACCTCTTAAGGTGAGCTGACATCCTGTAAAAGCAGGGAAGGACTGTATAACTTTTTAACTAATGTGCCTTATCATCACATTAATCATAATCCGTTTACAATGCACAATCATTTCATATCAAATTTTACAAAAAGGCTAAACTTTTTCACATCAATAAACTGTTTTGACTGACACGCTTAACAAGTTAATAAAATGTTTTTAATTACAAATGTATTTTTAATCAATTACAAATTTTGAAAAATTGCGAGTTTATCTCATAAATCAACAATTTTAGAAAATATGCTTAATGAATGACCAATGTTTATATATAATGACATTGTCACCAGAATCGTCTTAACTTTACCAACAGAAGTGAACTATCTCGTGTTTTAATAAATTCAAGTGAAGAGAAATATTTAATAAAGGGCAAAAAAAAACCATTTCTAGTTCTTGTTGCATCACAAAAGGATTTGATAATGGGTGTTCCTTCTTTTTCAACAACTTATTTTCGAATCTAATCTAAGTCTTGTTCACGTATGTGATTATTAGATTATTCCTTCTGTTTACAAAAGAATAAAAAATAAAAAAATCTCAATCTCTTACTTTACGCTTGACAGGTGTGGAAAAAAGAAAAGGAAAAAAAAAAAGATACATGATGATTTTTAAAATTTTGCCTTTATGTTACTTTTTATTGAATTTATTTTCTTCCATGAATGTTGATTAATAAAAATACTCTACTTGATGCCATTCTTCAATTTTAACGTTAATTTTTCTTAATTGTGTTTTTTTTCCCTTCCAATTTCGAGAATAAATCTTTGTTTAGTATTTTGCTCTTTAGAACATGCTCTTAAAAGCACTGAAAATAAAATTCAACTTCATATCGCAAAGAATCTAACTATCGTAAAGATAAGAATTTTATTGTCATCAAAAGAAATGTTCTAATTTCCTTAAAACATTTCGAAATTAACTATCAAAATTAAAAATATCCCTTAAACTAGAAATTATCGATATTTCTAATAATAATAAATTGGTTCATATTTGTGATCAATAATAAGTCTTTTACGTATTATTTATTAGTAATAATAATCCGTCTTTATTAAAAAATAATGCTTTTTACTTTTTTTAAAATTTTTAATTATTTTAGTATAAATTTTTTTTTCTCCACTCAAATAAGCATGCATTTATAATTTTTATTCTTCATTAATGATCTGCTTATAAGTTATATAATAGATACCAGAAAACAAAAATAATTTGATCTGGGAATTAATTCCGATTACAATTGTAAAATGTAATCAATAAAAATCGTTTCATAAGAATAATTTGATATTTCTGAAAAATGAATGTGGAGGAAATAATGCGAATTAAAAATTTAATTGAGAAGAAAGATTTCGTGAAATTCATGAAAGAATGCAATGGATAAGACAAGTAGAAAGAATGGAAGAAATAGATATGCAAAATAAAATCATAAACGGATATTTTAATGACAACAGAAAAAGAAGTTGACCAAAACTGACCCGAGACCTGAAAAAAAAAAATATTCGTCACTTGGCGAGTCAAAAAAAAAAAAAAAAAAAAAAAAAAGTGGCGTATTTCATTAAATAAACAACCGGTCACTTTTTTCAATCTTTTCTTACCTTTTTTTTTCTTCTTTTTTTAAAAATTTATTGTGTGCATTGAATACATTGAAAAATTAAACTTCTTTTGCACGGTGAAGTTAAATCAGTATGCTAAACTAAATCTTGCCACGTATTTATACTAGTTTTATTGTTGAATTAACTAGATTACTAAACTAGATTGTTGAATTAACTAGATCGTAGATTATTTCTCTTAATGTATAAGTATCTCTCTAAATATAAGTAAAAATGTATTTTGGTGTTTTTTAATTACAAAAAACAAGCCTAATAGTTTCTAAAAAATCTCTTAGATTTTCGGAAATATATTTGTACTAAAGTATATTTGTAAGTATATTTGTACTAATGTATTTGTAAATATATATTAGTACATTACGAATACAAAGTATATTTATTTGTACTAAAATGTTAAAAAAAAAAGTTGTTTTAATTTTTTTCCATTTATATTAATAGATTTATCAATTATTAATTTCGTAAATGAAAGAAATTTTAATGATGAATAACTTTTTCTCTTAAATCTAAATAACTGCTAATAAGTGTAAATTTGAATGCCCATACTTCATACAAGTCTATACTTGCTAAGGAACACATGTGCTTATCTATCCCGATTTCATAACTACGAATTATTAAAATTCTACTTATGATATTTTTCACTCACTTTGACCTAGATTAATAGAATATAATGAAAAAAGTAAGAAAAATATGTTTGATGAAAACTACAAAACTACAAACGTATCTTTTATCGGCGAATTTTGATTCTTCAGCCATAAGATATAGGGAGTTGCATCAATCTGAAAAATATGGTTCCAGTAATTCGGTCAGGAGAACAGTGAAAGTTTGTTGTTACTTCATCACTGTTAATTTCATTTTTGTATAATTCGCCATGTTTCGGAAACATTTTTGGCGAATCAAAAATGTTAACGCTTCATTGTAAAATTCATTTAGACAAGAAAAGTTTACTTTTAAATTTATTCTTAATTTTTTTTTTTTTTTTTTTTTTTTAATTTTATTTTAGGTTTTACACGTTTTTCGATCATTTTAAATTATGCAATTTTGGATAACAAAATACGAAATTTGAATGAATTCGGTCTAATAGCTCTTGTGAAAATTTAAATATATGACTTTTTTTGAAACTTTATAACGGTGGTTATTCAGAAAAAATATGCTATAGTGTCGAATTCTGTAACTTAATTAATTATTAACAGTAAATTCTGCTGTTGTCGTCGGCCATTCAACCAGAGGAGGTGCGATTGCTCCTTTTTTGCAGTGGCGCCATCTATGGCCAAGAATTCGACTTCTACCACACCCATACGTCACACTCGTTTATAGGGCGGCCCATTTAGATCGTAATTTTTACCTGAACCAGAGAACGAACGATCTCCAATTCAGTACACCTAGGGGTATTGTTATGGGAACACGGAGAACTTTGTGACCCGGCAAATTTAACGTGCACCAGTCACCATTTACTACACGGAGAGTCTTTGGCCGTCTGGGTTCGAGCTTCCGATCTCACAAACGTGTGTCCAGCGCCCTGCCTACCGTGCCATTCGGGTCATTAACAGTAAATAGTTAGCTTATAATTTACCCTTCAAACCAATAAGAGTCACTTACTAAAAAAATATCCGATCATTAGAATAAAAAATTATTCACAGTGAGATGTATTCTTTTTCTTCTCACTGTACAAAGATAAAATAAAGAAAAACTCTACGAAGATTATAGAATTACTTTCAAGTATCTGACAATTAAGTGAGAATCACTTATTAAAAGGGTAATGTATGTTTTGTGAACATGTCGAACTAATTCAAAGATGTTATGTCAGTTTTGTCGAAGTTGAGGACAAAAATAATCCAGTAATTGAATCTTGAATTGCACTATTTGTTCGAATACACTCTAATTACATGTGAGTCTTTCTGCTCTGTTCATATTTTCCACCTGTTTTGGGGAGGGGGATGAAATAGTCTACCTTTTTTATTTGCAGGTGGCATTTTTGCAAACACAAAAGGGCATACGGGGTCATATCTTCAATTATCTAAGCACTAAACACAGCCCAGACTCGTGTATTTTCAGAAAAAAGCAACATATTTTTTGGAATTATAGAGGAAACGCTTCAATTGAAATGAAATTTCATATTAAGTTCATCTTCCTGAGTTCAAATTGTTGGAATAAGTGCTCGCTAGAAAATTATTGTTGTCCGAATCCTTATTTTCCGAGTATTTTTTATGTCTTACGACGGCGTATTAGTTTCACACATTACAAATTTTATTAATAAACACATTGCACATTTTACATGCATGTGATAGTTTCATACTTATCAAGTTTTACGAGTGAAAGTCATGTCTGCGTCCACCTATGTTTATTAGCTAACTAATTTTTTTTAGTAAATATTTCTTTTGTTATTTTAAAACTGTAATTTTCATGATTGAATGCATTACTCGTATAGTTTCTGAATATTCAATAAATAGCATTTTCTTTCATTACGTTGGCAGCAAAATTTTTAATTACTTTTATTAAAATATATGAATTGTTTATTTTTAAAATACCAATCATACATTTATTTTCCAAAAACAATGTCATAATGAAACCCAGATTTTTTTTTTTTTTTTTTTAAATGTATAATTATTTAAAATTATTAAAATTTTTATGCTGCAAATTAGCTTTTATAGATGGGTAGATAACTTCATAATTTTAGTCATACTTTAGCAAAAAACTTCTTAAAAATGAACTCCTTTGAGGAAATACACTGGTTATCATAAATTAAGGAAAATTCACAAAAATCGCGATAACTCAAGAAATTACACATGGAATTTTATGAAACTTACCCACAATATACAACACATAGTAAGGTATTAAACAACATAAAAAGAAATTATCAGACATTAATAGTAGTATAGAAATTAGCACATGTATAAAATAAACAAATTGGAAGTATCGGTTTGCAATAGAAAAAGTACCTTTAATATGGAATATGATTGCCTCTAGAAGCAATACAGCACAAACAGCGATGTGTGATGCTTTCAATTATGCGGTCTATCAGTTCAATAGGAAGTGAGAGCCATTGCTCTTGTAAAGCAGTTGCAAGCGTGGCAAGGGTCTGAGGGGGCGGATTGATGGCAGATACACGCCTCCCTAGAGCATCCCAAACGTGCTCGATAGGATTCAAGTCCGGGGATCGAGCTGGCCACTCCATGCGAGTAATTGTTTCCTGTTGAAGATAATCATCAACAATGCGAGCTCTGTGTGGTCTTGCATTATCGTCCTGTAACAGGAAGCAATCACCAATTGCCCCGGCATATGGGCGCACATAAGCATCAAGGATGTTGTCTCGATAAACCTGAGCATTCACGGTTCCCCTTGGTAAGACATGGAGGTATGTACGCCCTCCTAAGGATATGCCTCCCCAAACACAGACACTGCCTCTTCCGTATGCATCTCTTTCACGGATGTTTGATGGATGATAACGGGTCCCAGGTTCTCTCCATATCAAATAACGTCTACTGTCACTTTCTAGACTAAACCTGGACTCATCCGTAAAGAGAACAGGCCTCCATTGATCTGACGTCCAGTGGACATGTTGTCGGGCCCACTGCAAACGGTCTCTCCTATGGCGTGATGTGAGCGGCACGCAAATGGCTGGTCGTCTCGCATACAGACCACCTTCGTGGAGCCTTCTGCGCACAGTTGACGTTGACACCAACCTTCCGGTGGCTGCAGCAAGAGAGGATCTAAGATGTGTCGGAGTAGCGGTTCTATTCCTGCGTGCACTTAATGTCAAATATCGGTCATCGGCACTGGTCGTAACAGTTGGCCGTCCTTGACTGAACCTCCTAGATGCCGAATCTGTGGTTTGAAATTGCCTCCAAAGTCTATGAACCACAGATGGACTCACATTTAGCCATCTGGCCACTTCTGATTGACTCTGCCCTGCCTCTAGTCTCCCGATGGCTCTCCATCGTAGTTCTTCAGGCAAATGATGCCTAGAGGTCATTATTACGAATTGGCTATCTCAGATTTTCAATGTCGCAATCACAGTAAAATTTGTGTGCTTTCTCTCAAACTTGGACTTTTATGCTCCAGGCAGATGACGTAAGCCGAGTGCAGCGCCACTAATTTGCATATTGCAATTTTACTCAGCTACTCTTAGTGGACAACATATGCAAATTTTGCACGGTTTGGCTTACTTTTGAAAGAGTTATCGCTATTTTTGTGATTTTTCCTTAATTTATGATAACCAGTGTAGATTACTTTAAAATTAAGCATTATTGAGTTTTTCTTTCAACAAAAAATAAATTAATATTAAGAACATAAAATTTGCTTTTGTGTCGGTTGACATTTTTCGATTTTTTTATGAGTGTTTTACATTTTTAAAAATTTTGATCGGGATTTTTTACGGTGAATAAATGGAAAAATTACCTAATGAATGGTTTAAGTATCGTATATTTTGGTTTTATTAACCATAATTATGCCTTTTTGTTATTTTACCTGAAATATCACCACCATATAGAACGGCATTTTTACCCGAATTTTTTTCACCGTAAAATCGAAATATAATTATTAAAATGGAAAAATATAATAACTTATTCACATTTCTTTCATTATTCTCCCTATATACTATTACTGCTTACAAAGAAAAGATCAATTTTTAAGTAGTCAATTACATTATAAGAGCATGCAAGTTTATAATCCTTTATATCATTTTTATTATTTTAGTCACGATTTAGAGGGTTCCTGTTTAAGAGTAGAACTTGAATGTTAAAATGATAAGCGACTACCTTTGTATGTTTGAAAGGTTGGTGCAACACATTTTCTTCTTCTTTTTTATCAGTCGTCGTTTTCGTAAAGTGAACCTTTTTTTTTTATCAATACTTAACTTGTTTATTTCATTACCTTTCCATTTAACATGGCTGGCGTGTTTTGAGGTGTTTATTGTTACAATGGTGTGTAATGAAATGCCAAACTCAATCTGGAAAACCAAATCAGACCAAAAAAAAAAAAAAAAAAAAAAAAAATTGATCCCGATAAATGCAATACAAGTATCAGTTCCATACTTAGATAAATTAGTTTAGAACATCATTTAGTTTTAACTCAGAGGAAAAGTCAATGAGCCATTGTTCGAAAACTATGACTTTGATGGTGTTATTTCGTTTCTTTTGCTTCCTTATTATTTATTTCATTATTATTACTTTTAAAAGAGACATTTTGGTATACATTTTAAATTTGGGTACTATTTGGCAGGCGTATGGTCCACAATTTAATTAAGATTTAGCTTTTAGCTGGTAGCAAAATCGTTTGCTAATCAATTTTTCTTTTCACGCTATGTTTATACCTTGAATTTCCCGTTTACTAAATGTAAATTTTTCTTCAATAATGTATTTTAACTTGAGCTGAATAGGTTAATTAGTTTAATATTGTTACGATATTGATAAATTACCGGTAAGAGTTATATTTTATATAAAATTCTTATAATTTTTTTATAATTAATTTAAAAACATAAATACTTGATAACTGCACGGCCAAAGTGTGATACTTTATCCACAGAGACTTACTTGAGACAGGATAGGCTATAGAACAGTTGCATCTTACCCAAACAACCTAGGTTCGGATATTAGACAATCACTGGTAAACTCGCTTACTATTCTCCACCCAAACTAACCATAAACCCTGCCTAAATTTTTCTAAACTTATACAAACACCAATGATCTCTCTATTCTAGTCAGGGTGATCATGGAATGTTTTCGTGGTTTTTCTCTCCCGGTAACGACACAAATGCTAGTTCGTTTGACTGAAAAGTATTTCACAAAAAAAAAACGAAGTTCAATATTGTTGTCTCGAATTCGCATGCATGGATAGGTTGTTCATTGCCAATCATAACATAAAATAAAAACCATTTCCAAATATATAATAAAAATATATCTAGATCAACAGGCTATGTCTGTGTGAGCAACGACAATAAGTAACTGGCTTCCATGGTCTTAGAAGATGATATAACTGGAAACGAGCGCTTTTCTATAAATAAATGAAATTATAACTTCTGAAAAAAAAAGAAGATAATACAGAATCGAAATGACTAATAAACGCTTCATTCGGATGAGGAAAAAAAATTAAAACATATAAGATATTACTACCATTAAACAATGCGGACAACAATGATTACTTGGTACACAATTCTCGCTGGACAAGTCTTGGATTAATGTTCTCCGAGCAATCGTTAACCTAGTGCAGGAAAAGGATGTTGGAGAATAAGATATTACCTTGAATAGTTGGGCAAGCACAAATAACTCAAGCTATCCGTTGTAATAGATTAAGTGATCGCTATACAGGGAAAGAAACTATTCCTGACTTCTGTTTCACCTCCATTTGCAATTTAAAATTTATAGAAAATTGTGTTAGGAAAACCTAGAGAAAACCATGAAAATTCAAATGCATAAAAAATACTTCCAAAATATTAAACTGGAAACAAATTATTGCAAGATTACTCCCCCGTTATAAAATCTTGCCCCGTTTTTTTTTGCATTGAAGTATTTTTTTCATCATCTGAAATTCCATGGTTTATTCTAGGTTTAATTGAAATAACTTTTCTCCATATTTAAAAGTTTAAATTATGTTGGAGAAAAATAATTTGTTGTGAAAGGTATCTTCGAAGGTATAACGTCCTCTTTATTCTTTTTTAAACATATTAATTTTTGAATTAACATGTGAATTTTTTAAACATATTTTTCATATTTTTTGTATTATTCTGCATAAAAATATTATATTTACAATTGAATGATTTATGGTTGTGAAATACAGTCCATTCTGCGATCAGGGTTAAATCTTTTAAACACGGCTCATTACTGAACAATTTTTAAATTTTTTTTTAATTTTTAAATTTGCATTTATTTAGATCTAAAGGAAAGAGTTATTAATCAGTGAAAAAAATTTTTAATTGATAAAATCTATTATTGATTCAGTTTTTGAATGTGAATGAAAAAAAAACTACTTTTTTGGATTTTATATTTTAATACCCGATAATCTAGCAGTTTGTTTTAGTTACCGTTAAACTGTTTTTTAGAATTAAAAATACCAAAATATATTTTTGATTGTAAATAAAGCGTCAGAAAAAAATCTATATGTGAAGGACACCTATCTACGTCAAAGGGTCAAGATGGCTGGGTTAAGTTTAAAGGATCTTGATCATTCTTGACATTCGAAAAACTCGTAACATCTCTAGCAAAAGAAAGAACTTTAATAAAAGGTTAGAAGACTTTAAAACGATTTGAAAATTAAAAATTAGAAAATTGTTCCTGCAAGCAGAAGAAGCTGTATAGAGGGCATGATTGAATCAGGTATAGTTTGCAAAATGCTGTTTTGTTTGCGAAGAAAACGAAAACTATGAGAATTGTATTAAACTATTGAATTGTATTCTACTATTGAAATGAATTTGCTAAATGTTTGTTGTTGTTGTTTCTAATGACGCTTGGACAAGCCAAGTTCACCAGCCATTGGACTTTTGCAAATTAAGTCAAGAAGGTGCGCCTTTCGTTTGGCGAGAGAGCACCGCAAGGGTAAAAATACGTCTTATTTGATTCTTATTTATATTTTAAACTTTTATTTAAAGTATTGCATGTGATTATTATGAAGAAACATTAGTTATTAATATAATTATTTATCCTTTACAAATGATAAAAGAAAATGAAAAAAAAATGAAGGTATCAATTTGACTAATTGAAACGTGTATATGTAGGAAATAAGCAAAACTCAGTTACTCAAAATGAAACTCTAAATGCAGACGCAATTGAGAAAAAAGAATGTGCCGAGCATTTCCTTAAAAATTATGCGACTTCTTAAAAAATATAGAGAAAATATTCTGAAAGCTTTTAAAACTTTCTTTTTGTTTTGGTGTTATTCTTATTTTTGTTTTTAAATACCTTTTACAATCGAAATGATAGAAGTCAAATGAATTTATTACAAATATATATACGTAGCAAAATTATTTACTTCTGATGACAACCTACAATAAAATTAAATTTCCACTACTTACGCAAAAAATCTATGTCAGAAATATAAGCAATAATGTAATAATTAAGTTTACAGCACGTTTAGCACGTTACAGCGCGTCCGACGACGAAAAAAAAATAAAATTAAAATTTTAAAAATTACGTTTTTGAGTGGATTAAAATGGAGAAAATAATTTTATAAACGGAGGGTGCGTGTCACGTTTGAAAGACGCGAATTTTCAAACCTTGATACCGTTTAAGATATATTTATTATTTTCCCATTTTTAAACTATTTTAAAAACATAGTCTCATAATTTTTTTTATTTCCGTATTTTCTGTGTTTTTATTTTGTGCTTGTTAGATTTTAACTGACGGAATGCTGTTGAATATTTTGACTTGTAACAAAATGGTGATACATTTTGCTACATTTACAAAATAATCGTAATTTGTATAGGCATCAGGTATAAAGCTCCTATTGAAATTTTACTGCTCCTACTTGTTGGAAATTGATCAAAATTTTGACTGAGATAATAAATTCTGCTTGTAGTGGTCAAGAAATAGTTTAAAATTTTGTTGTCATTTAGCTCAAAGATTCAGTTTAAATTTAACAATGCTACTTAGTTGAAAAATGCTCAAAATTTTTAAGAAAAATTCTTTTCGGCGGTAAAATCTGCTTTTACAAGGTCAGGAAACAGTTGAAACTTGCATTGCCATTAAACACAGAGCTACAGTAGATATTTCAGTACTCTAGTTAATCGAAAAGTGGTCAAAATTTCGATTACAAGTTTATGTTCTCACGCACAAGTTCAGTTAATAAAAAACATGGTAATGAAAAGTATTTAACAATTTTATTCTTTTAAAAACTTTTGAACATTTTAAATAAAAGTTTTGAATGAAACTTTTGAATGTTTTACAGTATATTATAAAAAGGAAAAAATCTTTAAATTTTTTTTTTCTTTAATAAGTTAGTTTTACCTTTAAGAAAATAAATTCTTCGAAAAATTTAACATATTCAGCAAAAACTTCATTTTACACCATTAGGTCTCTTATTTAAGTATGCAATTCATTCTACTTAATTTCAATAATTATATTTCATTTTATTGTTCCAGAATGAAACAAAAGTGAAAGTAAAATAAACGAATAGAAAAACAATAAACCAATGAAAAATCTGCATTTAAACCTTCAGTATTAAACCTTTTATAATTAATTCTCTTTATTAGTTTCACCAGCTAATTATTTTTATAAAACGAAATTAAACATTCACTACTGCTTTAATGAATAATGAAAATTTTATATCTATTCTCATTTTTTCTTCTTTTAAAATAATCTTTTTTTATCACTTGCAAATCCTTAATCGAAGAGAAATTAATCCACTTTAAATATCGTAATTATTTATTTCCGCTTAATTATTTAATTTTCATTACAGTATTTATTATTAAAAAACATAGAACAACAACTAACAACTAAATTTTATTATGACTTTTATTTGCTTTAGAAAAAAATATAAATAATAATTACCAGTTATTATTATTTGCTTTATGCTGTTAGGCTCATAAAATATTGTTCTCTTTGATTTAACGTTTTGTTATGATAATTATAACCTAGAAATTTAAATATACATTCAAATATATAATATTTAATTACTTATTTATTTTGTTTATGTTTGTACGAAGTATGTTTTAAACTTTTCAATTTAATCTTGAAATATAAATGTATGAAAAAATTAAGAAAACCAAGTACAATCATATAATTGAGAGAAAAAGAATGAAATGTTTTTGTTTATAAGCAAAGAAAAACAAACTTCTTGGATACATTTCAATTAACTTTATCTAGGTGGAGATGTTTTTTTAAATCGTTCTTGTTTACTTTAGGATTTAAATAAACTGTTTCGTTATACTTTGCGAAGTTGGGCTTATTTTTACTTTCCTATTATGAACATAACAGTAACTGAATATTAAAATACGAGTTCAGCGTTAAGCATTCAGTTTATAAGTGCTTTTGAAGATAATTTTAAAGCGTTTAAATTTTTTTGGGAAAATTTTTTTCCGTAATGCAATAGATTTTAGTAAATATAAAATTTTATGAATTGAAAATTTTTTTTTTAAAAATATTAAGGACATTATACAAGACAAATTAAAATAATATGAATTAAAACAATGTAACTCCAGAAAAAATTCGTAATAAAAACTGTGAGTCATAATTTTATTTTATTATTTTCTTACAATATATTTATTTAATTATATTTATTTCTATTTATTTACTTCTATTTATTTCTATTTATTTACTTCTATTTATTTCTATTTATTTACTTCTATTTATTTCTATTTATTTACTTCTATTTACTTCTATTTATTTACTTAATTCTATTTATTTAATTAAATCTATTTATTTACCAAATGCTATTTATTCATTTTTATTGATTTATTTCTATCCATTTTCTAGGGCAACTAATACAACTTTGGGCACTTATCAACTATTATCTTTTATTTACTATTATTTATTATCTAACATCTTTTATTTACAATGTAATAAATTCCGGCTCAATTTCGGATAAAATTTACACCTTGAGTGCATCGTCCTTAAAATCCATTTTTATTGTAAATTTTTATATTGTAATTTTCACAGTAATATTTATTTAACTGCATAATTCTATTTATTTATTACTTAATTACTTAACTCTATTTAACATTTAATTTTATTTATTTACTTAATACTATTTATTATTTTTTTTTATTTCAATTCATTTTCTAGGGCAACTTATACAACTTTGAGTACTTATCAGCTATTATCCTTTATTTATTACCTAATAGCTTTATTTACACTGTAATAAACTGCTGATCAATTTATGGTAAAAAGAACTAGCCTCCTGCGTGCATCATCAGCAAAATCCCTTTTACCGTAAAATCAATTTTTACAGTAAAATTTTATGCCATAATTTTTACAGTGATATTTATTTAACTACAGTTATTCAGTGAGTTTATCGTAAATATCACTGTAAATGTTACTGTTTATCAGACTCTTTGCTTCATAAAATTTTATAGAAAAAATGAATTTTACATCAAAAAGTACCGGTATCCAAAGTGCCGGTTTTTTTACTGTAATTTGATCCCCAAATATTTACAGTGAAGATTCAAGGGGAAAAGCATATTCATATTAAACTTACTCAAGGGAGAGACTTTGTATGCTGCAATTACGCAAGGGAGAAACTTTGTATGCTGCAATTACGCAAGGGAGAGACTTTGTATGCTGCAATTACGCAAGAGAGAGACTTTGTATGCTGCAATTACGCAAGGGAGAGATTTTGTATGCCTTTCTTATCAAGTACAATTTCCCTCGGAAAATTTTAAATATTTATCCTATGTATCTTTTCTTCTGAGTTGGATTCAAAGTAAAAAACTAAACATGTGATTGCAAAAGTTATGAATCAGTAGTTCATACAACGTAATAAAATGAGCTATTTAAGAAGAAGAATATTCTTGAAAAATGTATACAGGTCGAATTAATTTTACAGTTCCTCCTATAGATTGTAAAACAGGATTGAAAATTTCCATTCTATTCCCATAATTATGCAGGATTTAGCTGTTATGCGGTAGTTTTTTTTTTCAGAGGCAAGAAGTTATAAACACAAATTTGTCGCTTCGTGGCTTTATATTGATTTTTAATCTTCGACAACATTTATAGATTAGTCGTCATAAGATGCTTTGGATCATTAGAATAAGGAACGCAGTCGATTATGGATCAAGAAAACTATTGAATATTTTCCCCATCTCATAAACTGATTTAATAGTGCTCAATTCAATTACATAAATAACTTTTTTTTTCATCCGAAAATGCAAGTGCCTAATAAATTTGTTTAAAAAATGAGTATAGAAATAAAACTGAAAACACCATAAAAATTTAAATTTAAGTTTAAAAAAACTACTAATTTATGGATAAAATCCATTATAAAATTTTTTTTTCTATAAAAATCTTAGTTGTTTCTTCGAATGACTCTTGAACAAGCCGTTGGTCTTTTGCAAATTAAGGGAGGAAGTTGCGTCGATTGTTTAAAAAGGCAGCACAGCAAAGGTGAAAGTACGTCTTAGCTTAAAACTAAACGGAAGGATGGCAACTTCACCCATCTGTGAGGCCACTTTCTCAATTTAGACATAGACCTGAAGGGGAAGGAAATTTTCTACAGATCCTTGTACCCATCGACCACAGGACTTTTGATTCCACAGATTTTACGAGGATGTATTCGGTGGGTTGTAGCGGAATCAAGGATCTCTAACCCACTGGGGTACCACGGCCCTTATAAAATTTCTTACTTACTTACTCCTGGGTACCACAAATTAACCACTTGCTTTCTAGTTCAAAATAATAATAATAATTTTCATAAAAAAAAAATAAGAAAAGAAGGAGAGAAATAAAGGTAATTTATAAAGATTTATGGCTTTAAAAGATGTTCTGACACGTTTAAATAATTATAAGTTATGTCCAGTAGTTTTTGAATAAGATAAATTTTTAAAGCTCGTCTTTTTTTCTTTTTCCTTTCACTCCTTTTATTTGCTTCCTTTTATTTCTATGCATCTTATTTCTTTACACTTTCAAATAAAGAGAATCAGTCTTATTAAGTCTAAATTAGAGATAAAAATATGAACACTCTAATCGATAATTTATTTTTTCTTTGCCAAAAATTAAAATATCTTATTAATTAAAATGTAGTAAAAGTAAGTACCACAGAAAAAAGTATGACGCTTCGTAATAAAGAAAAGAAAATTGTATTATATGCATCCTTATCTAATTTAAAGAATTCAAAAATATCTCGATTGGATAATCTCGAATTCTGTAATTTTATACTTTTATCCCTAAACATTCTTCAATAATTATAAAAACTAAGAATAAATTTAAATATTAGTTGAATTTATTTATTTTCAGGAAATTCTAAATAGAATATACAACCTATATTTATTTTCTAATCAATGTTAGAATATGCTTATCTTATCTTAAAAAGGTAAAGATCAGTAAAGCTAATGTTTTTATCTCAGTTCTGCGTTATGAAAAAATTATGTAACTTAAAAATATTTTTAGCTATTTGCTACATTTAGTGATAATCTTTACTTTTTTTAATCTTTCAAAAATCATTGCTCGTATTTATCTAAATTCTTCAAGTATAAAAAATAATGTAACCTTAACAATTTTAAACATTTTATAAAAGTTACTTTTTTTAAAACTAAGCCATATTTATTTGGATTCTGGATATGTTAAGGATCATATAATTTGTATCAATTTTCTTTTAATTACACATAAAACATTTCGACCACAATACCTTTTGTTTGTTTTTAAGTTAATAATAATTATGCTAAGATAGTTAATTATAGTTATCTTACAGTAAGTTAATAAGTTATAATTCATATAATATAATAATAATTTGTAAATCATATTTAAAAAAAATTCTTCTTTTCTTTTTAACTACTTTTTTTAGGGCGGAATTCAGCTAAATTTTCGCAATTACGATGGCTCTTTCAAGCTAATCAGAAGCCCGTATTTTTGTAAGCATATTGCATTTTGGAATATGTAAAAATACAGGCTTTTGATTGACCAAATTCGTCCATCGTAATTGCAAAAAATTTATCTGAATTCCACCCTAGAAAGCCATGGATTTACGAAATATAGATTCTTTGTGTTCATAACGATAGATTAATGAAGAAGCTAACATAAAACTGACGGATTTTACACTGTACTGATATTTTGTTAAACGAAAGTTCATTAATTGTTGTTGTAGTTCATTTACGTCGCACTAGAGCTGCACAGTGGGCTATTGGCGACGGTTCGGGAAACATCCCTGAGGATGATCCAAAGACATGCCATCACAATTTTGATCCTCTGCATAGGGGATGGAACCCCCGCTTCGGTAGTCCGACGACCTGCACGCGAAGTCGAACGCTTTACGGTAGAACAGTTTAACGAGGACCAATACCGCACACCCTCAGTCCCTACGCAGACTGATCCAAGTGGTCATCTACCCGCACACTGACCGCAGCCAGTGATGCTCGACTTCGGTGATCTGCTGGGAACCGTGTCTTAACGATCAGTCCACTGCGGGACAAAAGTTCATTAAAGAAGGAAACCTAAAATAAACTTCCAATTCGAATTGGGGTCCCCTCTGATGTGGGGCCGGAGGCAACTGCCCCGTATGCCCCTGCCTTTGTCCGGCTCTGGTTGCCCCCTAATCATCACTGTAAGTTATTTCTTTTTGCCATAAAAATGATTTTCCCAACAACATTGCAATTTTTAACGATTGTTTATTTCTTACAATTGATTATTAGAGTAGTAAATGAGCAAATGAATGAATAAACGGCATTTAAATATCAAGTGTGATAAGTTGTTAACTATTAAAAATAATAAGTTTTTTCAATTTTACAGAACTGTTTTAATTATTTGATCGGCGAACAAAATCTCTCTCTCTTTTTTTTTAAACAAATCTCTTTGGTTTATTTAAGATGTAGCGGTCACAAGTGACTATTTCAATAAAGAGAGGGGGAAAAAAAACTCAAAATAAATCATGCGTTCTCATTCAAAAAGAAAGTAAAAAATTTTTTTGTCTCTTAAAATTCCATTTGCACAATAGGCATGTTTCACAAGAATAAATACGTGT
This sequence comes from Parasteatoda tepidariorum, assembly GCF_982258835.1. NCBI lineage: Eukaryota > Metazoa > Arthropoda > Arachnida > Araneae > Theridiidae > Parasteatoda > Parasteatoda tepidariorum. The sequence goes on from NC_141756.1 coordinate 47,506,660, forward strand.
TCAAAAATAGGTAAAAACAAGTATAAAAATTTTTAAGAATAAAAATTATACTTAAAGCATAAAAATTATATTTATAAGTAAGTAGAAAAATTTTCATATAAAATAATATGACATTAATCTTCGATTATTAGACCTTTCTATAAAATAATAAGTTTTTGTTTTGCAAGAATGCGTGAAATGATTTGTAAAACTTTAAATAGTCTTACCTTAACGTGAATGTAATTCTTATCATAACAATATAACTTTTTTAGAATGGGGACAGCAATTAAATTTAAAACAAAAAATAAAAATAAAAAGAGAAATAATTTATAAGTTCATGAAAATAAAATAGTGTCCAAAACTATCTACTGAAAATTTCATAATATGTTACAAAACATAAAAAAAAACATTGCAAAAAAGTAGGAAAAAAATAACATCCGGATTTTATACATCTCAACCTTTTTAAATCCTAATTTTCTCAAAGTTTCATTTATTTTTAATGTGTTCTTAATATCAGAATTTTAGAATAGAGATGGGGCTACGGAATGATATGCGTACATAAACAAGATAAATGATATAATACAGTATTTATCTAAATCGTCTCTTCCACTGCATAGGGACCCACTCTTTAAAATTTATAATAAAAGAATTTTTCATTTTAGTTTATAAATCCTTTCAAAATTTTTTTTAAATTTGAAAATGAAATTTTATGGGTTTGTTTTAAAGAATTACGAATCACAGAAATAAATACGATACCAATTTTCGATACCATTACTTGCAATAAATACGACACCAAGTTCCATATGTACTGTCATTTTAATTTTTTGAAATTTAAGTTCACTTTTCTTGCAACGATCTTATTCACAAAACCATTTTCCTTTCAAACTACACATTTTGCCTTAAAATTGATTTAACTGATATAGATTTAACTTAATATTTTAGTTATTTGAAAATCGAATACAATGCTTCGTTATTTATACAAGACAATGATTTAAAATACGCGCTAAAAATAAGGCGGAATCGGATGTATATAATAAAGAATCTAAAAGAGAGAGAGAGTTAAAAACTAATAACTAAGCGACAGAAAAAACTGCTATTGAAATACAACGAAGTAGAGCAAGTCTGAAAACAATTAAACATTTTTTTTTAAACCGGAGAAAACCACGAGGAGTTGAAAAACAATTATTACAAATACACCCAATCTTCTAAAATTCTAAAAATTTTAAACTAAAGGGTTGGGAAAGTGCCTGTAAACATTGAACTAACAAATATTATCTTCAAGTCTTGGTTTTTACACCAAAATTCAGCGTATTATAAGAAAAGAGAAAAAAAATATTTACTGGCTTGAATTAATATCGTGTTGATATAAAAAGATAATTTTACCCATCTTTATGGATTTCGCACTCAAAAATATCCTCTCTCCGAAAAGGACAGTAAAATTCTTAGGAATTTGAAATAATTTAATAGAATTTCGAAAAAATTGATTCACTGTTAACACAATTAGCAGAATAAAAAATGCAACCTTCCTTTAGAAAAGTATCCATTGCTTAAAATAAGAAAATTAAAAAGCTTTTTAAATGAATGATTTGGGTTAGTTCAGGTATCTGATCGGGAGATTTTATTCTATATATCTCTTACGTTCCTTATAGTCTTTATGATGGGGTTCTATGATTATACGGAGTGAGGCTTTTAACCTAACGGTCCAGTGTTCGAGTCCCTGCTCGTGCGATCCTTTTTTTTTACTTCTATTTCATAATTAGAATATTTTATCTGTTTACTGCAAAAAAAGAAAGATGCCGGTTAGCTTAGTCGGTAGAGCGATAGGCTTTTAACCTAACGGTCAGGGTTCGAGTCCCTGTTCGGGCGATCCTATTTTATACTTGGAATATTTTATATGTTTTCCGTGATCGGACGATTATTTTTTTTACTTCTATTTTACAATTCTATTATTAAGAATAATTACTGGACTCAGACGTAGTTGCCCCAAATAAATAGTCCTCTTTGAGGCTGATCTTCAACCTCTCCAAACTAGAAGAAAGGCTAATCTCACCAATTACTTCAACAAACTTTCTAGCTATGGTCAGCACAATAGAACCTCTCTTTACCTTAACAATTGTCGCAACAATCAGCGACTGAAGAAAAACAATCCATTCAGTCATGCCGAACTTCTGCATTTGCCTTCTGAAGACGTTGAGCCCCACTCCTTAAAATATTGTCTGAATCCTTCAGAGGGAATCCCCCGAGACCATTTCCACTTCGGCTTTTCTGCTCCGGTGACAAAGAAAGATCATGTTCCAGTTGAACTTAGGCAGCTAACTTTGGAACGTTTAGGCGAGATTCCCAGTGACGCCGTAAAAATTTACACAGACGGTAGTGGACTGGGAGACCTAGCTGGTAGCGGCGTCATCATTGAAAAATCTGGGCAAAATTACTCCATCTGTCTCCGTAATAATGATTTCACTTCAGTCTTTCGAAGTGAATTAATCGCAATTGAACAGGGCATCGATAATATAATCAACGAGAGAGACTTAGGAGATCTTTGGATCCTGTCGAACAGTCGCAACTCCCTTCAACACCTACACAATTGGACTAAAGTTGGAGACAAAACAAGCATCTCCATCCTTCTTAAACTTCAACTTATCTCAAAGCATCACGACGTTCATCTTAAGTGGAGACCATCCCACGTTGACATCTTTGGCAATGAACAAGTGGATTGCTTGGCCAAGGAGGGCTGAAGTCATTTAACATCTTCGTCCTCAGCCCTTAACTACTCAGAGTATCAGTCCAAAATCAAAAGCCATCTATCAAAAAAGTGGAGGATACCCCACTCTCATCATTGGTATGCGGCCAAGGAACCGGGCTCTTCACTTGTTATAGGAGAGAGAGCATCTCAATCAGCTATTTCCAGATTGGCAAGAGGACACACGAATAGTCTCTCGTACTTTGATCCAAGAAAGACTTCTCCAAATCAGTCTGCTCCAAATGTGGAGCCCAGCAGGCCTCAGAAGAACATATCCTTGACTGCTTGGGCCTTTCCAAGGAGGACTTACATGCTATTTAACTTCTTGTCATCGACTTTTTGAGGGTCGACAACCTATTGTATCATGCCCGACTTCGTCAGACAATTGGAGGATAAGGAACAACAACATCAAAAACTTCTATTTTATACTGAAAATATTTTATCTGATTATCTGCACAAACGGAATGAGCCCGGATAGCTCAGTCGGTAGAGCGTTAGGGTTTTAACCCAACAGTCAAGGATTCGAGTTCCTGTTCGGGCGATCCCCTTTTTTAAATCTATTTTATACTTGGAATATTTTATCTGTCTTTCGCAATCGGGCGATTCTTTTTTTTTTACTTCTATTTTATACTTGGAATATTTTATCTGAAGGATTAAAAGGGATCGCCAGAACAGGGACTCGAACCCTGGACCGTTTGGTTAAAAGCCTAACGCTCTACCGACTTTGCTATCCGGGCTCATTCCGCTTGTGCCGATAAACAGATAAAATATTATAAGTATAAAATAGAAGTAAGAAAAAGAATCACCCGATCGCGGAAGACAGATAAAATATCCCAAGTATAAACTACAAGTAAAAAAAGGGATCGCCAGAACAGGGACTCGAACCCTGGACCGTTAGGTTAAAAGCCTAACGCTCTACCGACTTAGCTATCCGGGCTCATTCCGCTTGTGCCGATAAACAGATAAAATATTATAAGTATAAAATAGAAGTAAGAAAAAGAATCACCCGATCGCGGAAGACAGATAAAATATCCCAAGTATAAACTACAAGTAAAAAAAGGGATCGCCAGAACAGGGACTCGAACCCTGGACCGTTAGGTTAAAAGCCTAACGCTCTACCGACTTAGCTATCCGGGCTCATTCCGCTTGTGCCGATAAACAGATAAAATATTATAAGTATAAAATAGAAGTAAGAAAAAGAATCACCCGATCGCGGAAGACAGATAAAATATCCCAAGTATAAACTACAAGTAAAAAAAGGGATCGCCAGAACAGGGACTCGAACCCTGGACCGTTAGGTTAAAAGCCTAACGCTCTACCGACTTAGCTATCCGGGCTCATTCCGCTTGTGCCGATAAACAGATAAAATATTATAAGTATAAAATAGAAGTAAGAAAAAGAATCACCCGATCGCGGAAGACAGATAAAATATCCCAAGTATAAACTACAAGTAAAAAAAGGGATCGCCAGAACAGGGACTCGAACCCTGGACCGTTAGGTTAAAAGCCTAACGCTCTAACGACTTAGCTATCCGGGCTCATTCCGCTTGTGCCGATAAACAGATAAAATATTATAAGTATAAAATAGAAGTAAGAAAAAGAATCACCCGATCGCGGAAGACAGATAAAATATCCCAAGTATAAACTACAAGTAAAAAAAGGGATCGCCAGAACAGGGACTCGAACCCTGGACCGTTAGGTTAAAAGCCTAACGCTCTACCGACTTAGCTATCCGGGCTCATTCCGCTTGTGCCGATAAACAGATAAAATATTATAAGTATAAAATAGAAGAAAGAAAAAGAATCACCCGATCGCGGAAGACAGATAAAATATCCCAAGTATAAACTACAAGTAAAAAAAGGGATCGCCAGAACAGGGACTCGAACCCTGGACCGTTAGGTTAAAAGCCTAACGCTCTACCGACTTAGCTATCCGGGCTCATTCCGCTTGTGCCGATAAACAGATAAAATATTATAAGTATAAAATAGAAGTAAGAAAAAGAATCACCCGATCGCGGAAGACAGATAAAATATCCCAAGTATAAACTACAAGTAAAAAAAGGGATCGCCAGAACAGGGACTCGAACCCTGGACCGTTAGGTTAAAAGCCTAACGCTCTACCGACTTAGCTATCCGGGCTCATTCCGCTTGTGCCGATAAACAGATAAAATATTATAAGTATAAAATAGAAGTAAGAAAAAGAATCACCCGATCGCGGAAGACAGATAAAATATCCCAAGTATAAATTACAAGTAAAAAAAGGGATCGCCAGAACAGGGACTCGAACCCTGGACCGTTAGGTTAAAAGCCTAACGCTCTACCGACTTAGCTATCCGGGCTCATTCCGCTTGTGCCGATAAACAGATAAAATATTATAAGTATAAAATAGAAGTAAGAAAAAGAATCGCCCGATCGCGGAAGACAGATAAAATATTCCAAGTATAAAATACAAGTAAAAAAAGGGATCGCCAGAACAGGGACTCGAACCCTGGACCGCTAGGTTAAAAGCCTAACACTCTACCGACTTAGCTATCCGGGCTCATTCTACTTGTGCCGATAAACAGATAAAATATTATAAGTATAAAATAGAAGTAAGAAAAAGAATCGCCCGATCGCGGAAGACAGATAAAATATTCCAAGTATAAAATACAAGTAAAAAAAGGGATCGCCAGAACAGGGACTCGAACCCTGGACCGATAGGTTAAAAGCCTAACGCTCTACCGACTTAGCTATCCGGGCTCATTTCGCTAGTGCCGATAAACAGATAAAATATTATAAGTATAAAATAGAAGTAAGAAAAATAATCGCCCGATCGCGGAAGACAGATAAAATATTCCACGTATAAAATACAAGTAAAAAAAGGGATCGCCAGAACAGGGACTCGAACTCTGGACCGTTAGGTTACAAGCCTAACGCTCTACCGACTGAGCTATCCGGGCTCATTCCGTTTGTGCCGATAAACAGATAAAATATTATAAGTATAAAATAGAAGTAAGAAAAATAATCGTCCGATCGCGGAAGACAGATGAAATATTCCAAGTATAAAATACAAGTAAAAAGAGGGATCGCCCGAACAGGGACTCGAACCCTGGACCGTTAGGTTAAAAGCCTAACGCTCTACCGACTGAGCTATGAGGGCTCATTTCGTTTGTGCCGATAAACAGATAAAATATTATAAGTATAAAATAGAAGTAAGAAAAATAATCGCCCGATCGCGGAAGATACATAAAATATTCCAAGTATAAAATACAATAAAAAAAGGGATCACCCGAACATGGACTCGAACCTTCGATCGTTAGGTTAAGAGCCTAACGCTCTACCGACTGAGCTATCCGGGCTCATTCCGTTTGTGCCGATAAACAGATAAAATATTATAAGTATAAAATAGAAGTAAGAAAAATAATCGCCCGATCGCGGAAGACAGATGAAATATTCCAAGTAAAATATACAAGTAAAAAAAGGGACCTCCCGAACAGGGACTCGAACCTTGGACCGTTAGGTTAAAAGCCTAACGCTCTACCGACTGAGCTATCCGGGCTCATTCCGTTTGTGCCGATAAACAGATAAAATATTATAAGTATAAAATAGGAGCAAGAAAAATAATCGCCCGATCGCGGAAGACAGAAAAAATATTCCAAGTATAAAATACAAGTAAAAAAAAGGGATCGCCCGAGCAGGGACTCGAAGCCTGGACCGTTAGGTTAAAAGCCTAACGCTCTACTGACTGAGCTATCCGGGCTCATTCCGTTAGTGCCGATAAGCAGATAAAATATTATAAGTATAAAATAGAAGTAAGAAAAACAATCGCCCGATCGCGGAAGACACATGAAATATTCCAAGTATAAAATACAATAAAAAAAGGGAACGCCCGAACTGGGACTCGAACCTTTGATCGTTAGGTTATAAGCCTAACGCTCTACCGACTGAGCTATCCTGGCTCATTCCGTTTGTGCCGATAAACAGATAAAGTATTATAAGTATAAAATAGAAGTAAGAAAAATAATCGCCCGATCGCGGAAGACAGATAAAATATTCCAGGTATAAAATACAATAAAAAAAGGGATCTCCCGAACAGGGACTCGAACCTTGGACCGTTAGGTTAAAAGCCTAACGCTCTACCGACTAAGCTATCCGGGCTCATTCCGTTTGTGCCGATAAGCAGATAAAATATTATAAGTATAAATTGGAAGTAAGAAAAATAATCGCCCGATCGCGGAAGACAGATAAAATATTCCAAGTATAAAATGCAAGTAAAAAAAAGGGATAGTCCGAACAGGGACTCGCACCCTGGACTGTTAGGTTAAAAGCCTAACGCTCTACCGACTGAGCTATCCTGGCTCATTCCGTTTGTGCCGATAAACAGATAAAATATTATAAGTATAAAATAGAAGTAAGAAAAATAATCGCCCGATCGCGGAAGACAGATAAAATATTCCAAGTATAAAATACAAGTAAAAAAGGGGATCGTCCGAACAGGGACTTGAAATCTGGACCGTTAGGTTGAAAGCCTAACACTCTACCGAATGAGCTACCCGGGCTCAATCCGTTAGTGCCGATAAACAGATAAAATATTATTAGTATAAACTAGAAGTAAGAAAAAGAATCGCCCGATCGCGGAAGACAGATAAAATATTCCAAGTATAAAATACAAGTAAAAAAAGGGATCATCCGAACTGGGACTCGAACCCTGGACCGTTAGGTTGAAAGTCTAACGCTCTACCAAATGAGCTATCCGGGCTCAATCCGTTAGTGCTGATAAACAGATAAAATATTATAAGTATAAAATAGAAGAAAGCGAAAGAATTGCCCGATCGCGGAAGACAGATAAAATATTCCAAGTATAAAATACAAGTAAAAAAAGGGATCGCCCGAACAGGGACTCGAACCCTGGACCGTTAGGTTAAAAGCCTAACGCTCTACCGACTGAGCTATCCGGGCTAAATCCGTTAGCGCCGATAAACAGATAAAATATTATAAGTATGAAATAGAAGAAAGAGAAAGAATCGCCCGATCGCGGAAGACAGATAAAATATTCCAAGTATAAAATACAAGTAAAAAAATGGGTTCACCAGAACAGGGACTCGAACCCTGGACCGTTAGGTTAAAAGTTAAACGGAAAAACTTAAAAATTTAAAATATTATAAGTATAAAATAGAAGTAAGAAAAAGAATCGCCCGATCGCGGAAGACAGATAAAATATTCCAAGTATAAAATACAAGTAAAAAAAGGGATCGCCAGAACAGGGACTCGAACCCTGGACCGTTAGGTTAAAAGCCTAACGCTCTACCGACTTAGCTATCCGGGCTCATTTCGCTAGTGCCGATAAACAGATAAAATATTATAAGTATAAAATAGAAGTAAGAAAAATAATCGCCCGATCGCGGAAGACAGATGAAATATTCCAAGTATAAAATACAAGTAAAAAGAGGGATCGCCCGAACAGGGACTCGAACCCTGGACCGTTAGGTTAAAAGCCTAACGCTCTACCGACTTAGCTATCCGGGCTCATTTCGCTAGTGCCGATAAACAGATAAAATATTATAAGTATAAAATAGAAGTAAGAAAAATAATCGCCCGATCGCGGAAGACAGATAAAATATTCCACGTATAAAATACAAGTAAAAAAAGGGATCGCCAGAACAGGGACTCGAACTCTGGACCGTTAGGTTACAAGCCTAACGCTCTACCGACTGAGCTATCCGGGCTCATTCCGTTTGTGCCGATAAACAGATAAAATATTATAAGTATAAAATAGAAGTAAGAAAAATAATCGTCCGATCGCGGAAGACAGATGAAATATTCCAAGTATAAAATACAAGTAAAAAGAGGGATCGCCCGAACAGGGACTCGAACCCTGGACCGTTAGGTTAAAAGCCTAACGCTCTACCGACTGAGCTATGAGGGCTCATTTCGTTTGTGCCGATAAACAGATAAAATATTATAAGTATAAAATAGAAGTAAGAAAAATAATCGCCCGATCGCGGAAGATACATAAAATATTCCAAGTATAAAATACAATAAAAAAAGGGATCACCCGAACATGGACTCGAACCTTCGATCGTTAGGTTAAGAGCCTAACGCTCTACCGACTGAGCTATCCGGGCTCATTCCGTTTGTGCCGATAAACAGATAAAATATTATAAGTATAAAATAGAAGTAAGAAAAATAATCGCCCGATCGCGGAAGACAGATGAAATATTCCAAGTAAAATATACAAGTAAAAAAAGGGACCTCCCGAACAGGGACTCGAACCTTGGACCGTTAGGTTAAAAGCCTAACGCTCTACCGACTGAGCTATCCGGGCTCATTCCGTTTGTGCCGATAAACAGATAAAATATTATAAGTATAAAATAGGAGCAAGAAAAATAATCGCCCGATCGCGGAAGACAGAAAAAATATTCCAAGTATAAAATACAAGTAAAAAAAAGGGATCGCCCGAGCAGGGACTCGAAGCCTGGACCGTTAGGTTAAAAGCCTAACGCTCTACTGACTGAGCTATCCGGGCTCATTCCGTTAGTGCCGATAAGCAGATAAAATATTATAAGTATAAAATAGAAGTAAGAAAAACAATCGCCCGATCGCGGAAGACACATGAAATATTCCAAGTATAAAATACAATAAAAAAAGGGAACGCCCGAACTGGGACTCGAACCTTTGATCGTTAGGTTATAAGCCTAACGCTCTACCGACTGAGCTATCCTGGCTCATTCCGTTTGTGCCGATAAACAGATAAAGTATTATAAGTATAAAATAGAAGTAAGAAAAATAATCGCCCGATCGCGGAAGACAGATAAAATATTCCAGGTATAAAATACAATAAAAAAAGGGATCTCCCGAACAGGGACTCGAACCTTGGACCGTTAGGTTAAAAGCCTAACGCTCTACCGACTAAGCTATCCGGGCTCATTCCGTTTGTGCCGATAAGCAGATAAAATATTATAAGTATAAATTGGAAGTAAGAAAAATAATCGCCCGATCGCGGAAGACAGATAAAATATTCCAAGTATAAAATGCAAGTAAAAAAAAGGGATAGTCCGAACAGGGACTCGCACCCTGGACTGTTAGGTTAAAAGCCTAACGCTCTACCGACTGAGCTATCCTGGCTCATTCCGTTTGTGCCGATAAACAGATAAAATATTATAAGTATAAAATAGAAGTAAGAAAAATAATCGCCCGATCGCGGAAGACAGATAAAATATTCCAAGTATAAAATACAAGTAAAAAAGGGGATCGTCCGAACAGGGACTTGAAATCTGGACCGTTAGGTTGAAAGCCTAACACTCTACCGAATGAGCTACCCGGGCTCAATCCGTTAGTGCCGATAAACAGATAAAATATTATTAGTATAAACTAGAAGTAAGAAAAAGAATCGCCCGATCGCGGAAGACAGATAAAATATTCCAAGTATAAAATACAAGTAAAAAAAGGGATCATCCGAACTGGGACTCGAACCCTGGACCGTTAGGTTGAAAGTCTAACGCTCTACCAAATGAGCTATCCGGGCTCAATCCGTTAGTGCTGATAAACAGATAAAATATTATAAGTATAAAATAGAAGAAAGCGAAAGAATTGCCCGATCGCGGAAGACAGATAAAATATTCCAAGTATAAAATACAAGTAAAAAAAGGGATCGCCCGAACAGGGACTCGAACCCTGGACCGTTAGGTTAAAAGCCTAACGCTCTACCGACTGAGCTATCCGGGCTAAATCCGTTAGCGCCGATAAACAGATAAAATATTATAAGTATGAAATAGAAGAAAGAGAAAGAATCGCCCGATCGCGGAAGACAGATAAAATATTCCAAGTATAAAATACAAGTAAAAAAATGGGTTCACCAGAACAGGGACTCGAACCCTGGACCGTTAGGTTAAAAGTTAAACGGAAAAACTTAAAAATTTAAAATATTATAAGTATAAAATAGAAGTAAGAAAAAGAATCGCCCGATCGCGGAAGACAGATAAAATATTCCAAGTATAAAATACAAGTAAAAAAAGGGATCGCCAGAACAGGGACTCGAACCCTGGACCGTTAGGTTAAAAGCCTAACGCTCTACCGACTTAGCTATCCGGGCTCATTTCGCTAGTGCCGATAAACAGATAAAATATTATAAGTATAAAATAGAAGTAAGAAAAATAATCGCCCGATCGCGGAAGACAGATAAAATATTCCACGTATAAAATACAAGTAAAAAAAGGGATCGCCAGAACAGGGACTCGAACTCTGGACCGTTAGGTTATAAGCCTAACGCTCTACCAACTGAGCTATCCGGGCTCATTCCGTTTGTGCCGATAAACAGATAAAATATTATAAGTATAAAATAGAAGTAAGAAAAATAATCGTCCGATCGCGGAAGACAGATGAAATATTCCAAGTATAAAATACAAGTAAAAAGAGGGATCGCCCGAACAGGGACTCGAACCCTGGACCGTTAGGTTAAAAGGCTAACGCTCTGCCGACTGAGCTATCCGGGCTCATTTCGTTTGTGCCGATAAACAGATAAAATATTATAAGTATAAAATAGAAGTAAGAAAAATAATCGCCCGATCGCGGAAGATAGATAAAATATTCCAAGTATAAAATACAATAAAAAAGGGATCGCCCGAACATGGACTCGAACCTACGATCGTTAGGTTAAAAGCCTAACGCTCTACTGACTGAGCTATCCGGGCTCATTCCGTTTGTGCCGATAAACAGATAAAATATTATAAGTATAGAAAAATAATCGCCCGATCGCGGAAGACAGATGAAATATTCCAAGTATAAAATACAATAAAAAAGGGATCGCCCGAACATGGACTCGAACCTTCGATCGTTAGGTTAAAAGCCTAACGCTCTACCGACTGAGCTATCCGGGCTCATTCCGTTTGTGCCGATAAACAGATAAAATATTATAAGTATAAAATAGAAGTAAGAAAAATAATCGCCCGATCGCGGAAGACAGATGAAATATTCCAAGTAAAATATACAAGTAAAAAAAGGGACCTCCCGAACAGGGACTCGAGCCTTGGACCGTTAGGTTAAAAGCCTAACGCTCTACCGACTGAGCTATCCGGGCTCATTTCGTTTGTGCCGATAAGCAGATAAAATATTATAAGTATAAAATAGAAGTAAGAAAAATAATCGCCCGATCGCGGAAGACAGATGAAATATTCCAAGTATAAAATACAAGTAAAAAAAGGGATCGCCCAAACAGGGACTCGAACCCTGGACCGTTAGGTTAAAAGCCTAACGCTCTACCGACTAAGCTATCCGGGCTCATTCCGTTTGTGCCGATAAGCAGATAAAATATTATAAGTATAAATTGGAAGTAAGAAAAATAATCGCCCGATCGCGGAAGACAGATAAAATATTCCAAGTATAAAATGCAAGTAAAAAAAAGGGATCGTCCGAACAGGGACTCGCACCCTGGACCGTTAGGTTAAAAGCCTAACGCTCTACCGACTGAGCTATCCGGGCTCATTCCGTTTGTGCCGATAAACAGATAAAATATTATAAGTATAAAATAGAAGTAAGAAAAATAATCGCGCGACCTCGGAAGACAGATAAAATATTCCAAGTATAAAATACAAGTAAAAAAAAGAGATCCCCCGAGCAGGGACTCGAACACTGGACCGTTAGGTTAAAAGCCTAACGCTCTACCGACTTAGCTATCCGGGCTCATTCCGTTTGTGCCGATAAACAGATAAAATATTATAAGTATAAATTGGAAGTAAGAAAAATAATCGCCCGATCGCGGAAGACAGATAAAATATTCCAAGTATAAAATGCAAGTAAAAAAAGGGATCGCCCGAACAGGGACTCGAACCCTGGACCGTTAGGTTAAAAGCCTAACGCTCTACCGACTGAGCTATCCGGGCTAAATCCGTTAGTGCCGATAAACAGATAAAATATTATAAGTATGAAATAGAAGAAAGAGAAAGAATCGCCCGATCGCGGAAGACAGATAAAATATTCCAAGTATAAAATACAAGTAAAAAAATGGGTTCACCAGAACAGGGACTCGAACTCTGGACCGTTAGGTTATAAGCCTAACGCTCTACCAACTGAGCTATCCGGGCTCATTCCGTTTGTGCCGATAAACAGATAAAATATTATAAGTATAAAATAGAAGTAAGAAAAATAATCGTCCGATCGCGGAAGACAGATGAAATATTCCAAGTATAAAATACAAGTAAAAAGAGGGATCGCCCGAACAGGGACTCGAACCCTGGACCGTTAGGTTAAAAGGCTAACGCTCTGCCCACTGAGCTATCCGGGCTCATTTCGTTTGTGCCGATAAACAGATAAAATATTATAAGTATAAAATAGAAGTAAGAAAAATAATCGCCCGATCGCGGAAGATAGATAAAATATTCCAAGTATAAAATACAATAAAAAAGGGATCGCCCGAACATGGACTCGAACCTTCGATCGTTAGGTTAAAAGCCTAACGCTCTACCGACTGAGCTATCCGGGCTCATTCCGTTTGTGCCGATAAACAGATAAAATATTATAAGTATAGAAAAATAATCGCCCGATCACGGAAGACAGATGAAATATTCCAAGTATAAAATACAATAAAAAAGGGATCGCCCGAACATGGACTCGAACCTTCGATCGTTAGGTTAAAAGCCTAACGCTCTACCGACTGAGCTATCCGGGCTCATTCCGTTTGTGCCGATAAACAGATAAAATATTATAAGTATAAAATAGAAGTAAGAAAAATAATCGCCCGATCGCGGAAGACAGATGAAATATTCCAAGTAAAATATACAAGTAAAAAAAGGGACCTCCCGAACAGGGACTCGAGCCTTGGACCGTTAGGTTAAAAGCCTAACGCTCTACCGACTGAGCTATCCGGGCTCATTTCGTTTGTGCCGATAAGCAGATAAAATATTATAAGTATAAAATAGAAGTAAGAAAAATAATCGCCCGATCGCGGAAGACAGATGAAATATTCCAAGTATAAAATACAAGTAAAAAAAGGGATCACCCAAACAGGGACTCGAACCCTGGACCGTTAGGTTAAAAGCCTAACGCTCTACCGACTAAGCTATCCGGGCTCATTCCGTTTGTGCCGATAAGCAGATAAAATATTATAAGTATAAATTGGAAGTAAGAAAAATAATCTCCCGATCGCGGAAGACAGATAAAATATTCCAAGTATAAAATGCAAGTAAAAAAAAGGGATCGTCCGAACAGGGACTCGCACCCTGGACCGTTAGGTTAAAAGCCTAACGCTCTACCGACTGAGCTATCCGAGCTCATTCCGTTTGTGCCGATAAACAGATAAAATATTATAAGTATAAAATAGAAGTAAGAAAAATAATCGCGCGACCTCGGAAGACAGATAAAATATTCCAAGTATAAAATACAAGTAAAAAAAAGAGATCCCCCGAGCAGGGACTCGAACACTGGACCGTTAGGTTAAAAGCCTAACGCTCTACCGACTTAGCTATCCGGGCTCATTCCGTTTGTGCCGATAAACAGATAAAATATTATAAGTATAAATTGGAAGTAAGAAAAATAATCGCCCGATCGCGGAAGACAGATAAAATATTCCAAGTATAAAATGCAAGTAAAAAAAAGGGATCGTCCGAACAGGGACTCGCACCCTGGACCGTTAGGTTAAAAGCCTAACGCTCTACCGACTGAGCTATCCGGGCTCATGCTGTTTGTGCCGATAAACAGATAAAATATTATAAGTATAAAATAGAAGTAAGAAAAATAATCGCCCGATCGCGGAAGACAGATAAAATATTCCAAGTATAAAATACAAGTAAAAAAAAGGGATCGCCCGAGCAGGGACTCGAACCCTGGACCGTTAGGTAAAAAGCCTAACGCTCTACTGACTGAGCTATCCGGGCTCATTCCGTTAGTGCCGATAAGCAGATAAAATATTATAAGTATAAAATAGAAGTAAGAAAAATAATCGCCCGATCGCGGAAGACACATGAAATATTCCAAGTATAAAATACAATAAAAAAAGGGAACACCCGAACAGGGACTCGAACCTTTGATCGTTAGGTTATAAGCCTAACGCTCTACCGACTGAGCTATCCTGGCTCATTCCGTTTGTGCCGATAAACAGATAAAATATTATAAGTAAAAAATAGAAGTAAGAAAAATAATCGCCCGATCGCGGAAGACAGATAAAATATTCCAAGTATAAAATACAAGCAAATAAAGAGATCGCCCGAACCGGGACTCGAACCCTGGACCGTTAGGTTAAAAGCCTAACGCTCTACCGACTGAGCTATCCGGGCTCATTCCGTTTGTGCCGACAACCGATAAAATATTATAAGTATAAAATAGAAGTAAGAAAAATAATCGCCCGATCGCGGATGACAGATGAAATATTCCAAGTATAAAATACAATTAAAAATAGGGATCGTCCGAACATGGACTCGAACCTTCGCTCGTTAGGTTAAAAGCCTAACGCTCTACCGACTGAGCTATCCGGCTCATTCCGTTTGTGCCGATAAACAGATAAAATATTATAAGTATAAAATAGAAGTAAGAAAAATAATCGCCCGATCGCGGAAGACAGATGAAATATTCCAAGTATAAAATACAAGTAAAAAAAGGGATCTCCCGAACAGGGACTCGCCCCTTGGACCGTTAGGTTAAAAGCCTAACGCTCTACCGACTGAGCTATCCGGGCTCATTTCGTTTGAGCCGCTAAGCAGATAAAATATTATAAGTATAAAATAGAAGAAAGAAAAATAATCGCCCGATCGCGGAAGACAGATGAAATATTCCAAGTATAAAATACAAGTAAAAAAACGGATCGCCCGAACAGGGACTCGAACCCTGGACCGTTAGGTTAAAAGCCAAACGCTCTACCGACTAAGCTATCCGGGCTCATTCCGTTTGCGCCGATAAGCAGATAAAATATTATAAGTATAAATTGGAAGTAAGAAAAATAATCGCCCGATCGCGGAAGACAGATAAAATATTCCAAGTATAAAATGCAAGTAAAAAAAAGGGATCGTCCGAACAGGAACTCGAACCCTGGACCGTTAGGTTAAAAGCCTACCGCTCTACCGACTGAGCTATCCAGGCTCATTCCGTTTGTGCCGATAAACAGATAAAATATTTTAAGTATAAAATAGAAGTAAGAAAAATAATCGCCCGATCGCGGAAGACAGATAAAATATTCCAAGTATAAAATACAAGTAAAAAAGGGGATCGTCCGAACAGGGACTCGAACCCTGAACCGCTAGGTTAAGAGCCTCACGCTCTACCGACTGAGCTTCCCGGGCTTAATCGGTTTGTGCCGCTAAACAGATAAAATATTATAAGTATAAAATAGAAGAAAGCGAAAGAATCGCCCGATCGCGGAAGACAGATAAAATATTCCAAGTATAAAATACAAGTAAAAAAAGGGATCGTCCGAGCAGGGACTCGAAACCTGGACCATTAGGTTAAAAGCCTAACGCTCTACCGACTGAGCTATCCTGTCTCATTCCGAATGTGCCGATAAACAGTTAAAATATTATAAGTATAAAATAGAAGAAAGAGAAAGAATCGCCCGATAGCGGAAGACAGATAAAATACTCCAAGTATAAAATACAAGTAAAAAAAGGGATCCTCCGAACTGGGACTCGAACCCTGGACCGTTAGGTTGAAAGTCAAACGCTCTACCGAATGAGCTATCCGGGCTCAATCCGTTAGTGCTGATAAACAGATAAAATATTATAAGTATAAAATAGAAGAAAGCGAAAGAATCGCCCGATCGCGGAAGACAGATAGAATTTTCCAAGTATAAAAGTAAAAAAAGGGATCGCCCGAACAGGGACTCGAACCCTGAACCGTTAGGTTAAAAGCCTCACGCTCTACCGACTGAGCTTCCCGGGCTTATTCGGTTTGTGCCGCTAAACAGATAAAATATTATAAGTATGAAATAGAAGAAAGAGAAAGAATCGCCCAATCGCGGAAGACAGATAAAATATTCCAAGTATAAAATACAAGTAAAAAAATGGGTTCACCAGAACAGGGACTCGAACCCTGGACCGTTAGGTTAAAAGCCTAACGCTCTACCGACTTAGCTATCCGGGCTCATTCCACTTGTGCCGATAAACAGATAAAATATTATAAGTATAAAATAGAAGTAAGAAAAAGAATCGCCCGATCGCGGAAGACAGATAAAATATTCCAAGTATAAAATACAAGTAAAAAAAGGGATAGCCAGAACAGGGACTCGAACCCTGGACCGTTAGGTTAAAAGCCTAACGCTCTACCGACTTAGCTATCCGGGCTCATTTCGCTAGTGCCGATAAACAGATAAAATATTATAAGTATAAAATAGAAGTAAGAAAAATAATCGCCCGATCGCGGAAGACAGATAAAATATTCCACGTATAAAATACAAGTAAAAAAAGGGCTCGCCAGAACAGGGACTCGAACTCTGGACCGTTAGGTTATAAGCCTAACGCTCTACCAACTGAGCTATCCGGGCTCATTCCGTTTGTGCCGATAAACAGATAAAATATTATAAGTATAAAATAGAAGTAAGAAAAATAATCGCCCGATCGCGGAAGATAGATAAAATATTCCAAGTATAAAATACAATAAAAAAGGGATCGCCCGAACATGGACTCGAACCTTCGATCGTTAGGTTAAAAGCCTAACGCTCTACCGACTGAGCTATCCGGGCTCATTCCGTTTGTGCCGATAAACAGATAAAATATTATAAGTATAGAAAAATAATCGCCCGATCGCGGAAGACAGATGAAATATTCCAAGTATAAAATACAATAAAAAAGGGATCGCCCGAACATGGACTCGAACCTTCGATCGTTAGGTTAAAAGCCTAACGCTCTACCGACTGAGCTATCCGGGCTCATTCCGTTTGTGCCGATAAACAGATAAAATATTATAAGTATAAAATAGAAGTAAGAAAAATAATCGCCCGATCGCGGAAGACAGATGAAATATTCCAAGTAAAATATACAAGTAAAAAAAGGGACCTCCCGAAAAGGGACTCGAGCCTTGGACCGTTAGGTTAAAAGCCTAACGCTCTACCGACTGAGCTATCCGGGCTCATTTCGTTTGTGCCGATAAGCAGATAAAATATTATAAGTATAAAATAGAAGTAAGAAAAATAATCGCCCGATCGCGGAAGACAGATGAAATATTCCAAGTATAAAATACAAGTAAAAAAAGGGATCGCCCAAACAGGGACTCGAACCCTGGACCGTTAGGTTAAAAGCCTAACGCTCTACCGACTAAGCTATCCGGGCTCATTCCGTTTGTGCCGATAAGCAGATAAAATATTATAAGTATAAATTGGAAGTAAGAAAAATAATCGCCCGATCGCGTAAGACAGATAAAATATTCCAAGTATAAAATGCAAGTATAAAAAAGGGATCGTCCGAACAGGGACTCGCACCCTGGACCGTTAGGTTAAAAGCCTAACGCTCTTCCGACTGAGCTATCCGGGCTCATTCCGTTTGTGCCGATAAACAGATAAAATATTATAAGTATAAAATAGAAGTAAGAAAAATAATCGCGCGACCTCGGAAGACAGATAAAATATTCCAAGTATAAAATACAAGTAAAAAAAAGAGATCCCCCGAGCAGGGACTCGAACACTGGACCGTTAGGTTAAAAGCCTAACCCTCTACCGACTTAGCTATCCGGGCTCATTCCGTTAGTGCCGATAAGCAGATAAAATATTATAAGTATAAAATAGAAGTAAGAAAAATAATCGCCCGATCGCGGAAGACACATGAAATATTCCAAGTATAAAATACAATAAAAAAAGGGAACGCCCGAACAGGGACTCGAACCTTTGATCGTTAGGTTATAAGCCTAACGCTCTACCGACAGAGCTATCCTGGCTCATTCCGTTTGTGCCGATAAACAGATAAAATATTATAAGTAAAAAATAGAAGTAAGAAAAATAATCGCCCGATCGCGGAAGACAGATAAAATATTCCAAGTATAAAATACAAGCAAATAAAGAGATCGCCCGAACCGGGACTCGAACCCTGGACCGTTAGTTTAAAAGCCTAACGCTCTACCGACTGAGCTATCCGGGCTCATTCCGTTTGTGCCGACAACCGATAAAATATTATAAGTATAAAATAGAAGTAAGAAAAATAATCGCCCGATCGCGGAAGACAGATGAAATATTCCAAGTATAAAATACAAGTAAAAAAAGGGATCTCCCGAACAGGGACTCGACCCTTGGACCGTTAGGTTAAAAGCCTAACGCTCTACCGACTGAGCTATCCGGGCTCATTTCGTTTGTGCCGCTAAGCAGATAAAATATTATAAGTATAAAATAGAAGTAAGAAAAATAATCGCCCGATCGCGGAAGACAGATGAAATATTCCAAGTATAAAATACAAGTAAAAAAACGGATCGCCCGAACAGGGACTCGAACCCTGGACCGTTAGGTTAAAAGCCAAACGCTTTACCGACTAAGCTATCCGGGCTCATTCCGTTTGCGCCGATAAGCAGATAAAATATTATAAGTATAAATTGGAAGTAAGAAAAATAATCGCCCGATCGCGGAAGACAGATAAAATATTCCAAGTATAAAATGCAAGTAAAAAAAAGGGATCGTCCGAACAGGGACTCGAACCCTGGACCGTTAGGTTAAAAGCCTACCGCTCTACCGACTGAGCTATCCAGGCTCATTCCGCTGGTGCCGATAAACAGATAAAATATTATAAGTATAAAATAGAAGTAAGAAAAATAATCGCCCGATCGCGGAAGACAGATAAAATATTCCAAGTATAAAATACAAGTAAAAAAGGGGATCGTCCGAACAGGGACTCGAACCCTGAACCGCTAGGTTAAGAGCCTCACGCTCTACCGACTGAGCTTCCCGGGCTTAATCGGTTTGTGCCGCTAAACAGATAAAATATTATAAGTATAAAATAGAAGAAAGCGAAAGAATCGCCCGATCGCGGAAGACAGATAAAATATTCCAAGTATAAAATACAAGTAAAAAAAGGGATCGTCCGAGCAGGGACTCGAACCCTGGACCATTAGGTTAAAAGCCTAACGCTCTACCGACTGAGCTATCCGGGCTCATTCCGAATGTGCCGATAAACAGTTAAAATATTATAAGTATAAAATAGAAGAAATAGAAAGAATCGACCGATAGCGGAAGACAGATAAAATATTCCAAGTATAAAATACAAGTAAAAAAAGGGATCCTCCGAACTGGGACTCGAACCCTGGACCGTTAGGTTGAAAGTCAAACGCTCTACCGAATGAGCTATCCGGGCTCAATCCGTTAGTGCTGATAAACAGATAAAATATTATAAGTATAAAATAGAAGAAAGCGAAAGAATCGCCCGATCGCGGAAGACAGATAGAATTTTCCAAGTATAAAAGTAAAAAAAGGGATCGCCCGAACAGGGACTCGAACCCTGAACCGTTAGGTTAAAAGCCTCACGCTCTACCGACTGAGCTTCCCGGGCTTATTCGGTTTGTGCCGCTAAACAGATAAAATATTATAAGTATAAAATAGAAGAAAGCGAAAGAATCGCCCGATCGCGGAAGACAGATAAAATATTCCAAGTATAAAATACAAGTAAAAAAAGGGATCGCCCGAACAGGGACTCGAACCCTGGACCGTTAGGTTAAAAGCCTAACGCTCTACCGACTGAGCTATCCGGGCTAAATCCGTTAGTGCCGATAAACAGATAAAATATTATAAGTAGAAAATAGAAGAAAGAGAAAGAATCGCCCGATCGCTGAAGACAGATAAAATATTCCAAGTATAAAATACAAGTAAAAAAAGGGATCGCCCGAACAGGGACTCGAACCCTGGACCGTTAGGTTAAAAGCCTAACGCTCTACCGACTGAGCTATCCGGGCTAAATCCGTTAGTGCCGATAAACAGATAAAATATTATAAGTATAAAATAGAAGTAAGAAAAAGAATCGCCCGATCGCGGAAGACAGATAAAATATTCCAAGTATAAAATACAAGTAAAAAAAGGGATCGCCAGAACAGGGACTCGAACCCTGGACCGTTAGGTTAAAAGCCTAACGCTCTACCGACTTAGCTATCCGGGCTCATTCCACTTGTGCCGATAAACAGATAAAATATTATAAGTATAGAATAGAAGTAAGAAAAAGAATCGCCCGATCGCGGAAGACAGATAAAATATTCCAAGTATAAAATACAAGTAAAAAAAGGGATCGCCAGAACAGGGACTCGAACCCTGGACCGTTAGGTTAAAAGCCTAACGCTCTACCGACTTAGCTATCCGGGCTCATTTCGCTAGTGCCGATAAACAGATAAAATATTATAAGTATAAAATAGAAGTAAGAAAAATAATCGCCCGATCGCGGAAGACAGATAAAATATTCCACGTATAAAATACAAGTAAAAAAAGGGATCGCCAGAACAGGGACTCGAACTCTGGACCGTTAGGTTATAAGCCTAACGCTCTACCGACTGAGCTATCCGGGCTCATTCCGTTTGTGCCGATAAACAGATAAAATATTATAAGTATAAAATAGAAGTAAGAAAAATAATCGTCCGATCGCGGAAGACAGATGAAATATTCCAAGTTTAAAATACAAGTAAAAAGAGGGATCGCCCGAACAGGGACTCGAACCCTGGACCGTTAGGTTAAAAGCCTAACGCTCTGCCGACTGAGCTATCCGGGCTCATTTCGTTTGTGCCGATAAACAGATAAAATATTATAAGTATAAAATAGAAGTAAGAAAAATAATCGCCCGATCGCGGAAGATAGATAAAATATTCCAAGTATAAAATACAATAAAAAAGGGATCGCCCGAACATGGACTCGAACCTTCGATCGTTAGGTTAAAAGCCTAACGCTCTCCCGACTGAGCTATCCGGGCTCATTCCGTTTGTGCCGATAAACAGATAAAATATTATAAGTATAAAATAGAAGTAAGAAAAATAATCGCCCGATCGCGGAAGACAGATAAAATATTCCAAGTATAAAATACAAGTAAAAAAAGGGAACGCCCGAACAGGGACTCGAACCCTGGACCGTTAGGTTAAAAGCCTAACGCTCTACCGACTGAGCTATCCGGGCTAAATCCGTTAGTGCCGATAAACAGATAAAATATTATAAGTATAAAATAGAAGAAAGAGAAAGAATCGCCCGATCGCGGAAGACAGATAAAATATTCCAAGTATAAAATACAAGTAAAAAAAGGGATCGCCAGAACAGGGACTCGAACCCTGGACGGTTAGGTTAAAAGCCTAACGCTCTACCGACTTAGCTATTCGGGCTCATTCCGCTTGTACCGATAAACAGATAAAATATTATAAGTATAAAATAGAAGTAAGAAAAAGAATCGCCCGATCGCGGAAGACAGATAAAATATTCCAAGTATAAAATACAAGTAAAAAAAGGGATCGCCAGAACAGGGACTCGAACCCTGGACCGTTAGGTTAAAAGCCTAATGCTCTACCGACTTAGCTATCCGGGCTCATTCCACTTGTGCCGATAAACAGATAAAATATTATAAGTATAAAATAAAAGTAAGAAAAAGAATCGCCCGATCGCGGAAGACAGATTAAATATTCCAAGTATAAAATACAAGTAAAAAAAAGGGATCGTCCGAACAGGGACTCGCACCCTGGACCGTTAGGTTAAAAGCCTAACGCTCTACCGACTGAGCTATCCGGGCTCATACCGTTTGTGCCGATAAACAGATAAAATATTATAAGTATAAAATAGAAGTAAGAAAAATAATCGCCCGATCGCGGAAGACAGATAAAATATTCCAAGTATAAAATACAAGTAAAAAAAAAGGGATCGCCCGAGCAGGGACTCGAACCCTGGACCGTTAGTTTAAAAGCCTAACGCTCTACTGACTGAGCTATCCGGGCTCATTCCGTTAGTGCCGATAAGCAGATAAAATATTATAAGTATAAAATAGAAGTAAGAAAAATAATCGCCCGATCGCGGAAGACACATGAAATATTCCAAGTATAAAATACAATAAAAAAAGGGAACGCCCGAACAGGGACTCGAACCTTTGATCGTTAGGTTATAAGCCTAACGCTCTACCGACTGAGCTATCCTGGCTCATTCCGTTTGTGCCGATAAACAGATAAAATATTATAAGTAAAAAATAGAAGTAAGAAAAATAATCGCCCGATCGCGGAAGACAGATAAAATATTCCAAGTATAAAATACAAGCAAATAAAGAGATCGCCCGAACCGGGACTCGTACCCTGAACCGTTAGGTTAAAAGCCTAACGCTCTACCGACTGAGCTATCCGGGCTCATTCCGTTTGTGCCGACAACCGATAAAATATTCTAAGTATAAAATAGAAGTAAGAAAAATATGCGCCGATCGCGGATGACAGATGAAATATTCCAAGTATAAAATACAATTAAAAAAAGGGATCGCCCGAACATGGACTCGAACCTTCGCTCGTTAGGTTAAAAGCCTAACGCTCTACCGACTGAGCTATCCGGGCTCATTCCGTTTGTGCCGATAAACAGATAAAATATTATAAGTATAAAATAGAAGTAAGAAAAATAATCGCCCGATCGCGGAAGATAGATAAAATATTCCAAGTATAAAATACAAGTAAAAGAAGGGATCGCCCGAACAGGGACTCGAACCCTGGACCGATAGGTTAAAAGCCTAACGCTCTACCGACTGAGCTATCCGGGCTCATTTCGTTTGTGCCGATAAACAGATGAAATATTATAAGTATAAAATAGAAGAAAGAGAAAGAATCGCCAGATCGCGGAAGACAGAATATTCCAAGTATAAAATACAAGTAAAAAAAAGGGATCGCCCGAGCAGGGACTCGAACCCTGGACCGTTAGGTTAAAAGCCTAAAGCTCTACTGACTGAGCTATCCGGGCTCATTCCGTTTGTGCCGATAAGCAGATAAAATATTATAAGTATAAAATAGAAGTAATAAAAATAATAGCCCGATCGCGGAAGACACATGAAATATTGCAAGTATAAAATACAATAAAAAAAGGGAACGCCCGAACAGGGACTCGAACCTTTGATCGTTAGGTTATAAGCCTAACGCTCTACCGACTGAGCTATCCTGGGTCATTCCGTTCGTGCCGATAAACAGATAAAATATTATAAGTATAAAATAGAAGAAAGAGAAAGAATCGCCCGATCGCGGAAGACAGATACAATTTTCCAAGTATAACATAGAAGTAAAAAAAGGGATCGCCCGAACAGGGACTCGAACCCTGGACCGTTAGGTAAGAAGCCTAACGCTCTACCGACTAAGCTATGCGGGCTCATTCCGTTTGTGCCGATAAGCAGATAAAATATTATAAGTATAAAATAGAAGAAAGAGAAAGAATCGCCCGATCGCGGAAGACAGATAAAATATTCCAAGTATAAAATACAAGTAAAAAAAGGGATCGTCCGAACAGGGACTTGAACCCTGGACCGTTAGATTAAAAGCCTAACGCTCTACCGACTGAGCTATCGGGGCTCAATCCGTTAGCGCCGATAAACAGATAAAATATTATAAGTATAAAATAGAAGAAAGGGAAATAATCGCCCGATTGCGGAAGACAGATAGAATTTTCCAAGTATAAAATAGAAGTAAAAAAAAGGGATCGCCCGAACAGGGACTCGATCCCTGGACCGTTAGGTTAAAAGCCTAACGCTCTACCGACTGAGCTATCCGAGCTCATTCCGTTTGTGCCGATAAACAGATAAAATATTATAAATATAAAATAGAAGTAAGAAAAATAATCGCCCGATCGCGGAAGACAGATAAAATATTCCAAGTATAAAATACAAGTAAAAAAGGGGATCGCCCGAACAGGGACTCGAACCTTGGACCGTTAGGTTAAAAGCCTAACGTTCTACCGACTGAGCTATCCGGGCTCATTCCGTTTGTGCCGATAAACAGATGAAATATTATAAGAATAAAATAGAAGAAAGAGAAAGAATCGCCCGATCGCGGAAGACAGAATATTCCAAGTATAAAATACAAGTAAAACAAAGGGATCGCCCCAGCAGGGACTCGAACCCTGGACCGTTAGGTTAAAAGCCTAACGCTCTACAGACTGAGCTATCCGGGCTCATTCCGTTTGTGCCGATAAGCAGATAAAATATTATAAGTATAAAATAGAAGTAAGAAAAATAATCGCCCGATCGCGGAAGACACATGAAATATTCCAAGTATAAAATACAATAAAAAAAGGGAACGCCCGAACAGGGACTCGAACCTTTGATCGTTAGGTTATAAGCCTAACGCTCTACCGACTGAGCTATCCTGGCTCATTCCGTTCGTGCCGATAAACAGATAAAATATTATAAGTATAAAATAGAAGTAAGAAAAATAATCGCCCGATCGCGGAAGACAGATAAAATATTCCAAGTATAAAATAGAAGCAAAAAAAGGGATCGCCCGAACAGGGACTCGAACCCTGGACCGTTAGGTTAAAGGCCTAACGCTCTACCGAATGAGCTATCCGAGCTCATTCCGTTTGTGCCGATAAACAGATAAAATATTATAAATATAAAATAGAAGTAAGAAAAATAATCGCCCGATCGCGGAAGACAGATAAAATATTCCAAGTATAAAATACAAGTAAAAAAGGGGATCGCCCGAACAGGGACTCGAACCTTGGACCGTTAGGTTAAAAGCCTAACGCTCTACCGACTGAGCTATCCGGGCTCATTCCGTTTGTGCCGATAAGCAGATAAAATATTATAAGTATAAAATGGAAGTAAGAAATATAATCGCCCGATCGCGGAAGACAGAATTTTCCAAGTATAAAATAGAAGTAAAAAAAGGGATCGCCCGAACAGGGACCGTTAGGTTAAAAGCCTAACGCTCTACCGACTGAGCTATCCGGGCTCAATCCGTTAGTGCCGACAAACAGATGAAATATTATAAGTATAAAATAGAAGAAAGAGAAAGAATCGCCCGATTGCGGAAGACAGAATATTCCAAGTATAAAATACAAGTAAAAAAAAGGGATCGCCCGAGCAGGGACTCGAACCCTGGACCGTTAGGTTATAAGCCTAACGCACTACCGACTGAGCTATCCTGGCTCATTCCGTTCGTGCCGATAAACAGATAAAATATTATAAGTATAAAATAGAAGTAAGAAAAATAATCGCCCGATCGCGGAAGACAGATAAAATATTCCAAGTATAAAATAGAAGCAAAAAAAGGGATCGCCCGAACAGGGACTCGAACCCTGGACCGTTAGGTTAAAGGCCTAACGCTCTACCGAATGAGCTATCCGAGCTCATTCCGTTTGTGCCGATAAACAGATAAAATATTATAAATATGAAATAGAAGTAAGAAAAATAATCGCCCGATCGCGGAAGACAGATAAAATATTCCAAGTATAAAATACAAGTAAAAAAGGGGATCGCCCGAACAGGGACTCGAACCTTGGACCGTTAGGTTAAAAGCCTAACGCTCTACCGACTGAGCTATCCGGGCTCATTCCGTTTGTGCCGATAAACAGATAAAATATTATAAGTATAAAATAGAAGTAAGAAAAATAATCGCCCGATCGCGGAAGACAGATGAAATATTCCAAGTATAAAATACAATTAAAAAAAGGGATCGCCCGAACAGGGACTCGAACCCTGGACCGTTAGGTTAAAAGCCTAACGCTCTACCGACTGAGCTATCCGGGCTCATTCCGTTTGTGCCGATAAGCAGATAAAATATTATAAGTATAAAATGGAAGTAAGAAAAATAATCGCCCGATCGCGGAAGACATGAAATATTCCAAGTATAAAATACAAGTAAATGAAGGGACCGCCCGAACAGGAACTCGAACCCTGGACCGTTAGGTTAAAAGCCTAACGCTCTACCGACTGAGCTATCCGGGCTCATTTCGTTTGTGCCGATAAACAGATAAAATATTATAAGTATAAAATAGAAGAAAGAGAAAGAATCGCCCGTTCGCGGAAGACAGAATTTTCCAAGTATAAAATAGAAGTAAAAAAAGGGATCGCCCGAACAGGGACTCGAAACCTGGACCGTTAGTTTAAAAGCCTAACGCTCTACCGACTGAGCTATCCGGGCTCATTCCGAATGTGCCGATAAGCAGATAAAATATTATAAGTATAAAATAGAAGAAAGAGAAATAATCGCCCGATTGCGGAAGACAGATAGAATTTTCCAAGTATAAAATAGAAGTAAAAGAAGGGATCGCCCGAACAGGGACTCGAACCCTGGACCGTTAGGATAAAAGCCTAACGCTCTACCGACTGAACTATCCGGGCTCCTTCCGTTTGTGCCGATAAACAGATAAAATATTATAAGTATAAAATAGAAGAAAGAGAAAGAATCGCCCGATCGCGGAAGACAGAATTTTCCAAGTATAAAATAGAAGTAAAAAAAGGGATCGCCCGAACAGGGACTCGAACCCTGGACCGTTAGTTTAAAAGCCTAACGCTCTACCGACTGAGATATCCGGGCTCAATCCGTTAGTGCCGATAAACAGATAAAATATTATAAGTATAAAATAGAAGTAAGAAAAAGAATCGCCCGATCGCGGAAGACAGATAGAATTTTCCAAGTATAAAATAGAAGTAAAAAAAGGGATCGCCCGAACAGGGACTCGATCCCTGGACCGTTAGGTTAAAAGCCTAACGCTCTACCGACTGAGCTATCCGGGCTCAATTCGTTATTGCCGAAAAACAGATAAAATATTATAAGTATAAAATAGAAGAAAGACAAAAAATCGCCCGATCGCGGAAGACAGATAAAATATTCCAAGTATAAAATACAAGTAAAAAAAGGAATCGTCCGAGCAGGGATTCGAACCCTGGACCGTTAGGTTAAAAGCCTAACGCTCTTCCGACTGAGCTATCCGGGCTCATTCCGAATGTGCCGATAAGCAGATAAAATATTATAAGTATAAAATAGAAGAAACAGAAAGAATCGCCCGATCGCGGAAGACAGATAGAATTTTCCAAGTATAACATAGAAGTAAAAAAAGGGATCGCCCGAACAGGGACTCGATCCCTGGACCGTTAGGTAAAAAGCCTAACGCTCTACCGACTGAGCTATGCGGGCTCATTCCGTTTGTGCCGATAAGCAGATAAAATATTATAAGTATAAAATAGAAGAAAGAGAAAGAATCGCCCGATCGCGGAAGACAGATAAAATATTCCAAGTATAAAATACAAGTTAAAAATGGGATCGCCCGAACAGGGACTCGAACCCTGGACCGTTAGGTTAAAAGCCTAACGCTCTACCGACTGAGCTATCCGAGCTCAATCCGTTTGTGCCGATAAACAGATAAAATATTATAAATATAAAATAGAAGTAAGAAAAATAATCGCCCGATCGCGGAAGACAGATAAAATATTCCAAGTATAAAATACAAGTAAAAAAGGGGATCGCCCGAACAGGGACTCGAACCTTGGACCGTTAGGTTAAAAGCCTAACGTTCTACCGACTGAGCTATCCGGGCTCATTCCGTTTGTGCCGATAAACAGATGAAATATTATAAGAATAAAATAGAAGAAAGAGAAAGAATCGCCCGATCGCGGAAGACAGAATATTCCAAGTATAAAATACAAGTAAAACAAAGGGATCGCCCCAGCAGGGACTCGAACCCTGGACCGTTAGGTTAAAAGCCTAACGCTCTACAGACTGAGCTATCCGGGCTCATTCCGTTTGTGCCGATAAGCAGATAAAATATTATAAGTATAAAATAGAAGTAAGAAAAATAATCGCCCGATCGCGGAAGACACATGAAATATTCCAAGTATAAAATACAATAAAAAAAGGGAACGCCCGAACAGGGACTCGAACCTTTGATCGTTAGGTTATAAGCCTAACGCTCTACCGACTGAGCTATCCTGGCTCATTCCGTTCGTGCCGATAAACAGATAAAATATTATAAGTATAAAATAGAAGTAAGAAAAATAATCGCCCGATCGCGGAAGACAGATAAAATATTCCAAGTATAAAATAGAAGCAAAAAAAGGGATCGCCCGAACAGGGACTCGAACCCTGGACCGTTAGGTTAAAGGCCTAACGCTCTACCGAATGAGCTATCCGAGCTCATTCCGTTTGTGCCGATAAACAGATAAAATATTATAAATATAAAATAGAAGTAAGAAAAATAATCGCCCGATCGCGGAAGACAGATAAAATATTCCAAGTATAAAATACAAGTAAAAAAGGGGATCGCCCGAACAGGGACTCGAACCTTGGACCGTTAGGTTAAAAGCCTAACGCTCTACCGACTGAGCTATCCGGGCTCATTCCGTTTGTGCCGATAAGCAGATAAAATATTATAAGTATAAAATGGAAGTAAGAAATATAATCGCCCGATCGCGGAAGACAGAATTTTCCAAGTATAAAATAGAAGTAAAAAAAGGGATCGCCCGAACAGGGACCGTTAGGTTAAAAGCCTAACGCTCTACCGACTGAGCTATCCGGGCTCAATCCGTTAGTGCCGACAAACAGATGAAATATTATAAGTATAAAATAGAAGAAAGAGAAAGAATCGCCCGATTGCGGAAGACAGAATATTCCAAGTATAAAATACAAGTAAAAAAAAGGGATCGCCCGAGCAGGGACTCGAACCCTGGACCGTTAGGTTATAAGCCTAACGCACTACCGACTGAGCTATCCTGGCTCATTCCGTTCGTGCCGATAAACAGATAAAATATTATAAGTATAAAATAGAAGTAAGAAAAATAATCGCCCGATCGCGGAAGACAGATAAAATATTCCAAGTATAAAATAGAAGCAAAAAAAGGGATCGCCCGAACAGGGACTCGAACCCTGGACCGTTAGGTTAAAGGCCTAACGCTCTACCGAATGAGCTATCCGAGCTCATTCCGTTTGTGCCGATAAACAGATAAAATATTATAAATATGAAATAGAAGTAAGAAAAATAATCGCCCGATCGCGGAAGACAGATAAAATATTCCAAGTATAAAATACAAGTAAAAAAGGGGATCGCCCGAACAGGGACTCGAACCTTGGACCGTTAGGTTAAAAGCCTAACGCTCTACCGACTGAGCTATCCGGGCTCATTCCGTTTGTGCCGATAAACAGATAAAATATTATAAGTATAAAATAGAAGTAAGAAAAATAATCGCCCGATCGCGGAAGACAGATGAAATATTCCAAGTATAAAATACAATTAAAAAAAGGGATCGCCCGAACAGGGACTCGAACCCTGGACCGTTAGGTTAAAAGCCTAACGCTCTACCGACTGAGCTATCCGGGCTCATTCCGTTTGTGCCGATAAGCAGATAAAATATTATAAGTATAAAATGGAAGTAAGAAAAATAATCGCCCGATCGCGGAAGACATGAAATATTCCAAGTATAAAATACAAGTAAATGAAGGGACCGCCCGAACAGGAACTCGAACCCTGGACCGTTAGGTTAAAAGCCTAACGCTCTACCGACTGAGCTATCCGGGCTCATTTCGTTTGTGCCGATAAACAGATAAAATATTATAAGTATAAAATAGAAGAAAGAGAAAGAATCGCCCGTTCGCGGAAGACAGAATTTTCCAAGTATAAAATAGAAGTAAAAAAAGGGATCGCCCGAACAGGGACTCGAAACCTGGACCGTTAGTTTAAAAGCCTAACGCTCTACCGACTGAGCTATCCGGGCTCATTCCGAATGTGCCGATAAGCAGATAAAATATTATAAGTATAAAATAGAAGAAAGAGAAATAATCGCCCGATTGCGGAAGACAGATAGAATTTTCCAAGTATAAAATAGAAGTAAAAGAAGGGATCGCCCGAACAGGGACTCGAACCCTGGACCGTTAGGATAAAAGCCTAACGCTCTACCGACTGAACTATCCGGGCTCCTTCCGTTTGTGCCGATAAACAGATAAAATATTATAAGTATAAAATAGAAGAAAGAGAAAGAATCGCCCGATCGCGGAAGACAGAATTTTCCAAGTATAAAATAGAAGTAAAAAAAGGGATCGCCCGAACAGGGACTCGAACCCTGGACCGTTAGTTTAAAAGCCTAACGCTCTACCGACTGAGATATCCGGGCTCAATCCGTTAGTGCCGATAAACAGATAAAATATTATAAGTATAAAATAGAAGTAAGAAAAAGAATCGCCCGATCGCGGAAGACAGATAGAATTTTCCAAGTATAAAATAGAAGTAAAAAAAGGGATCGCCCGAACAGGGACTCGATCCCTGGACCGTTAGGTTAAAAGCCTAACGCTCTACCGACTGAGCTATCCGGGCTCAATTCGTTATTGCCGAAAAACAGATAAAATATTATAAGTATAAAATAGAAGAAAGACAAAAAATCGCCCGATCGCGGAAGACAGATAAAATATTCCAAGTATAAAATACAAGTAAAAAAAGGAATCGTCCGAGCAGGGATTCGAACCCTGGACCGTTAGGTTAAAAGCCTAACGCTCTTCCGACTGAGCTATCCGGGCTCATTCCGAATGTGCCGATAAGCAGATAAAATATTATAAGTATAAAATAGAAGAAACAGAAAGAATCGCCCGATCGCGGAAGACAGATAGAATTTTCCAAGTATAACATAGAAGTAAAAAAAGGGATCGCCCGAACAGGGACTCGATCCCTGGACCGTTAGGTAAAAAGCCTAACGCTCTACCGACTGAGCTATGCGGGCTCATTCCGTTTGTGCCGATAAGCAGATAAAATATTATAAGTATAAAATAGAAGAAAGAGAAAGAATCGCCCGATCGCGGAAGACAGATAAAATATTCCAAGTATAAAATACAAGTTAAAAATGGGATCGCCCGAACAGGGACTCGAACCCTGGACCGTTAGGTTAAAAGCCTAACGCTCTACCGACTGAGCTATCCGAGCTCAATCCGTTTGTGCCGATAAACAGATAAAATATTATAAGTATAAAATAGAAGAAAGAGAAAGAATCACCCGATCGCGGAAGGCAGACACAATATTCCAAGTATAAAATAGAAGTAAAAAAAGGGATCGCCCGAACAGGGACTCGAACCCTGGACCGTTAGGTTAAAAGCCTAACGCTCTACCGACTGAACTATCCGGGCTCATTCCGTTTGTGCCGATAAACAGATAAAATATTATAAGTATAAAATAGAAGTAAGAAAAATAATCGCCCGATCGCGGAAGACAGATGAAATATTCCAAGTATAAAATACAATTAAAAAAAGGGATCGCCCGAACAGGGACTCGAACCCTGGACCGTTAGGTTAAAAGCCTAACGCTCTACCGACTGAGCTATCCGGGCTCATTCCGTTTGTGCCGATAAGCAGATAAAATATTATAAGTATAAAATGGAAGTAAGAAAAATAATCGCCCGATCGCGGAAGACATGAAATATTCCAAGTATAAAATACAAGTAAAAGAAGGGACCGCCCGAACAGGAACTCGAACCCTGGACCGTTAGGTTAAAAGCCTAACGCTCTACCGACTGAGCTATCCGGGCTCATTTCGTTTGTGCCGATAAACAGATAAAATATTATAAGTATAAAATAGAAGAAAGAGAAAGAATCGCCCGATCGCGGAAGACAGAATTTTCCAAGTATAAAATAGAAGTAAAAAAAGGGATCGCCCGAACAGGGACCGTTAGGTTAAAAGCCTAACGCTCTACCGACTGAGCTATCCGGGCTCAATCCGTTAGTGCCGACAAACAGATGAAATATTATAAGTATAAAATAGAAGAAAGAGAAAGAATCGCTCGATTGCGGAAGACAGAATATTCCAAGTATAAAATACAAGTAAAAAAAAGGGATCGCCCGAGCAGGGACTCGAACCCTGGACCGTTAGGTTATAAGCCTAACGCTCTACCGACTGAGCTATCCTGGCTCATTCCGTTCGTGCCGATAAACAGATAAAATATTATAAGTATAAAATAGAAGTAAGAAAAATAATCGCCCGATCG
This sequence comes from Parasteatoda tepidariorum, assembly GCF_982258835.1. NCBI lineage: Eukaryota > Metazoa > Arthropoda > Arachnida > Araneae > Theridiidae > Parasteatoda > Parasteatoda tepidariorum. Next base: position 47,539,178 of record NC_141756.1, read on the forward strand.
CGGAAGACAGATAAAATATTCCAAGTATAAAATAGAAGCAAAAAAAGGGATCGCCCGAACAGGGACTCGAACCCTGGACCGTTAGGTTAAAGGCCTAACGCTCTACCGAATGAGCTATCCGAGCTCATTCCGTTTGTGCCGATAAACAGATAAAATATTATAAATATGAAATAGAAGTAAGAAAAATAATCGCCCGATCGCGGAAGACAGATAAAATATTCCAAGTATAAAATACAAGTAAAAAAGGGGATCGCCCGAACAGGGACTCGAACCTTGGACCGTTAGGTTAAAAGCCTAACGCTCTACCGACTGAGCTATCCGGGCTCATTCCGTTTGTGCCGATAAACAGATAAAATATTATAAGTATAAAATAGAAGTAAGAAAAATAATCGCCCGATCGCGGAAGACAGATGAAATATTCCAAGTATAAAATACAATTAAAAAAAGGGATCGCCCGAACAGGGACTCGAACCCTGGACCGTTAGGTTAAAAGCCTAACGCTCTACCGACTGAGCTATCCGGGCTCATTCCGTTTGTGCCGATAAGCAGATAAAATATTATAAGTATAAAATGGAAGTAAGAAAAATAATCGCCCGATCGCGGAAGACATGAAATATTCCAAGTATAAAATACAAGTAAAAGAAGGGACCGCCCGAACAGGAACTCGAACCCTGGACCGTTAGGTTAAAAGCCTAACGCTCTACCGACTGAGCTATCCGGGCTCATTTCGTTTGTGCCGATAAACAGATAAAATATTATAAGTATAAAATAGAAGAAAGAGAAAGAATCGCCCGATCGCGGAAGACAGAATTTTCCAAGTATAAAATAGGAGTAAAAAAAGGGATCGCCCGAACAGGGACCGTTAGGTTAAAAGCCTAACGCTCTACCGACTGAGCTATCCGGGCTCAATCCGTTAGTGCCGATAAACAGATAAAATATTATAAGTATAAAATAGAAGAAAAAGAATCGCCCGATCGCGGAAGACAGATAGAATTTTCCAAGTATAAAATAGAAGTAAAAAAAGGGATCGCCCGAACAGGGACTCGAACCCTGGACCGTTAGGTTAAAAGAATAACGCTCTACCGACTGAGCTATCCGGGCTCATTCCGTTATTGCCGAAAAACAGATAAAATATTATAAGTATAAAATAGAAGAAAGAGAAAAAATCGCCCGATCGCGGAAGACAGATAAAATATTCCAAGTATAAAATACAAGTTAAAAAAGGAATCGTCCGAGCAGGGACTCGATCCCTGGACCGTTAGGTTAAAAGCCTAACGCTCTTCCGACGGAGCTATCCGGGCTCATTCCGAATGTGACGATAAACAGATAAAATATTATAAGTATAAAATAGAAGTAAGAAAAATAATCGCCCGATCGCGGAAGACAGATGAAATATTCCAAGTATAAAATACAATTAAAAAAAGGGATCGCCCGAACAGGGACTCGAACCCTGGACCGTTAGGTTAAAAGCCTAACGCTCTACCGACTGAGCTATCCGGGCTCATTCCGTTTGTGCCGATAAGCAGATAAAATATTATAAGTATAAAATGGAAGTAAGAAAAATAATCGCCCGATCGCGGAAGACATGAAATATTCCAAGTATAAAATACAAGTAAAAGAAGGGACCGCCCGAACAGGAACTCGAACCCTGGACCGTTAGGTTAAAAGCCTAACGCTCTACCGACTGAGCTATCCGGCCTCATTTCGTTTGTGCCGATAAACAGATAAAATATTATAAGTATAAAATAGAAGAAAGAGAAAGAATCGCCCGATCGCGGAAGACAGAATATTCCAAGTATAAAATACAAGTAAAAAAAAGGGATCGTCCGAGCAGGGACTCGAACCCTGGACCGTTAGGTTAAAAGCCTAACGCTCTACTGACTGAGCTATCCGGGCTCATTCCGTTTGTGCCGATAAGCAGATAAAATATTATAAGTATAAAATAGAAGTAAGAAAAATAATCGCCCGATCGCGGAAGACACATGAAATATTCCAAGTATAAAATACAATAAAAAAAGGGAACGCCCGAACAGGGACTCGAACCTTTGATCGTTAGGTTATAAGCCTAACGCTCTACCGACTGAGCTATCCTGGCTCATTCCGTTCGTGCCGATAAACAGATAAAATATTATAAGTATAAAATAGAAGTAAGAAAAATAATCGCCCGATCGCGGAAGACAGATAAAATATTCCAAGTATAAAATAGAAGCAAAAAAAGGGATCGCCCGAACAGGGACTCGAACCCTGGACTGTTAGGTTAAAGGCCTAACGCTCTACCGAATCAGCTATCCGAGCTCATTCCGTTTGTGCCGATAAACAGATAAAATATTATAAATATAAAATAGAAGTAAGAAAAATAATCGCCCGATCGCGGAAGACAGATAAAATATTCCAAGTATAAAATACAAGTAAAAAAGGGGATCGCCCGAACAGGGACTCGAACCTTGGACCCTTAGGTTAAAAGCCTAACGCTCTACCGACTGAGCTATCCGGGCTCATTCCGTTTGTGCCGATAAACAGATAAAATATTATAAGTATAAAATAGAAGTAAGAAAAATAATCGCCCGATCGCGGAAGACAGATGAAATATTCCAAGTATAAAATACAATTAAAAAAAGGGATCGCCCGAACAGGGACTCGAACCCTGGACCGTTAGGTTAAAAGCCTAACGCTCTACCGACTGAGCTATCCGGGCTCATTCCGTTTGTGCCGATAAGCAGATAAAATATTATAAGTATAAAATTGAAGTAAGAAAAATAATCGCCCGATCGCGGAAGACATGAAATATTCCAAGTATAAAATACAAGTAAAAGAAGGGACCGCCCGAACAGGAACTCGAACCCTGGACCGTTAGGTTAAAAGCCTAACGCTCTACCGACTGAGCTATCCGGGCTCATTTCGCTTGTGCCGATAAACAGATAAAATATTATAAGTATAAAATAGAAGAAAGAGAAAGAATCGCCCGATCGCGGAAGACAGAATTTTCCAAGTATAAAATAGAAGTAAAAAAAGGGATCGCCCGAACAGGGACGGTTAGGTTAAAAGCCTAACGCTCTACCGACTGAGCTATCCGGGCTCAATCCGTTATTGCCGAAAAACAGATAAAATATTATAAGTATAAAATAGAAGAAAGAGAAAAAATCGCCCGATCGCGGAAGACAGATAAATTATTCCAAGTATAAAATACAAGTTAAAAAAGGAATCGTCCGAGCAGGGACTCGATCCCTGGACCGTTAGGTTAAAAGCCTAACGCTCTTCCGACTGAGCTATCCGGGCTCATTCCGAATGTGACGATAAGCAGATAAAATATTATAAGTATAAAATAGAAGAAAGAGAAAGAATCGCCCGATCGCGGAAGACAGATAAAATTTTCCAAGTATAACATAGAAGTAAAAAAAGGGAACGCCCGAGCAGGGACTCGAACCCTGGACCGTTAGGTAAAAAGCCTAACGCTCTACCGACTGAGCTATGCGGGCTCATTCCGTTTGTGCCGATAAGCAGATAAAATATTATAAGTATAAAATAGAAGAAAGAGAAAGAATCGCCCGATCGCGGAAGACAGATAAAATATTCCAAGTATAAAATACAAGTAAAAAAAGGGATCGTCCGAACAGGGACTTGAACCCTGGACCGTTAGGTTGAAAGCCTAACGCTCTACGGAATGAGCTATCCGGGCTCAATCCGTTAGTGCCGATAAACAGATAAAATATTATAAGAATAAAATAGAAGAAAGAGAAAGAATCGCCCGTTCGCGGAAGACAGATAGAATTTTCCAAGTATAAAATAGAAGTTAAAAAAGGGATTGCCCGAACAGGGACTCGATCCCTGGACCGTTAGGATACAAGCCTAACGCTCTACCGACTGAGCTATCCGGGCTCATTCCGTTTGTGCCGATAAACAGATAAAATATTATAAGTATAAAATAGAAGTAAGAAAAATAATCGCCCGATCGCGGAAGACAGATGAAATATACCAAGTATAAAATACAATTAAAAAAAGGTATCGCCCGAACAGAGACTCGAACCCTGGACCGTTAGGTTAAAAGCCTAACGCTCTACCGACTGAGCTATCCGGGCTCATTCCGTTTGTGCCGATAAACAGATAAAATATTATAAGTATAAAATAGAAGAAAGAGAAAGAATCACCCGATCGCGGAAGGCAGACACAATATTCCAAGTATAAAATAGAAGTAAAAAAAGGGATCGCCCGAACAGGGACTCGAACCCTGGACCGTTAGGTTAAAAGCCTAACGCTCTACCGACTGAACTATCCGGGCTCATTCCGTTTGTGCCGATAAACAGATAAAATATTATAAGTATAAAATAGAAGTAAGAAAAATAATCGCCCGATCGCGGAAGACAGATGAAATATTCCAAGTATAAAATACAATTAAAAAAAGGGATCGCCCGAACAGGGACTCGAACCCTGGACCGTTAGGTTAAAAGCCTAACGCTCTACCGACTGAGCTATCCGGGCTCATTCCGTTTGTGCCGATAAGCAGATAAAATATTATAAGTATAAAATGGAAGTAAGAAAAATAATCGCCCGATCGCGGAAGACATGAAATATTCCAAGTATAAAATACAAGTAAAAGAAGGGACCGCCCGAACAGGAACTCGAACGCTGGACCGTTAGGTTAAAAGCCTAACGCTCTACCGACTGAGCTATCCGGGCTCATTTCGTTTGTGCCGATAAACAGATAAAATATTATAAGTATAAAATAGAAGAAAGAGAAAGAATCGCCCGATCGCGGAAGACAGAATTTTCCAAGTATAAAATAGAAGTAAAAAAAGGGATCGCCCGAACAGGGACCGTTAGGTTAAAAGCCTAACGCTCTACCGACTGAGCTATCCGGGCTCAATCCGTTAGTGCCGACAAACAGATGAAATATTATAAGTATAAAATAGAAGAAAGAGAAAGAATCGCTCGATTGCGGAAGACAGAATATTCCAAGTATAAAATACAAGTAAAAAAAAGGGATCGCCCGAGCAGGGACTCGAACCGTGGACCGTTAGGTTATAAGCCTAACGCTCTACCGACTGAGCTATCCTGGCTCATTCCGTTCGTGCCGATAAACAGATAAAATATTATAAGTATAAAATAGAAGTAAGAAAAATAATCGCCCGATCGCGGAAGACAGATAAAATATTCCAAGTATAAAATAGAAGCAAAAAAAGGGATCGCCCGAACAGGGACTCGAACCCTGGACCGTTAGGTTAAAGGCCTAACGCTCTACCGAATGAGCTATCCGAGCTCATTCCGTTTGTGCCGATAAACAGATAAAATATTATAAATATGAAATAGAAGTAAGAAAAATAATCGCCCGATCGCGGAAGACAGATAAAATATTCCAAGTATAAAATACAAGTAAAAAAGGGGATCGCCCGAACAGGGACTCGAACCTTGGACCGTTAGGTTAAAAGCCTAACGCTCTACCGACTGAGCTATCCGGGCTCATTCCGTTTGTGCCGATAAACAGATAAAATATTATAAGTATAAAATAGAAGTAAGAAAAATAATCGCCCGATCGCGGAAGACAGATGAAATATTCCAAGTATAAAATACAATTAAAAAAAGGGATCGCCCGAACAGGGACTCGAACCCTGGACCGTTAGGTTAAAAGCCTAACGCTCTACCGACTGAGCTATCCGGGCTCATTCCGTTTGTGCCGATAAGCAGATAAAATATTATAAGTATAAAATGGAAGTAAGAAAAATAATCGCCCGATCGCGGAAGACATGAAATATTCCAAGTATAAAATACAAGTAAAAGAAGGGACCGCCCGAACAGGAACTCGAACCCTGGACCGTTAGGTTAAAAGCCTAACGCTCTACCGACTGAGCTATCCGGGCTCATTTCGTTTGTGCCGATAAACAGATAAAATATTATAAGTATAAAATAGAAGAAAGAGAAAGAATCGCCCGATCGCGGAAGACAGAATTTTCCAAGTATAAAATAGGAGTAAAAAAAGGGATCGCCCGAACAGGAACCGTTATGTTAAAAGCCTAACGCTCTACCGACTGAGCTATCCGGGCTCAATCCGTTAGTGCCGATAAACAGATAAAATATTATAAGTATAAAATAGAAGAAAAAGAATCGCCCGATCGCGGAAGACAGATAGAATTTTCCAAGTATAAAATAGAAGTAAAAAAAGGGATCGCCCGAACAGGGACTCGAACCCTGGACCGTTAGGTTAAAAGCCTAACGCTCTACCGACTGAGCTATCCGGGCTCATTCCGTTTGTGCCGATAAACAGATAAAATATTATAAGTATAAAATAGAAGAAAAAGAATCGCCCGATCGCGGAAGACAGATAAAATATTCCAAGTATAAAATACAAGTTAAAAAAGGAATCGTCCGAGCAGGGACTCGATCCCTGGACCGTTAGGTTAAAAGCCTAACGCTCTTCCGACGGAGCTATCCGGGCTCATTCCGAATGTGACGATAAACAGATAAAATATTATAAGTATAAAATAGAAGTAAGAAAAATAATCGCCCGATCGCGGAAGACAGATGAAATATTCCAAGTATAAAATACAATTAAAAAAAGGGATCGCCCGAACAGGGACTCGAACCCTGGACCGTTAGGTTAAAAGCCTAACGCTCTACCGACTGAGCTATCCGGGCTCATTCCGTTTGTGCCGATAAGCAGATAAAATATTATAAGTATAAAATGGAAGTAAGAAAAATAATCGCCCGATCGCGGAAGACATGAAATATTCCAAGTATAAAATACAAGTAAAAGAAGGGACCGCCCGAACAGGAACTCGAACCCTGGACCGTTAGGTTAAAAGCCTAACGCTCTACCGACTGAGCTATCCGGCCTCATTTCGTTTGTGCCGATAAACAGATAAAATATTATAAGTATAAAATAGAAGAAAGAGAAAGAATCGCCCGATCGCGGAAGACAGAATATTCCAAGTATAAAATACAAGTAAAAAAAAGGGATCGCCCGAGCAGGGACTCGAACCCTGGACCGTTAGGTTAAAAGCCTAACGCTCTACTGACTGAGCTATCCGGGCTCATTCCGTTTGTGCCGATAAGCAGATAAAATATTATAAGTATAAAATAGAAGTAAGAAAAATAATCGCCCGATCGCGGAAGACACATGAAATATTCCAAGTATAAAATACAATAAAAAAAGGGAACGCCCGAACAGGGACTCGAACCTTTGATCGTTAGGTTATAAGCCTAACGCTCTACCGACTGAGCTATCCTGGCTCATTCCGTTCGTGCCGATAAACAGATAAAATATTATAAGTATAAAATAGAGGTAAGAAAAATAATCGCCCGATCGCGGAGGACAGATAAAATATTCCAAGTATAAAATAGAAGCAAAAAAAGGGATCGCCCGAACAGGGAATCGAACCCTGGACTGTTAGGTTAAAGGCCTAACGCTCTACCGAATGAGCTATCCGAGCTCATTCCGTTTGTGCCGATAAACAGATAAAATATTATAAATATAAAATAGAAGTAAGAAAAATAATCGCCCGATCGCGGAAGACAGATAAAATATTCCAAGTATAAAATACAAGTAAAAAAGGGGATCGCCCGAACAGGGACTCGAACCTTGGACCCTTAGGTTAAAAGCCTAACGCTCTACCGACTGAGCTATCCGGGCTCATTCCGTTTGTGCCGATAAACAGATAAAATATTATAAGTATAAAATAGAAGTAAGAAAAATAATCGCCCGATCGCGGAAGACAGATGAAATATTCCAAGTATAAAATACAATTAAAAAAAGGGATCGCCCGAACAGGGACTCGAACCCTGGACCGTTAGGTTAAAAGCCTAACGCTCTACCAACTGAGCTATCCGGGCTCATTCCGTTTGTGCCGATAAGCAGATAAAATATTATAAGTATAAAATGGAAGTAAGAAAAATAATCGCCCAATCGCGGAAGACATGAAATATTCCAAGTATAAAATACAAGTAAAAGAAGGGACCGCCCGAACAGGAACTCGAACCCTGGACCGTTAGGTTAAAAGCCTAACGCTCTACCGACTGAGCTATCCGGGCTCATTTCGCTTGTGCCGATAAACAGATAAAATATTATAAGTATAAAATAGAAGAAAGAGAAAGAATCGCCCGATCGCGGAAGACAGAATTTTCCAAGTATAAAATAGAAGTAAAAAAAGGGATCGCCCGAACAGGGACCGTTAGGTTAAAAGCCTAACGCTCTACCGACTGAGCTATCCGGGCTCAATCCGTTAGTGCCGATAAACAGATAAAATATTATAAGTATAAAATAGAAGAAAAAGAATCGCCCGATCGCGGAAGACAGATAGAATTTTCCAAGTATAAAATAGAAGTAAAAAAAGGGATCGCCCGAACAGGGACTCGAACCCTGGACCGTTAGGTTAAAAGAATAACGCTCTACCGACTGAGCTATCCGGGCTCAATCCGTTATTGCCGAAAAACAGATAAAATATTATAAGTATAAAATAGAAGAAAGAGAAAAAATCGCCCGATCGCGGAAGACAGATAAATTATTCCAAGTATAAAATACAAGTTAAAAAAGGAATCGTCCGAGCAGGGACTCGATCCCTGGACCGTTAGGTTAAAAGCCTAACGCTCTTCCGACTGAGCTATCCGGGCTCATTCCGAATGTGACGATAAGCAGATAAAATATTATAAGTATAAAATAGAAGAAAGAGAAAGAATCGCCCGATCGCGGAAGACAGATAAAATTTTCCAAGTATAACATAGAAGTAAAAAAAGGGAACGCCCGAGCAGGGACTCGAACCCTGGACCGTTAGGTAAAAAGCCTAACGCTCTACCGACTGAGCTATGCGGGCTCATTCCGTTTTAGCCGATAAGCAGATAAAATATTATAAGTATAAAATAGAAGAAAGAGAAAGAATCGCCCGATCGCGGAAGACAGATAAAATATTCCAAGTATAAAATACAAGTAAAAAAAGGGATCCTCCGAACAGGGACTTGAACCCTGGACCGTTAGGTTGAAAGCCTAACGCTCTACGGAATGAGCTATCCGGGCTCAATCCGTTAGTGCCGATAAACAGATAAAATATTATAAGAATAAAATAGAAGAAAGAGAAAGAATCGCCCGATCGCGGAAGACATGAAATATTCCAAGTATAAAATACAAGTAAAAGAAGGGACCGCCCGAACAGGAACTCGAACCCTGGACCGTTAGGTTAAAAGCCTAACGCTCTACCGACTGAGCTATCCGGCCTCATTTCGTTTGTGCCGATAAACAGATAAAATATTATAAGTATAAAATAGAAGAAAGAGAAAGAATCGCCCGATCGCGGAAGACAGAATATTCCAAGTATAAAATACAAGTAAAAAAAAGGGATCGTCCGAGCAGGGACTCGAACCCTGGACCGTTAGGTTAAAAGCCTAACGCTCTACTGACTGAGCTATCCGGGCTCATTCCGTTTGTGCCGATAAGCAGATAAAATATTATAAGTATAAAATAGAAGTAAGAAAAATAATCGCCCGATCGCGGAAGACACATGAAATATTCCAAGTATAAAATACAATAAAAAAAGGGAACGCCCGAACAGGGACTCGAACCTTTGATCGTTAGGTTATAAGCCTAACGCTCTACCGACTGAGCTATCCTGGCTCATTCCGTTCGTGCCGATAAACAGATAAAATATTATAAGTATAAAATAGAAGTAAGAAAAATAATCGCCCGATCGCGGAAGACAGATAAAATATTCCAAGTATAAAATAGAAGCAAAAAAAGGGATCGCCCGAACAGGGACTCGAACCCTGGACTGTTAGGTTAAAGGCCTAACGCTCTACCGAATCAGCTATCCGAGCTCATTCCGTTTGTGCCGATAAACAGATAAAATATTATAAATATAAAATAGAAGTAAGAAAAATAATCGCCCGATCGCGGAAGACAGATAAAATATTCCAAGTATAAAATACAAGTAAAAAAGGGGATCGCCCGAACAGGGACTCGAACCCTGGACCGTTAGGTTAAAAGCCTAACGCTCTACCGACTGAGCTATCCGGCCTCATTTCGTTTGTGCCGATAAACAGATAAAATATTATAAGTATAAAATAGAAGAAAGAGAAAGAATCGCCCGATCGCGGAAGACAGAATATTCCAAGTATAAAATACAAGTAAAAAAAAGGGATCGTCCGAGCAGGGACTCGAACCCTGGACCGTTAGGTTAAAAGCCTAACGCTCTACTGACTGAGCTATCCGGGCTCATTCCGTTTGTGCCGATAAGCAGATAAAATATTATAAGTATAAAATAGAAGTAAGAAAAATAATCGCCCGATCGCGGAAGACACATGAAATATTCCAAGTATAAAATACAATAAAAAAAGGGAACGCCCGAACAGGGACTCGAACCTTTGATCGTTAGGTTATAAGCCTAACGCTCTACCGACTGAGCTATCCTGGCTCATTCCGTTCGTGCCGATAAACAGATAAAATATTATAAGTATAAAATAGAAGTAAGAAAAATAATCGCCCGATCGCGGAAGACAGATAAAATATTCCAAGTATAAAATAGAAGCAAAAAAAGGGATCGCCCGAACAGGGACTCGAACCCTGGACTGTTAGGTTAAAGGCCTAACGCTCTACCGAATCAGCTATCCGAGCTCATTCCGTTTGTGCCGATAAACAGATAAAATATTATAAATATAAAATAGAAGTAAGAAAAATAATCGCCCGATCGCGGAAGACAGATAAAATATTCCAAGTATAAAATACAAGTAAAAAAGGGGATCGCCCGAACAGGGACTCGAACCTTGGACCCTTAGGTTAAAAGCCTAACGCTCTACCGACTGAGCTATCCGGGCTCATTCCGTTTGTGCCGATAAACAGATAAAATATTATAAGTATAAAATAGAAGTAAGAAAAATAATCGCCCGATCGCGGAAGACAGATGAAATATTCCAAGTATAAAATACAATTAAAAAAAGGGATCGCCCGAACAGGGACTCGAACCCTGGACCGTTAGGTTAAAAGCCTAACGCTCTACCGACTGAGCTATCCGGGCTCATTCCGTTTGTGCCGATAAGCAGATAAAATATTATAAGTATAAAATTGAAGTAAGAAAAATAATCGCCCGATCGCGGAAGACATGAAATATTCCAAGTATAAAATACAAGTAAAAGAAGGGACCGCCCGAACAGGAACTCGAACCCTGGACCGTTAGGTTAAAAGCCTAACGCTCTACCGACTGAGCTATCCGGGCTCATTTCGCTTGTGCCGATAAACAGATAAAATATTATAAGTATAAAATAGAAGAAAGAGAAAGAATCGCCCGATCGCGGAAGACAGAATTTTCCAAGTATAAAATAGAAGTAAAAAAAGGGATCGCCCGAACAGGGACGGTTAGGTTAAAAGCCTAACGCTCTACCGACTGAGCTATCCGGGCTCAATCCGTTATTGCCGAAAAACAGATAAAATATTATAAGTATAAAATAGAAGAAAGAGAAAAAATCGCCCGATCGCGGAAGACAGATAAATTATTCCAAGTATAAAATACAAGTTAAAAAAGGAATCGTCCGAGCAGGGACTCGATCCCTGGACCGTTAGGTTAAAAGCCTAACGCTCTTCCGACTGAGCTATCCGGGCTCATTCCGAATGTGACGATAAGCAGATAAAATATTATAAGTATAAAATAGAAGAAAGAGAAAGAATCGCCCGATCGCGGAAGACAGATAAAATTTTCCAAGTATAACATAGAAGTAAAAAAAGGGAACGCCCGAGCAGGGACTCGAACCCTGGACCGTTAGGTAAAAAGCCTAACGCTCTACCGACTGAGCTATGCGGGCTCATTCCGTTTGTGCCGATAAGCAGATAAAATATTATAAGTATAAAATAGAAGAAAGAGAAAGAATCGCCCGATCGCGGAAGACAGATAAAATATTCCAAGTATAAAATACAAGTAAAAAAAGGGATCGTCCGAACAGGGACTTGAACCCTGGACCGTTAGGTTGAAAGCCTAACGCTCTACGGAATGAGCTATCCGGGCTCAATCCGTTAGTGCCGATAAACAGATAAAATATTATAAGAATAAAATAGAAGAAAGAGAAAGAATCGCCCGTTCGCGGAAGACAGATAGAATTTTCCAAGTATAAAATAGAAGTTAAAAAAGGGATTGCCCGAACAGGGACTCGATCCCTGGACCGTTAGGATACAAGCCTAACGCTCTACCGACTGAGCTATCCGGGCTCATTCCGTTTGTGCCGATAAACAGATAAAATATTATAAGTATAAAATAGAAGTAAGAAAAATAATCGCCCGATCGCGGAAGACAGATGAAATATACCAAGTATAAAATACAATTAAAAAAAGGTATCGCCCGAACAGAGACTCGAACCCTGGACCGTTAGGTTAAAAGCCTAACGCTCTACCGACTGAGCTATCCGGGCTCATTCCGTTTGTGCCGATAAACAGATAAAATATTATAAGTATAAAATAGAAGAAAGAGAAAGAATCACCCGATCGCGGAAGGCAGACACAATATTCCAAGTATAAAATAGAAGTAAAAAAAGGGATCGCCCGAACAGGGACTCGAACCCTGGACCGTTAGGTTAAAAGCCTAACGCTCTACCGACTGAACTATCCGGGCTCATTCCGTTTGTGCCGATAAACAGATAAAATATTATAAGTATAAAATAGAAGTAAGAAAAATAATCGCCCGATCGCGGAAGACAGATGAAATATTCCAAGTATAAAATACAATTAAAAAAAGGGATCGCCCGAACAGGGACTCGAACCCTGGACCGTTAGGTTAAAAGCCTAACGCTCTACCGACTGAGCTATCCGGGCTCATTCCGTTTGTGCCGATAAGCAGATAAAATATTATAAGTATAAAATGGAAGTAAGAAAAATAATCGCCCGATCGCGGAAGACATGAAATATTCCAAGTATAAAATACAAGTAAAAGAAGGGACCGCCCGAACAGGAACTCGAACGCTGGACCGTTAGGTTAAAAGCCTAACGCTCTACCGACTGAGCTATCCGGGCTCATTTCGTTTGTGCCGATAAACAGATAAAATATTATAAGTATAAAATAGAAGAAAGAGAAAGAATCGCCCGATCGCGGAAGACAGAATTTTCCAAGTATAAAATAGAAGTAAAAAAAGGGATCGCCCGAACAGGGACCGTTAGGTTAAAAGCCTAACGCTCTACCGACTGAGCTATCCGGGCTCAATCCGTTAGTGCCGACAAACAGATGAAATATTATAAGTATAAAATAGAAGAAAGAGAAAGAATCGCTCGATTGCGGAAGACAGAATATTCCAAGTATAAAATACAAGTAAAAAAAAGGGATCGCCCGAGCAGGGACTCGAACCGTGGACCGTTAGGTTATAAGCCTAACGCTCTACCGACTGAGCTATCCTGGCTCATTCCGTTCGTGCCGATAAACAGATAAAATATTATAAGTATAAAATAGAAGTAAGAAAAATAATCGCCCGATCGCGGAAGACAGATAAAATATTCCAAGTATAAAATAGAAGCAAAAAAAGGGATCGCCCGAACAGGGACTCGAACCCTGGACCGTTAGGTTAAAGGCCTAACGCTCTACCGAATGAGCTATCCGAGCTCATTCCGTTTGTGCCGATAAACAGATAAAATATTATAAATATGAAATAGAAGTAAGAAAAATAATCGCCCGATCGCGGAAGACAGATAAAATATTCCAAGTATAAAATACAAGTAAAAAAGGGGATCGCCCGAACAGGGACTCGAACCTTGGACCGTTAGGTTAAAAGCCTAACGCTCTACCGACTGAGCTATCCGGGCTCATTCCGTTTGTGCCGATAAACAGATAAAATATTATAAGTATAAAATAGAAGTAAGAAAAATAATCGCCCGATCGCGGAAGACAGATGAAATATTCCAAGTATAAAATACAATTAAAAAAAGGGATCGCCCGAACAGGGACTCGAACCCTGGACCGTTAGGTTAAAAGCCTAACGCTCTACCGACTGAGCTATCCGGGCTCATTCCGTTTGTGCCGATAAGCAGATAAAATATTATAAGTATAAAATGGAAGTAAGAAAAATAATCGCCCGATCGCGGAAGACATGAAATATTCCAAGTATAAAATACAAGTAAAAGAAGGGACCGCCCGAACAGGAACTCGAACCCTGGACCGTTAGGTTAAAAGCCTAACGCTCTACCGACTGAGCTATCCGGGCTCATTTCGTTTGTGCCGATAAACAGATAAAATATTATAAGTATAAAATAGAAGAAAGAGAAAGAATCGCCCGATCGCGGAAGACAGAATTTTCCAAGTATAAAATAGGAGTAAAAAAAGGGATCGCCCGAACAGGAACCGTTAGGTTAAAAGCCTAACGCTCTACCGACTGAGCTATCCGGGCTCAATCCGTTAGTGCCGATAAACAGATAAAATATTATAAGTATAAAATAGAAGAAAAAGAATCGCCCGATCGCGGAAGACAGATAGAATTTTCCAAGTATAAAATAGAAGTAAAAAAAGGGATCGCCCGAACAGGGACTCGAACCCTGGACCGTTAGGTTAAAAGCCTAACGCTCTACCGACTGAGCTATCCGGGCTCATTCCGTTTGTGCCGATAAACAGATAAAATATTATAAGTATAAAATAGAAGAAAAAGAATCGCCCGATCGCGGAAGACAGATAAAATATTCCAAGTATAAAATACAAGTTAAAAAAGGAATCGTCCGAGCAGGGACTCGATCCCTGGACCGTTAGGTTAAAAGCCTAACGCTCTTCCGACGGAGCTATCCGGGCTCATTCCGAATGTGACGATAAACAGATAAAATATTATAAGTATAAAATAGAAGTAAGAAAAATAATCGCCCGATCGCGGAAGACAGATGAAATATTCCAAGTATAAAATACAATTAAAAAAAGGGATCGCCCGAACAGGGACTCGAACCCTGGACCGTTAGGTTAAAAGCCTAACGCTCTACCGACTGAGCTATCCGGGCTCATTCCGTTTGTGCCGATAAGCAGATAAAATATTATAAGTATAAAATGGAAGTAAGAAAAATAATCGCCCGATCGCGGAAGACATGAAATATTCCAAGTATAAAATACAAGTAAAAGAAGGGACCGCCCGAACAGGAACTCGAACCCTGGACCGTTAGGTTAAAAGCCTAACGCTCTACCGACTGAGCTATCCGGCCTCATTTCGTTTGTGCCGATAAACAGATAAAATATTATAAGTATAAAATAGAAGAAAGAGAAAGAATCGCCCGATCGCGGAAGACAGAATATTCCAAGTATAAAATACAAGTAAAAAAAAGGGATCGCCCGAGCAGGGACTCGAACCCTGGACCGTTAGGTTAAAAGCCTAACGCTCTACTGACTGAGCTATCCGGGCTCATTCCGTTTGTGCCGATAAGCAGATAAAATATTATAAGTATAAAATAGAAGTAAGAAAAATAATCGCCCGATCGCGGAAGACACATGAAATATTCCAAGTATAAAATACAATAAAAAAAGGGAACGCCCGAACAGGGACTCGAACCTTTGATCGTTAGGTTATAAGCCTAACGCTCTACCGACTGAGCTATCCTGGCTCATTCCGTTCGTGCCGATAAACAGATAAAATATTATAAGTATAAAATAGAGGTAAGAAAAATAATCGCCCGATCGCGGAGGACAGATAAAATATTCCAAGTATAAAATAGAAGCAAAAAAAGGGATCGCCCGAACAGGGAATCGAACCCTGGACTGTTAGGTTAAAGGCCTAACGCTCTACCGAATGAGCTATCCGAGCTCATTCCGTTTGTGCCGATAAACAGATAAAATATTATAAATATAAAATAGAAGTAAGAAAAATAATCGCCCGATCGCGGAAGACAGATAAAATATTCCAAGTATAAAATACAAGTAAAAAAGGGGATCGCCCGAACAGGGACTCGAACCTTGGACCCTTAGGTTAAAAGCCTAACGCTCTACCGACTGAGCTATCCGGGCTCATTCCGTTTGTGCCGATAAACAGATAAAATATTATAAGTATAAAATAGAAGTAAGAAAAATAATCGCCCGATCGCGGAAGACAGATGAAATATTCCAAGTATAAAATACAATTAAAAAAAGGGATCGCCCGAACAGGGACTCGAACCCTGGACCGTTAGGTTAAAAGCCTAACGCTCTACCAACTGAGCTATCCGGGCTCATTCCGTTTGTGCCGATAAGCAGATAAAATATTATAAGTATAAAATGGAAGTAAGAAAAATAATCGCCCAATCGCGGAAGACATGAAATATTCCAAGTATAAAATACAAGTAAAAGAAGGGACCGCCCGAACAGGAACTCGAACCCTGGACCGTTAGGTTAAAAGCCTAACGCTCTACCGACTGAGCTATCCGGGCTCATTTCGCTTGTGCCGATAAACAGATAAAATATTATAAGTATAAAATAGAAGAAAGAGAAAGAATCGCCCGATCGCGGAAGACAGAATTTTCCAAGTATAAAATAGAAGTAAAAAAAGGGATCGCCCGAACAGGGACCGTTAGGTTAAAAGCCTAACGCTCTACCGACTGAGCTATCCGGGCTCAATCCGTTAGTGCCGATAAACAGATAAAATATTATAAGTATAAAATAGAAGAAAAAGAATCGCCCGATCGCGGAAGACAGATAGAATTTTCCAAGTATAAAATAGAAGTAAAAAAAGGGATCGCCCGAACAGGGACTCGAACCCTGGACCGTTAGGTTAAAAGAATAACGCTCTACCGACTGAGCTATCCGGGCTCAATCCGTTATTGCCGAAAAACAGATAAAATATTATAAGTATAAAATAGAAGAAAGAGAAAAAATCGCCCGATCGCGGAAGACAGATAAATTATTCCAAGTATAAAATACAAGTTAAAAAAGGAATCGTCCGAGCAGGGACTCGATCCCTGGACCGTTAGGTTAAAAGCCTAACGCTCTTCCGACTGAGCTATCCGGGCTCATTCCGAATGTGACGATAAGCAGATAAAATATTATAAGTATAAAATAGAAGAAAGAGAAAGAATCGCCCGATCGCGGAAGACAGATAAAATTTTCCAAGTATAACATAGAAGTAAAAAAAGGGAACGCCCGAGCAGGGACTCGAACCCTGGACCGTTAGGTAAAAAGCCTAACGCTCTACCGACTGAGCTATGCGGGCTCATTCCGTTTTAGCCGATAAGCAGATAAAATATTATAAGTATAAAATAGAAGAAAGAGAAAGAATCGCCCGATCGCGGAAGACAGATAAAATATTCCAAGTATAAAATACAAGTAAAAAAAGGGATCGTCCGAACAGGGACTTGAACCCTGGACCGTTAGGTTGAAAGCCTAACGCTCTACGGAATGAGCTATCCGGGCTCAATCCGTTAGTGCCGATAAACAGATAAAATATTATAAGAATAAAATAGAAGAAAGAGAAAGAATCGCCCGTTCGCGGAAGACAGATAGAATTTTCCAAGTATAAAATAGAAGTTAAAAAAGGGATTGCCCGAACAGGGACTCGATCCCTGGACCGTTAGGATACAAGCCTAACGCTCTTTCCGACTGAGCTATCCGGGCTCATTCCGTTTGTGCCGATAAACAGATAAAATATTATAAGTATAAAATAGAAGTAAGAAAAATAATCGCCCGATCGCGGAAGACAGATGAAATATACCAAGTATAAAATACAATTAAAAAAAGGTATCGCCCGAACAGAGACTCGAACCCTGGACCGTTAGGTTAAAAGCCTAACGCTCTACCGACTGAGCTATCCGGGCTCATTCCGTTTGTGCCGATAAGCAGATAAAATATTATAAGTATAAAATGGAAGTAAGAAAAATAATCGCCCGATCGCGGAAGACATGAAATATTCCAAGTATAAAATACAAGTAAAAGAAGGGATCGCCCGAACAGGGACTCGAACCCTGGACCGTTAGGTTAAAAGCCTAACGCTCTACCGACTGAGCTATCCGGGTTCATTTCGTTTGTGCCGATAAACAGATAAAATATTATAAGTATAAAATAGAAGAAAGAGAAAGAATCGCCCGTTCGCGGAAGACAGAATTTTCCAAGTATAAAATAGAAGTAAAAAAAGGGATCGCCCGAACAGGGACTCGAAACCTGGACCGTTAGTTTAAAAGCCTAACGCTCTACCGACTGAGCTATCCGGGCTCATTCCGAATGTGCCGATAAGCAGATAAAATATTATAAGTATAAAATAGAAGAAAGAGAAATAATCGCCCGATTGCGGAAGACAGATAGAATTTTCCAAGTATAAAATAGAAGTAAAAGAAGGGATCGCCCGAGCAGGGACTCGAACCCTGGACCGTTAGGATAAAAGCCTAACGCTCTACCGACTGAACTATCCGGGCTCCTTCCGTTTGTGCCGATAAACAGATAAAATATTATAAGTATAAAATAGAAGAAAGAGAAAGAATCGCCCGATCGCGGAAGACAGAATTTTCCAAGTATAAAATAGAAGTAAAAAAAGGGATCGCCCGAACAGGGACTCGAACCCTGGACCGTTAGTTTAAAAGCCTAACGCTCTACCGACTGAGATATCCGGGCTCAATCCGTTAGTGCCGAGAAACAGATAAAATATTATAAGTATAAAATAGAAGTAAGAAAAAGAATCGCCCGATCGCGGAAGACAGATAGAATTTTCCAAGTATAAAATAGAAGTAAAAAAAGGGATCGCCCGAACAGGGACTCGATTCCTGGACCGTTAGGTTAAAAGCCTAACGCTCTACCGACTGAGCTATCCGGGCTCAATTCGTTATTGCCGAAAAACAGATAAAATATTATAAGTATAAAATAGAAGAAAGACAAAAAATCGCCCGATCGCGGAAGACAGATAAAATATTCCAAGTATAAAATACAAGTAAAAAAAGGAATCGTCCGAGCAGGGATTCGAACCCTGGACCGTTAGGTTAAAAGCCTAACGCTCTTCCGACTGAGCTATCCGGGCTCATTCCGAATGTGCCGATAAGCAGATAAAATATTATAAGTATAAAATAGAAGAAAGAGAAAGAATCGCCCGATCGCGGAAGACAGATAGAATTTTCCAAGTATAACATAGAAGTAAAAAAAGGGATCGCCCGAACAGGGACTCGATCCCTGGACCGTTAGGTAAAAGGCCTAACGCTCTACCGACTGAGCTATGCGGGCTCATTCCGTTTGTGCCGATAAGCAGATAAAATATTATAAGTATAAAATAGAAGAAAGAGAAAGAATCGCCCGATCGCGGAAGACAGATAAAATATTCCAAGTATAAAATACAAGTTAAAAATGGGATCGCCCGAACAGGGACTCGAACCCTGGACCGTTAGGTTAAAAGCCTAACGCTCTACCGACTGAGCTATCCGAGCTCAATCCGTTAGTGCCGATAAACAGATAAAATATTATAAGTATAAAATAGAAGAAAGAGAAAGAATCACCCGATCGCGGAAGGCAGACACAATATTCCAAGTATAAAATAGAGGTAAAAAAAGGGATCGCCCGAACAGGGACTCGAACCCTGGACCGTTAGGTTAAAAGCCTAACGCTCTACCGACTGAACTATCCGGGCTCAATCCGTTAGTGCCGATAAACAGAGAAAATATTATAAGTATAAAATAGAAGAAAGAGAAAGAATCGCCCGTTCGCGGAAGACAGATAGAATTTTCCAAGTATAAAATAGAAGTAAAAAAAAGGATCACTCGAACAGGGACTCAAACCCTGGACCGTAAGGTTAAAAGCCTAACGCTCTACCGACTGAGCTATCCGGGCTCAATCCGTTAGTGCCGATAAACAGATAAAATATTATAAGTATAAAATAGAAGAAAGAGAAAGAATCGCCCGATCGCGGAAGACAGATAGAATTTTCCGAGTATAAAATACAAGTTAAAAAAGGGATCGCATGAACAGGGACTCGAAACCTGAACCGTTAGGTTAAAAGCCTAACGCTCTACCGACTGAGCTATCGGGGCTCAATCCGTTAGTGCCGATAAACAGATAAAATATTATAAGTATAAAATAGAAGAAAGAGAAATAATCGCCCGATTGCGGAAGACAGATAGAATTTTCCAAGTATAAAATAGAAGTAAAAAAAGGGATCGCCCGAACAGGGACTCGAACCCAGGACCGTTAGGTTAAAAGCCTAACGCTCTACCGACTGAGCTATCCGGGCTTAATCCGTTAGTTCCGATAAACAGATAAAATATTATATGTATAAAATAGAAGAAAGAGAAAGAATCGCCCGATCGCGGAAGACAGATAGAATATTCCAAGTATAAAATACAAGTAAAAAAAGGGATCGCCCGAACAGGGACTCGAACCCTTGACCGTTAGGTTAAAAGCCTAACGCTCTACCGACTGAGCTATCCGGGCTCAATCCGTTAGTGCCGATAAACAGATAAAATATTATAAGTATAAAATAGAAGAAAGAGAAAGAATCGCCCGATCGCGGAAGACAGATAAATTATTCCAAGTATAAAATACAAGTTAAAAATGGGATCGCCCGAACAGGGACTCGAACCCTGGACCGTTAGGTTAAAAGCCTAACGCTCTACCGACTGAGCTATCCGAGCTCAATCCGTTAGTGCCGATAAACAGATAAAATATTATAAGTATAAAATAGAAGAAAGAGAAAGAATCACCCGATCGCGGAAGGCAGACACAATATTCCAAGTATAAAATAGAAGTAAAAAAAGGGATCGCCTGAACAGGGACTCGAACCCTGGACCGTTAGGTTAAAAGCCTAACGCTCTACCGACTGAACTATCCGGGCTCAATCCGTTAGTGCCGATAAACAGAGAAAATATTATAAGTATAAAATAGAAGAAAGAGAAAGAATCGCCCGATTGCGGAAGACAGATAAAATATTCCAAGTATAAAATACAAGTAAAAAAAGAGATCGCCCGAACAGGGTCTCGAACCCTGGAACGTTAGGTTAAAAGCCTAATGCTCTACCGACTGAGCTACCCGGGCTCAAAGCGATAGTGCCGATAAACAGATAAAATATTATAAGTATAAAATAGAAGAAAGAGAAAGAATCGCCCGTTCGCGGAAGACAGATAGAATTTTCCAAGTATAAAATAGAAGTAAAAAAAAGGATCACCCGAACAGGGACTCAAACCCTGGACCGTAAGGTTAAAAGCCTAACGCTCTACCGACTGAGCTATCCGGGCTCAATCCGTTAGTGCCGATAAACAGATAAAATATTATAAGTATAAAATAGAAGAAAGAGAAAGAATCGCCCGATCGCGGAAGACAAATAGAATTTTCCGAGTATAAAATACAAGTAAAAAAAGGGATCGCCCGAACAGGGACTCGAACCCTTGACCGTTAGGTTAAAAGCCTAACGCTCTACCGACTGAGCTATCCGGGCTCAATCCGTTCGTGCAGATAAACAGATAAAATATTATAAGTATAAAATAGAAGTAAGAAAAAGAATCGCCCGTTCGCGGAAGACAAATAAAATATTCCAGGTGTAAAATACAAGTAAAAAAAGGGATCGCCCGAGCAAGGGTTCGAGCCCTGGACCGTTAGATTAATAGCCAAATGCTCTACCGACTGAGCTATCCGGGCTTAATCCGCTCGTGCAGATAAACAGATAAAATATTATAAGTATAAAATAGAAGTAAGAAAAAGAATCGCCCGTTCGCGGAAGACAAATAAAATATTCCAGGTGTAAAATACAAGTAAAAAAAGGGATCGCCCGAGCAAGGGTTCGAGCCCTGGACCGTTAGATTAATAGCCTAACGCTCTACCGACTGAGCTATCCGGGCTCAATCCGTTCGTGCAGATAAACAGATAAAATATTATAAGTATAAAATAGAAGTAAGAAAAAGAATCGCCCGTTCGCGGAAGACAAATAAAATATTCCAGGTGTAAAATACAAGTAAAAAAAGGGATCGCCCGAGCAAGGGTTCGAGCCCTGGACCGTTAGATTAATAGCCTAACGCTCTACCGACTGAGCTATCCGGGCTCAATCCGTTCGTGCAGATAAACAGATAAAATATTATAAGTATAAAATAGAAGTAAGAAAAAGAATCGCCCGTTCGCGGAAGACAAATAAAATATTCCAGGTGTAAAATACAAGTAAAAAAAGGGATCGCCCGAGCAAGGGTTCGAGCCCTGGACCGTTAGATTAATAGCCTAACGCTCTACCGACTGAGCTATCCGGGCTCAATCCGTTCGTGCAGATAAACAGATAAAATATTATAAGTATAAAATAGAAGTAAGAAAAAGAATCGCCCGTTCGCGGAAGACAAATAAAATATTCCAGGTGTAAAATACAAGTAAAAAAAGGGATCGCCCGAGCAAGGGTTCGAGCCCTGGACCGTTAGATTAATAGCCAAATGCTCTACCGACTGAGCTATCCGGGCTTAATCCGCTCGTGCAGATAAACAGATAAAATATTATAAGTATAAAATAGAAGTAAGAAAAAGAATCGCCCGTTCGCGGAAGACAAATAAAATATTCCAGGTGTAAAATACAAGTAAAAAAAGGGATCCCCGAACAGGGATTCGAACACTGGACCTTTAGGTTAAAACCCGAACGCTCTACCGACTGAGCTATCCGGGCTTGTTCCATTTGTGCAGATAAACAGATAAAATATTATAAGTATAAAATAGAAGTAAGAAAAAGAATCGCCCGTTCACGGAAGACAGATAAAATATTCCAAGTGTGAAATACAAGTAAAAAAAGGGATCGCCCGAACAGGGATTCGAACCCTGGACCGTTAGGTTAAAACCCGAACGCTCTACCGACTGAGCTATCCGGGCTTGTTCCATTTGTGCAGATAAACAGATAAAATATTATAAGTATAAAATAGAAGTGAACAAAAGAATCATCCGATTGTGGATCACAGATAAAATATTCCAAGTATAAAATACAAGTAAAAAAAAAGATCTCCCGAACAGGGACTCGAATCCTGGACCGTTAGGATAAAAGCCTAACGCTCTATCGACTGAGCTATCAGGGCTTATTCCGTTTGTGCCGATAAACAGTTAGAATATTATAAGTATAAAATAGAAGTAAAAAAAAAGAATCGCCCGATTGCGGAAGATACATAAAATATTCCATGTATAAAAAGGGATCGCCCGAACAGGGACTCCAACCCTGGACCGTTAGGTTAAAAGCCTAACGCTCTACTGACTGAGCTATCCGGGCTCATTCCGGTTGTGCAGATAAACAGATAAAATATTCTAAGTATAAAATAGAAGTGAAAAAAAGAATCGCCCGATTGCGGAAGACAGATAAAATATTCCAAGTTAAAAATGCACGTAAAAAAAGGGATCGACCGATCAGGGACTCGAACCTGGGACCGTTAGGTTAAAAGCCTAACGCTCAACCGACTGAGCTCCAGGGTTCGAGTCCCTGGTCAGGCGATCCCTTTTTATACTTGGAATATTTTATCTGTCTTCCGCGATCGGGCGATTATTTTTCATACTTCTATTTTATACTTATAATATTTTATCTGTTTATCGGCACAAACGGAATGAGACCGGATAGCTCAGTCGGTAGAGCGTTGGCTTTTAACCTAATGGTCCAGGGTTCGAGTCCCTGTTCGGGCGATCCCTCTTTTTACTTGTATTTTATACTTGGAATATTTTATCTGTCTTCCGCAATCGGGCGATTCTTTTTCTTACTTCTATTTTATACTCATAATATTTTATCTGTTTATCGGCACAAACGGAATGAGCCCGGATAGCACAGTCGGTAGAGCGTTAGGCTTTTAAGCTAACGGTCCAGGGTTCGAGTCCCTGTTCGGGCGATCGCTTTTTTTACTTGTATTTTATACTTGGAATATTTTATCTGTCTTCCGCGATTGGGCGATTATTTTTCTTACTTCTATTTTATACTTATAATATTTTATCTGTTTATCTGCACAAATGGAACAAGCCCGGATAGCTCAGTCGGTAAAGCGTTAGGCTTTTAACCTAACGGTCCAGGGTTCGAGTCCCTGTTCGGGCGATATCTTTTTTTTGTTTGTATTTTATATTTGGAATATTTTATCTGTCTTACGCGATCGGGCGATTATTTTTCTTACTTCTATTTTATACTTATAATATTTAATCTGTTTATCGGCACAAACGGAATGAGCTCGGATAGCTCAGTCGGTAGAGCGTTGGCTTTTAACCTAACGATCCAGGGTTCGAGTCCCTGTTCAGGCGATCCCTTTTTTTACTTGTATTTTGTACTTGGAATATTTTATCTGTCTTACGCGATCGGGCGATTATTTTTCTTACTTCTATTTTATACTTATAATATTTTATCTGTTTATCGGCACAAACGGAATGAGCTCGGATAGCTCAGTCGGTAGAGCGTTGGCTTTTAACCTAACGATCCAGGGTTCGAGTCCCTGTTCAGGCGATCCCTTTTTTTACTTGTATTTTGTACTTGGAATATTTTATCTGTCTTACGCGATCGGGCGATTATTTTTCTTACTTCTATTTTATACTTATAATATTTTATCTGTTTATCGGCACAAACGGAATGAGCTCGGATAGCTCAGTCGGTAGAGCGTTGGCTTTTAACCTAACGATCCAGGGTTCGAGTCCCTGTTCAGGCGATCCCTTTTTTTACTTGTATTTTGTACTTGGAATATTTTATCTGTCTTACGCGATCGGGCGATTATTTTTCTTACTTCTATTTTATACTTATAATATTTTATCTGTTTATCAGCACAAACGGAATGAGCTCGGATAGCTCAGTCGGTAGAGCGTTGGCTTTTAACCTAACGATCCAGGGTTCGAGTCCCTTTTCAGGCGATCCCTTTTTTTGCTTGTATTTTATATTTGGAATATTTTATCTGTCTTACGCGATCGGGCGATTATTTTTCTTACTTCTATTTTATACTTATAATATTTTATCTGTTTATCGGCACAAACGGAATGAGCTCGGATAGCTCAGTCGGTAGAGCGTTGGCTTTTAACCTAACGATCCAGGGTTCGAGTCCCTGTTCAGGCGATCCCTTTTTTTACTTGTATTTTGTACTTGGAATATTTTATCTGTCTTACGCGATCGGGCGATTATTTTTCTTACTTCTATTTTATACTTATAATATTTTATCTGTTTATCGGCACAAACGGAATGAGCTCGGATAGCTCAGTCGGTAGAGCGTTGGCTTTTAACCTAACGATCCAGGGTTCGAGTCCCTGTTCAGGCGATCCCTTTTTTTGCTTGTATTTTATATTTGGAATATTTTATCTGTCTTACGCGATCGGGCGATTATTTTTCTTACTTCTATTTTATACTTATAATATTTTATCTGTTTATCGGCACAAACGGAATGAGCTCGGATAGCTCAGTCGGTAGAGCGTTGGCTTTTAACCTTACGATCCAGGGTTCGAGTCCCTGTTGAGGCGATCCCTTTTTTTACTTGTATTTTGTACTTGGAATATTTTATCTGTCTTACGCGATCGGGCGATTATTTTTCTTACTTCTATTTTATACTTATAATATTTTATCTGTTTATCGGCACAAACGGAATGAGCTCGGATAGCTCAGTCGGTAGAGCGTTGGCTTTTAACCTAACGATCCAGGGTTCGAGTCCTTGTTCAGGCGATCCCTTTTTTTGCTTGTATTTTATATTTGGAATATTTTATCTGTCTTACGCGATCGGGCGATTATTTTTCTTACTTCTATTTTATACTTATAATATTTTATCTGTTTATCGGCACAAACGGAATGAGCTCGGATAGCTCAGTCGGTAGAGCGTTGGCTTTTAACCTAACGATCCAGGGTTCGAGTCCCTGTTCAGGCGATCCCTTTTTTTACTTGTATTTTGTACTTGGAATATTTTATCTGTCTTACGCGATCGGGCGATTATTTTTCTTACTTCTATTTTATACTAATAATATTTTATCTGTTTATCGGCACAAACGGAATGAGCTCGGATAGCTCAGTCGGTAGAGCGTTGGCTTTTAACCTAACGATCCAGGGTTCGAGTCCCTGTTCAGGCGATCCCTTTTTTTACTTGTATTTTGTACTTGGAATATTTTATCTGTCTTACGCGATCGGGCGATTATTTTTCTTACTTCTATTTTATACTTATAATATTTTATCTGTTTATCGGCACAAACGGAATGAGCTCGGATAGCTCAGTCGGTAGAGCGTTGGCTTTTAACCTAACGATCCAGGGTTCGAGTCCCTGTTCAGGCGATCCCTTTTTTTACTTGTATTTTGTACTTGGAATATTTTATCTGTCTTACGCGATCGGGCGATTATTTTTCTTACTTCTATTTTATACTTATAATATTTTATCTGTTTATCGGCACAAACGGAATGAGCTCGGATAGCTCAGTCGGTAGAGCGTTGGCTTTTAACCTAACGATCCAGGGTTTGAGTCCCTGTTCAGGCGATCCCTTTTTTTGCTTGTATTTTATATTTGGAATATTTTATCTGTCTTACGCGATCGGGCGATTATTTTTCTTACTTCTATTTTATACTTATAATATTTTATCTGTTTAGCGGCACAAACGGAATGAGCTCGGATAGCTCAGTCGGTAGAGCGTTGGCTTTTAACCTAACGATCCAGGGTTCGAGTCCCTGTTCAGGCGATCACTTTTTTTACTTGTATTTTGTACTTGGAATATTTTATCTGTCTTACGCGATCGGGCGATTATTTTTCTTACTTCTATTTTATACTTATAAGATTTTATCTGTTTATCGGCACAAACGGAATGAGCTCGGATAGCTCAGTCGGTAGAGCGTTGGCTTTTAACCTAACGATCCAGGGTTCGAGTCCCTGTTCAGGCGATCCCTTTTTTTGCTTGTATTTTATACTTGGAATATTTTATCTGTCTTACGCGATCGGGCGATTATTTTTCTTACTTCTATTTTATACTTATAATATTTTATCTGTTTATCGGCACAAACGGAATGAGCTCGGATAGCTCAGTCGGTAGAGCGTTGGCTTTTAACCTAACGATCCAGGGTTCGAGTCCCTGTTCAGGCGATCCCTTTTTTTGCTTGTATTTTATATTTGGAATATTTTATCTGTCTTACGCGATCGGGCGATTATTTTTCTTACTTCTATTTTATACTTATAATATTTTATCTGTTTATCGGCACAAACGGAATGAGCTCGGATAGCTCAGTCGGTAGAGCGTTGGCTTTTAACCTAACGATCCAGGGTTCGAGTCCCTGTTCAGGCGATCCCTTTTTTTACTTGTATTTTGTACTTGGAATATTTTATCTGTCTTACGCGATCGGGCGATTATTTTTCTTACTTCTATTTTATACTTATAATATTTTATCTGTTTATCGGCACAAACGGAATGAGCTCGGATAGCTAAGTCGGTAGAGCGTTGGCTTTTAAACTAACGATCCAGGGTTCGAGTCCCTGTTCAGGCGATCCCTTTTTTTGCTTGTATTTTATATTTGGAATATTTTATCTGTCTTACGCGATCGGGCGATTATTTTTCTTACTTCTATTTTATACTTATAATATTTTATCTGTTTATCGGCACAAACGGAATTAGCTCGGATAGCTCAGTCGGTAGAGCGTTGGCTTTTAACCTAACGATCCAGGGTTCGAGTCCCTGTTCAGGCGATCCCATTTTTTACTTGTATTTTGTAATTGGAATATTTTATCTGTCTTACGCGATCGGGCGATTATTTTTCTTACTTCTATTTTATACTTATAATATTTTATCTGTTTATCGGCACAAACGGAAAGAGCTCGGATAGCTCAGTCGGTAGAGCGTTGGCTTTTAACCTAACGATCCAGGGTTCGAGTCCCTGTTCAGGCGATCCCTTTTTTTGCTTGTATTTTATATTTGGAATATTTTATCTGTCTTACGCGATCGGGCGATTAATTTTCTAACTTCTATTATATACTTATAATATTTTATCTGTTTATCGGCACAAACGGAATGAGCCCGGATAGCTCAGTCGGTAGAGCGTTTGGCTTTTTAACCTAACGGTCCAGGGTTCGAGTACCTGCTCGGGCGATCCCTTTTTTAACTTGTATTTTACACTTGGAATATTTTATCAGTCTTCCGCGATCGGGCGATTATTTTTCTTACTTCCATTTTATACTTATAATATTTTATCTGTTTATCGGCACAAACGAAATGAGCCCTGATAGTTCAGTCGGTAGAGCGTTAGGCTTTTAACCTAACGGTCCAGGGTTCGAGTCCCTATTCGTTCGATCCCTTTTTTTACTTGTATTTTTTACTTGGAATATTTTATCTGTCTTCCGCGATCGGGCCATTATTTTTCTTACTTCTATTTTATACTTATAATATTTTATCTGTTTATCGGCACAAAAGGAATGAGCCTGGATAGCTCAGTCGGTAGAGCGTTAGGCTTTTAACCTAACTGTCCAGGTTTCGAGCGGGTGATCCCTTTTTTTACTTGTATTTTATACTTGGAATATTTTATCTGTCTTCTGCGATCGGGCGATTAATTTTCTTACTTCTATTTTATACTTATAATATTTTATCTGTTTATCGGCGCAAACGGAATGAGCCCGGATAGCTCAGTCGGTAGAGCGTTTGGCTTTTTAACCTAACGGTCCAGGGTTCGAGTCCCTGTTCGGGCGATCCCTTTTTTTACTTGTATTTTATACTTGGAATATTTTATCCGTCTTCCGCGATCTGGCAATTATTTTTCTTACTTTTATTTTATACTTATAATATTTTATCTGTTTATCGGCACAAACGGAATGAGCCCGGATAGCTCAGTCGGTAGAGCGTTAGGATTTTAACCTAACGGTCCAGGGTTCGAGGCCCTGTTCGGGCGATCCCTTTTTTAACTTGTATTTTGTACTTGGAATATTTTATCTGTCCTCCGCGATCGGGCGATTAATTTTCTTACTTCTATTTTATACTTATAATATTATATCTGTTTATCGGAACGAACGGAATGAGCCCGGATAGCTCTGTCGGTAGAGCGTTAGGATTTTAACCTAACGGTCCAGGGTTCGAGGCCCTGTTCGGGCGATCCATTTTTTTACTTGTATTTTGTACTTGGAATATTTTATCTGTCTTCCGCGATCGGGCGATTATTTTTCTTACTTCTATTTTATACTTATAATATTTTATCTGTTTATCGGCAAAAACGGAATGACCCCGGATAGCTCAGTCGGTTGAGCGTTAGGATTTTAACCTAACGGTACAGGGTTCGAAGCCCTGTTCGGGCGATCCCTTTTTTTACTTGTATTTTGTATTTGGAATATTTTATTTGTCTTCCGCGATCGGGCGTTTATTTTTCTTACTTCTATTTTATACTTATATTATTTTATCTGTTAATCGGCACAAACGGAATGAGCCCGGATAGCTCAGTCGGTAGAGCGTTAGGCTTTTAACCTAACGGTTCAGGGTTCAAGTCCCTGTTCGGGCGATTTCTTTTTATACTTGGAATATTTTATCTGTCTTCCGCGATCGGGCGATTATTTTTCTTTCTTCTATTTTATACTTATAATATTTTATCTGTTTATCGGCACAAACGGAATGAGCCCGGATAGCTCAGTCGGTAGAGCGTTAGATTTTTAACCTAACGGTCCAGGGTTCGAGTCCCTGTTCGGGCGAATCCCTTTTTTACTTGTATTTTATACTTGGAATATTTTATCTGTCTTTCGCGATCGGGTGATTATTTTTTATTCTTCTATTTTATACTTATAATATTTTATCTGTTTATCGGCACAAACGGAATGAGCCCGGTTAGCTCAGTCGCTAGAGCGTTAGGCTTTTAACCTAACTGTCCCGGGTTCGAGTCCCTGTTCGGGCGATTCCTTTTTTCACTTGTATTTTATACTTGGAATATTTTATCTGTCTTCCGCTATCGGGCGATTATTTTTCTTTCTTCTATTTTATACTTATAATATTTTATCTGTTTATCGGCACAAACGGAATGAGCCCAGACAGCTCAGTCGGTAGAGCGTTAGGCTTTTAACCTGACGGGCCAGGGTTCGAGTCCCTGTTTGGGCGATCACTTTTTTCACTTGTATTTTATACTTGGAATATTTTATCTGTCTTCCGCAATCGGGCGATTCTTTCTCTTTCTTCTATCTTATACTTATAATATTTTATCTGTTTATCGGCACAAACGGATTGAGCCCGGATAGTTCAGTCGGTAGAGCGATAGGCTTATAACTTAACGGTCCAGGGTTCGAGTCCCTGTTCAGGCGATCTCTTTTTTTACTTGTATTTTATACTTGGAATATTTTTTCTGCCTTCCGCGATCGGGAGATTCTTTCTCTTTCTTCGATTTTATACTTATAATATTTTATCTGTTTATCGGCACTAACGGATTGAGCCCGGTTAGCTCAGTCGGTAGAGCGTTAGGCTTTTAACCTAACGGTCCAGGGTTCGAGTCCCTGTTCGGGCGATCCCTTTTTTTACTTGTATTTTATACTTGGAATAATTTATCTGTCTTCCGCGATCGGGCGATTCTTTCTTTTTTCTTCTATTTTATACTTATAATATTTTATCTATTTATCGGCACTAACGGATTGAGCCCGGATAGCTCTTTCGGTAGAGCATTAGAATTTTAGCCTAACGGTCCAGGGATCGAGTCTCTGTTCGAGCGATCCCTTTTTTAACTTGTATTTTATACTTGGAAAATTCTATCTGTCTTCCGCGATCGGGCGATTCATTCTCTTCCTTCTATTTTATACTTATAATATTTTATCTGTTTATCGGCACTAACGGATTGAGCCCGGATAGCTCAGTCGGTAGAGCGTTAGGCTTTTAACCTAACGGTCCAGGGTTCGAGTCCCTGTTCGGGCGATCTCTTTTTTTACTTGTATTTTATACTTGGAATATTTTATGTGTCTTCCGCAATCGGGCGATTCTTTCTCTTTCTTGTATTTTATACTTATAATATTTTATCTGTTTATCGGCACTAAAGGATTGAGCCCGGATAGTTCAGTCGGTAGAGCGTTAGGCTTTTAACCTAACGGTCCAGTGTTCGAGTCCCTGTTCGGGCGATCCATTTTTTTACTTCTGTTTTATACTTGGAAAATTCTATCTGTCTTCCGCGATCGGGCGATTCTTTCTCTTCCTTCTATTTTATACTTATAATATTTTATCTGTTTATCGGCACTAACGGATTGAGCCCGGATAGCTCAGTCGGTAGAGCATTAGGCTTTTAGCCTAACGGTCCAGGGTTCGAGTCCCTGTTCGGGCGATCTCTTTTTTTACTTGTATTTTATACTTGGAATATTTTATCTGTCTTCCGCAATCGGGCGATTCTTTCTCTTTCTTGTATTTTATACTTATAATATTTTATCTGTTTATCGGCACTAAAGGATTGAGCCCGGATAGCTCAGTCGGTAGAGCGTTATGCTTTTAACCTAACGAACCAGGGTTCGAGTCCCTGTTCGGGCGATCTCTTATTTTACTTGTATTTTATACTTGGAATATTTTGTCTGCCTTCCATGATCGGGAGATTCTTTCTCTTTCTTCTATTTTATACTTATAATATTTTATCTATTTATCGGCACTAACGGATTGAGCCCGGATAGCTCAGTCGGTAGAGCGTTAGGCTTTTAACCTAACGTTCCAGGCTTCGAGTCCCTGTTCGGGCGATCTCTTTTTTTACTTGTATTTTATACTTGGAATATTTTATCTGTCATCCGCAATCGGGCGATTCTTTCTCTTTCTTCTATTTTACACTTATAATATTTTATCTGTTTATCGGCACAAACGGATTGAGCCCGGATAGTTCAGTCGGTAGAGCGTTAGGCTTATAACTTAACGGTCCAGGGTTCGAGTCCCTGTTCGGGCGATCTCTTTTTATACTTGGAATATTTTTTCTGCCTTCCGCGATCGGGAGATTCTTTCTCTTTCTTCGATTTTATACTTATAATATTTTATCTGTTTATCGGCACTAACGGATTGAGCCCGGATAGCTCAGTCGGTAGAGCGTTAGGCTTTTAACCTAACGGTCCAGGGTTCGAGTCCCTGTTCGGGCGGTCCCTTTTTTTACTTGTATTTTATACTTGGAATAATTTATCTGTCTTCCGCGATCGGGCGATTCTTTCTCTTTCTTCTATTTTATACTTATAATATTTTATCTGTTTATCGGCACTAACGGATTGAGCCCGGATAGCTCAGTCGGTAGAGCGTTAGGCTTTTAACCTAACGTTCCAGGGTTCGAGTCCCTGTTCGGGCGATCTCTTTTTTTACTTGTATTTTATACTTGGAATATTTTTTCTGCCTTCCGCGATCGGGAGATTCTTTCTCTTTCTTCGATTTTATACTTATAATATTTTATCTGTTTATCGGCACTAACGGATTGAGCCCGGATAGCTCAGTCGGTAGAGCGTTAGGCTTTTAACCTAACGGTCCTGGGTTCGAGTCCCTGTTCGGGCGATCCCTTTTTTTACTTGTATTTTATACTTGGAATAATTTATCTGTCTTCCGCGATCGAGCGATTCTTTCTGTTTCTTCTATTTTATACTTATAATATTTTATCTATTTATCGGCACTAACGGATTGAGCCCGGATAGCTCTTTCGGTAGAGCATTAGAATTTTAGCCTAACGGTCCAGGGATCGAGTCTCTGTTCGGGCGATCCCTTTTTTAACTTGTATTTTATACTTGGAAAATTCTATCTGTCTTCCGCGATCGGGCGATTCTTTTTCTTCCTTCTATTTTATACTTATAATATTTTATCTGTTTATCGGCACTAACGGATTGAGCCCGGATAGCTCAGTCGGTAGAGCGTTAGGCTTTTAACCTAACGGTCCAGGGTTCGAGTCCCTGTTCGGGCGATCTCTTTTT
The DNA here is from genome assembly GCF_982258835.1 of Parasteatoda tepidariorum. Taxonomy (NCBI): domain Eukaryota; kingdom Metazoa; phylum Arthropoda; class Arachnida; order Araneae; family Theridiidae; genus Parasteatoda; species Parasteatoda tepidariorum. The sequence continues at coordinate 47,571,812 of NC_141756.1, forward strand.
TTACTTGTATTTTATACTTGGAATATTTTATGTGTCTTCCGCAATCGGGCGATTCTTTCTCTTTCTTGTATTTTATACTTATAATATTTTATCTGTTTATCGGCACTAAAGGATTGAGCCCGGATAGTTCAGTCGGTAGAGCGTTAGGCTTTTAACCTAACGGTCCAGGGTTCGAGTCCCTGTTCGGGCGATCCATTTTTTTACTTCTATTTTATACTTGGAAAATTCTATCTGTCTTCCGCGATCGGGCGATTCTTTCTCTTTCTTCTATTTTATACTTTTAATATTTTATCTGTTTATCGGAACTAACGGATTGAGCCCGGATAGCTCAGTCGGTAGAGCGTTAGGCTTTTAACCTAACGGTCCAGGGTTCGAGTCCCTGTTCGGGCGATCCCTTTTTTTACTTCTATTTTATACTTGGAAAATTCTATCTGTCTTCCGCGATCGGGCGATTCTTTCTCTTTCTTCTATTTTATACTTATAATATTTTATCTGTTTATCGGCACTAACGGATTGCGCCCGGATAGCTCAGTCGGTAGAGCGTTAGGCTTTTAACCTAACGGTTCAGGGTTCGAGTCCCTGTTCGGGCGATCTCTTTTTTTACTTGTATTTTATACTTGGAATATTTTATCTTTCTTCCGCAATCTGGTGATTCTTTCTCTTTCTTGTATTTTATACTTATAATATTTTATCTGTTTATCGGCACTAAAGGATTGAGCCCGGATAGTTCAGTCGGTAGAGCGATAGGCTTTTAACCTAACGGTCCAGGGTTCGAGTCCCTGTTCGGGCGATCCCTTTTTTTACTTCTATTTTATACTTGGAAAATTCTATCTGTCTTCCGCGATCGGGCGATTCTTTCTCTTTCTTCTATTTTATACTTTTAATATTTTATCTTTTTATCGGAACTAACGCATTGAGCCCGGATAGCTCAGTCGGTAGAGCGTTAGGCTTTTAACCTAACGGTCCAGGGTTCGAGTCCCTGTTCGGGCGATCCCTTTTTTTACTTCTATTTTATACTTGGAAAATTCTATCTGTCTTCCGCGATCGGGCGATTCTTTCTCTTTCTTCTATTTTATACTTATAATATTTTATCTGTTTATCGGTACTAACGGATTGAGCCCGGATAGCTCAGTCGGTAGAGCGTTATGCTTTTAACCTAACGTCCAGGGTTCGAGTCCCTGTTCGGGCGATCTCTTTTTTTACTTGTATTTTATACTTGGAATATTTTGTCTGCCTTCCATGATCGGGAGATTCTTTCTCTTTCTTCTATTTTATACTTATAATATTTTATCTATTTATCGGCACTAACGGATTGAGCCCGGATAGCTCAGTCGGTAGAGCGTTAGGCTTTTAACCTAACGTTCCAGGGTTCGAGTCCCTGTTCGGGCGATCTCTTTTTTTACTTGTATTTTATACTTGGAATATTTTATCTGTCTTCCGCAATCGGGCGATTTTTTCTCTTTCTTCTATTTTACACTTATAATATTTTATCTGTTTATCGGCACAAACGGATTGAGCCCGGATAGTTCAGTCGGTAGAGCGTTAGGCTTATAACTTAACGGTCCAGGGTTCGAGTCCCTAATCGGGCGATCTCTTTTTTTACTTGTATTTTATACTTGGAATATTTTTTCTGCCTTCCGCGATCGGGAGATTCTTTCTCTTTCTTCGATTTTATACTTATAATATTTTATCTGTTTATCGGCACTAACGGATTGAGCCCGGATAGCTCAGTCGGTAGAGCGTTAGGCTTTTAACCTAACGGTCCAGGGTTCGAGTCCCTGATCGGGCGATCCCTTTTTTTACTTGTATTTTATGCTTGGAATAATTTATCTGTCTTCCGCGATCGGGCGATTCTTTCTCTTTCTTCTATTTTATACTTATAATATTTTATCTATTTATCGGCACTAACGGATTGAGCCCGGATAGCTCTTTCGGTAGAGCATTAGAATTTTAGCCTAACGGTCCAGGGATCGAGTCTCTGTTCGGGCGATCCCTTTTTTAACTTGTATTTTATACTTGGAAAATTCTATCTGTCTTCCGCGATCGGGCGATTCTTTCTCTTTCTTCTATTTTATACTTTTAATATTTTATCTTTTTATCGGACCTAACGCATTGAGCCCGGATAGCTCAGTCGGTAGAGCGTTAGGCTTTAAACCTAACGGTCCAGGGTTCGAGTCCCTGTTCGGGCGATCCCTTTTTTTACTTCTATTTTATACTTGGAAAATTCTATCTGTCTTCCGCGATCGGGCGATTCTTTCTCTTTCTTCTATTTTATACTTATAATATTTTATCTGTTTATCGGTACTAACGGATTGAGCCCGGATAGCTCAGTCGGTAGAGCGTTATGCTTTTAACCTAACGGTCCAGGGTTCGAGTCCCTGTTCGGGCGATCTCTTCTTTTACTTGTATTTTATACTTGGAATATTTTGTCCGCCTTCCATGATCGGGAGATTCTTTCTCTTTCTTCTATTTTATACTTATAATATTTTATCTATTTATCGGCACTAACGGATTGAGCCCGGATAGCTCAGTCGGTAGAGCGTTAGGCTTTTAACCTAACGCTCCAGGGTTCGAGTGCCTGTTCGGGCGATCTCTTTTTTTACTTGTATTTTATACTTGGAATATTTTATCTGTCTTCCGCAATCGGGCGATTTTTTCTCTTTCTTCTATTTTACACTTATAATATTTTATCTGTTTATCGGCACTAACGGATTGAGCCCGGATAGCTCAGTCGGTAGAGCGTTAGGCTTTTAACCTAACGGTCCAGGGTTCGAGTCCCTGATCGGGCGATCCCTTTTTTTACTTGTATTTTATGCTTGGAATAATTTATCTGTCTTCCGCGATCGGGCGATTCTTTCTCTTTCTTCTATTTTATACTTATAATATTTTATCTATTTATCGGCACTAACGGATTGAGCCCGGATAGCTCTTTCGGTAGAGCATTAGAATTTTAGCCTAACGGTGCAGGGATCGAGTCTCTGTTCGGGCGATCCCTTTTTTAACTTGTATTTTATACTTGGAATATTTTATGTGTCTTCCGCAATCGGGCGATTCTTTCTCTTTCTTCTATTTATACTTATAATATTTTATCTGTTTATCGGCACTAAAGGATTGAGCCCGGATAGTTCAGTCGGTAGAGCGTTAGGCTTTTAACCTAACGGTCCAGGGTTCGAGTCCCTGTTCGGGCGATCCCTTTTTTTACTTCTATTTTAAACTTGGAAAATTCTATCTGCCTTCCGCGATCGGGAGATTCTTTCTCTTTCTTCTATTTTATACTTATAATATTTTATCTGTTTATCGGTACTAACGGATTGAGCCCGGATAGCTCAGTCGGTAGAGCGTTATGCTTTTAACCTAACGGTCCAGGGTTCGAGTCCCTGTTCGGGCGATCTCTTTTTTTACTTGTATTTTATACTTGGAATATTTTGTCTGCCTTCCATGATCGGGAGATTCTTTCTCTTTCTTCTATTTTATACTTATAATATTTTATCTATTTATCGGTACTAACGGTTTGAGCCCGGATAGCTCTTTCGGTAGAGCATTAGAATTTTAGCCTAACGGTCCAGGGATCGAGTCTCTGTTCGGGCGATCCCTTTTTTAACTTGTATTTTATACTTGGAAAATTCTATCTGTCTTCCGCGATCGGGCGATCCTTTCTCTTCCTTCTATTTTATACTTATAATATTTTATCTGTTTATCGGCACTAACGGATTGAGCCCAGATAGATCAGTCGGTAGAGCGTTAGGCTTTTAACCTAACGGTCCAGGGTTCGAGTCCCTGTTCGGGCGATCTCTTTTTTTACTTGTATTTTATACTTGGAATATTTTATGTGTCTTCCGCAATCGGGCGATTCTTTCTCTTTCTTGTATTTTATACTTATAATATTTTATCTGTTTATCGGCACTAAAGGATTGAGCCCGGATAGTTCAGTCGGTAGCGCGTTAGGCTTTTAACCTAACGGTCCAGGGTTCGAGTCCCTGTTCGGGCGATCCATTTTTTTACTTCTATTTTATACTTGGAAAATTCTATCTGTCTTCCTTGATCGGGCGATTCTTTCTCTTTCTTCTATTTTATACTTTTAATATTTTATCTGTTTATCGGAACTAACGGATTGAGCCCGGATAGTTCAGTCGGTAGAGCGTTAGGCTTTTAACCTAACGGTCCAGGGTTCGAGTCCCTGTTCGGGCGATCCCTTTTTTTACTTCTATTTTATACTTGGAAAATTCTATCTGTCTTCCGCGATCGGGCGATTCTTTCTCTTTCTTCTATTTTATACTTTTAATATTTTATCTTTTTATCGGAACTAACGCATTGAGCCCGGATAGCTCAGTCGGTAGAGCGTTAGGCTTTTAACCTAACGGTCCAGGGTTCGAGTCCCTGTTCGGGCGATCCCTTTTTTTACTTCTATTTTATACTTGGAAAATTCTATCTGTCTTCCGCGATCGGGCGATTCTTTCTCTTTCTTCTATTTTATACTTATAATATTTTATCTGTTTATCGGTACTAACGGATTGAGCCCGGATAGCTCAGTCGGTAGAGCGTTATGCTTTTAACCTAACGGTCCAGGGTTCGAGTCCCTGTTCGGGCGATCTCTTCTTTTACTTGTATTTTATACTTGGAATATTTTGTCTGCCTTCCATGATCGGGAGATTCTTTCTCTTTCTTCTATTTTATACTTATAATATTTTATCTATTTATCGGCACTAACGGATTGAGCCCGGATAGCTCAGTCGGTAGAGCGTTAGGCTTTTAACCTAACGCTCCAGGGTTCGAGTCCCTGTTCGGGCGATCTCTTTTTTTACTTGTATTTTATACTTGGAATATTTTATCTGTCTTCCGCAATCGGGCGATTTTTTCTCTTTCTTCTATTTTACACTTATAATATTTTATCTGTTTATCGGCACAAACGGATTGAGCCCGGATAGTTCAGTCGGTAGAGCGTTAGGCTTATAACTTAACGGTCCAGGGTTCGAGTCCCTAATCGGGCGATCTCTTTTTTTACTTGTATTTTATACTTGGAATATTTTTTCTGCCTTCCGCGATCGGGAGATTCTTTCTCTTTCTTCTATTTTATACTTATAATATTATATCTGTTTATCGGAACGAACGGAATGAGCCCGGATAGCTCAGTCGGTAGAGCGTTAGGATTTTAACCTAACGGTCCAGGGTTCGAGGCCCTGTTCGGGCGATCCATTTTTTTACTTGTATTTTGTACTTGGAATATTTTATCTGTCTTCCGCGATCGGGCGATTATTTTTCTTACTTCTATTTTATACTTATAATATTTTATCTGTTTATCGGCAAAAACGGAATGACCCCGGATAGCTCAGTCGGTTGAGCGTTAGGATTTTAACCTAACGGTACAGGGTTCGAAGCCCTGTTTGGGCGATCCCTTTTTTTACTTGTATTTTGTATTTGGAATATTTTATTTGTCTTCCGCGATCGGGCGTTTATTTTTCTTACTTCTATTTTATACTTATATTATTTTATCTGTTAATCGGCACAAACGGAATGAGCCCGGATAGCTCAGTCGGTAGAGCGTTAGGCTTTTAACCTAACGGTTCAGGGTTCAAGTCCCTGTTCGGGCGATTTCTTTTTATACTTGGAATATTTTATCTGTCTTCCGCGATCGGGCGATTATTTTTCTTTCTTCTATTTTATACTTATAATATTTTATCTGTTTATCGGCACAAACGGAATGAGCCCGGATAGCTCAGTCGGTAGAGCGTTAGATTTTTAACCTAACGGTCCAGGGTTCGAGTCCCTGTTCGGGCGAATCCCTTTTTTACTTGTATTTTATACTTGGAATATTTTATCTGTCTTTCGCGATCGGGTGATTATTTTTTATTCTTCTATTTTATACTTATAATATTTTATCTGTTTATCGGCACAAACGGAATGAGCCCGGTTAGCTCAGTCGCTAGAGCGTTAGGCTTTTAACCTAACTGTCCCGGGTTCGAGTCCCTGTTCGGGCGATTCCTTTTTTCACTTGTATTTTATACTTGGAATATTTTATCTGTCTTCCGCTATCGGGCGATTATTTTTCTTTCTTCTATTTTATACTTATAATATTTTATCTGTTTATCGGCACAAACGGAATGAGCCCAGACAGCTCAGTCGGTAGAGCGTTAGGCTTTTAACCTGACGGGCCAGGGTTCGAGTCCCTGTTTGGGCGATCACTTTTTTCACTTGTATTTTATACTTGGAATATTTTATCTGTCTTCCGCGATCGGGCGATTATTTTTCTTACTTCTATTTTATACTTATAATACTTTATCTGTTTATCTTCACAAACGGAATGAGCCCAGACAGCTCAGTCGGTAGAGCGGTAGACTTTTAACCTGACGGTCCAGGGTTCGAGTCCCTGTTCATTCGATCCCTTTTTTTACTTGTATTTTATACTTGGAATATTTTATCTGTCTTCCGTGATCGGGCGATTATTTTTCTTACTTCTATTTTATACTTATAATATTTTAACTGTTTATCGGCACAAACGGAATGAGCCCGGATAGCTCAGTCAGTAGAGCGTATGGCTTTTTAACCTAACGGTCCAGGGTTCGAGTCCCTGTTCGGGCGATCTCTTTTTTTACTTGTATTTTATACTTGGAATATTTTATCTGTCTTCCGCAATCGGGCGATTCTTTCTCTTTCTTCTATTTTACACTTATAATATTTTATCTGTTTATCGGCACAAACGGATTGAGCCCGGATAGTTCAGTCGGTAGAGCGTTAGGCTTATAACTTAACGGTCCAGTGTTCGAGTCCCTGTTCGGGCGATCTCTTTTTTTACTTGTATTTTATACTTGGAATATTTTTTCTGCCTTCCGCGATCGGGAGATTCTTTCTCTTTCTTCGATTTTATACTTATCATATTTTATCTGTTTATCGGCACTAACGGATTGAGCCCGGATAGCTCAGTCGGTAGAGCGTTAGGCTTTTAACCTAACGGTCCAGGGTTCGAGTCCCTGTTCGGGCGATCTCTTTTTTTACTTGTATTTTATACTTGGAATATTTTATCTGTCTTCCGCAATCGGGCGATTCTTTCTCTTTCTTCTATCTTATACTTATAATATTTTATCTGTTTATCGGCACAAACGGATTGAGCCCGGATAGTTCAGTCGGTAGAGCGATAGGCTTATAACTTAACGGTCCAGGGTTCGAGTCCCTGTTCAGGCGATCTCTTTTTTTACTTGTATTTTATACTTGGAATATTTTTTCTGCCTTCCGCGATCGGGAGATTCTTTCTCTTTCTTCGATTTTATACTTATAATATTTTATCTGTTTATCGGCACTAACGGATTGAGCCCGGTTAGCTCAGTCGGTAGAGCGTTAGGCTTTTAACCTAACGGTCCAGGGTTCGAGTCCCTGTTCGGGCGATCCCTTTTTTTACTTGTATTTTATACTTGGAATAATTTATCTGTCTTCCGCGATCGGGCGATTCTTTCTTTTTTCTTCTATTTTATACTTATAATATTTTATCTATTTATCGGCACTAACGGATTGAGCCCGGATAGCTCTTTCGGTAGAGCATTAGAATTTTAGCCTAACGGTCCAGGGATCGAGTCTCTGTTCGAGCGATCCCTTTTTTAACTTGTATTTTATACTTGGAAAATTCTATCTGTCTTCCGCGATCGGGCGATTCATTCTCTTCCTTCTATTTTATACTTATAATATTTTATCTGTTTATCGGCACTAACGGATTGAGCCCGGATAGCTCAGTCGGTAGAGCGTTAGGCTTTTAACCTAACGGTCCAGGGTTCGAGTCCCTGTTCGGGCGATCTCTTTTTTTACTTGTATTTTATACTTGGAATATTTTATGTGTCTTCCGCAATCGGGCGATTCTTTCTCTTTCTTGTATTTTATACTTATAATATTTTATCTGTTTATCGGCACTAAAGGATTGAGCCCGGATAGTTCAGTCGGTAGAGCGTTAGGCTTTTAACCTAACGGTCCAGTGTTCGAGTCCCTGTTCGGGCGATCCATTTTTTTACTTCTGTTTTATACTTGGAAAATTCTATCTGTCTTCCGCGATCGGGCGATTCTTTCTCTTCCTTCTATTTTATACTTATAATATTTTATCTGTTTATCGGCACTAACGGATTGAGCCCGGATAGCTCAGTCGGTAGAGCATTAGGCTTTTAGCCTAACGGTCCAGGGTTCGAGTCCCTGTTCGGGCGATCTCTTTTTTTACTTGTATTTTATACTTGGAATATTTTATCTGTCTTCCGCAATCGGGCGATTCTTTCTCTTTCTTGTATTTTATACTTATAATATTTTATCTGTTTATCGGCACTAAAGGATTGAGCCCGGATAGCTCAGTCGGTAGAGCGTTATGCTTTTAACCTAACGAACCAGGGTTCGAGTCCCTGTTCGGGCGATCTCTTATTTTACTTGTATTTTATACTTGGAATATTTTGTCTGCCTTCCATGATCGGGAGATTCTTTCTCTTTCTTCTATTTTATACTTATAATATTTTATCTATTTATCGGCACTAACGGATTGAGCCCGGATAGCTCAGTCGGTAGAGCGTTAGGCTTTTAACCTAACGTTCCAGGCTTCGAGTCCCTGTTCGGGCGATCTCTTTTTTTACTTGTATTTTATACTTGGAATATTTTATCTGTCATCCGCAATCGGGCGATTCTTTCTCTTTCTTCTATTTTACACTTATAATATTTTATCTGTTTATCGGCACAAACGGATTGAGCCCGGATAGTTCAGTCGGTAGAGCGTTAGGCTTATAACTTAACGGTCCAGGGTTCGAGTCCCTGTTCGGGCGATCTCTTTTTATACTTGGAATATTTTTTCTGCCTTCCGCGATCGGGAGATTCTTTCTCTTTCTTCGATTTTATACTTATAATATTTTATCTGTTTATCGGCACTAACGGATTGAGCCCGGATAGCTCAGTCGGTAGAGCGTTAGGCTTTTAACCTAACGGTCCAGGGTTCGAGTCCCTGTTCGGGCGGTCCCTTTTTTTACTTGTATTTTATACTTGGAATAATTTATCTGTCTTCCGCGATCGGGCGATTCTTTCTCTTTCTTCTATTTTATACTTATAATATTTTATCTGTTTATCGGCACTAACGGATTGAGCCCGGATAGCTCAGTCGGTAGAGCGTTAGGCTTTTAACCTAACGTTCCAGGGTTCGAGTCCCTGTTCGGGCGATCTCTTTTTTTACTTGTATTTTATACTTGGAATATTTTTTCTGCCTTCCGCGATCGGGAGATTCTTTCTCTTTCTTCGATTTTATACTTATAATATTTTATCTGTTTATCGGCACTAACGGATTGAGCCCGGATAGCTCAGTCGGTAGAGCGTTAGGCTTTTAACCTAACGGTCCTGGGTTCGAGTCCCTGTTCGGGCGATCCCTTTTTTTACTTGTATTTTATACTTGGAATAATTTATCTGTCTTCCGCGATCGAGCGATTCTTTCTGTTTCTTCTATTTTATACTTATAATATTTTATCTATTTATCGGCACTAACGGATTGAGCCCGGATAGCTCTTTCGGTAGAGCATTAGAATTTTAGCCTAACGGTCCAGGGATCGAGTCTCTGTTCGGGCGATCCCTTTTTTAACTTGTATTTTATACTTGGAAAATTCTATCTGTCTTCCGCGATCGGGCGATTCTTTTTCTTCCTTCTATTTTATACTTATAATATTTTATCTGTTTATCGGCACTAACGGATTGAGCCCGGATAGCTCAGTCGGTAGAGCGTTAGGCTTTTAACCTAACGGTCCAGGGTTCGAGTCCCTGTTCGGGCGATCTCTTTTTTTACTTGTATTTTATACTTGGAATATTTTATGTGTCTTCCGCAATCGGGCGATTCTTTCTCTTTCTTGTATTTTATACTTATAATATTTTATCTGTTTATCGGCACTAAAGGATTGAGCCCGGATAGTTCAGTCGGTAGAGCGTTAGGCTTTTAACCTAACGGTCCAGGGTTCGAGTCCCTGTTCGGGCGATCCATTTTTTTACTTCTATTTTATACTTGGAAAATTCTATCTGTCTTCCGCGATCGGGCGATTCTTTCTCTTTCTTCTATTTTATACTTTTAATATTTTATCTGTTTATCGGAACTAACGGATTGAGCCCGGATAGCTCAGTCGGTAGAGCGTTAGGCTTTTAACCTAACGGTCCAGGGTTCGAGTCCCTGTTCGGGCGATCCCTTTTTTTACTTCTATTTTATACTTGGAAAATTCTATCTGTCTTCCGCGATCGGGCGATTCTTTCTCTTTCTTCTATTTTATACTTATAATATTTTATCTGTTTATCGGCACTAACGGATTGCGCCCGGATAGCTCAGTCGGTAGAGCGTTAGGCTTTTAACCTAACGGTTCAGGGTTCGAGTCCCTGTTCGGGCGATCTCTTTTTTTACTTGTATTTTATACTTGGAATATTTTATCTTTCTTCCGCAATCTGGTGATTCTTTCTCTTTCTTGTATTTTATACTTATAATATTTTATCTGTTTATCGGCACTAAAGGATTGAGCCCGGATAGTTCAGTCGGTAGAGCGATAGGCTTTTAACCTAACGGTCCAGGGTTCGAGTCCCTGTTCGGGCGATCCCTTTTTTTACTTCTATTTTATACTTGGAAAATTCTATCTGTCTTCCGCGATCGGGCGATTCTTTCTCTTTCTTCTATTTTATACTTTTAATATTTTATCTTTTTATCGGAACTAACGCATTGAGCCCGGATAGCTCAGTCGGTAGAGCGTTAGGCTTTTAACCTAACGGTCCAGGGTTCGAGTCCCTGTTCGGGCGATCCCTTTTTTTACTTCTATTTTATACTTGGAAAATTCTATCTGTCTTCCGCGATCGGGCGATTCTTTCTCTTTCTTCTATTTTATACTTATAATATTTTATCTGTTTATCGGTACTAACGGATTGAGCCCGGATAGCTCAGTCGGTAGAGCGTTATGCTTTTAACCTAACGTCCAGGGTTCGAGTCCCTGTTCGGGCGATCTCTTTTTTTACTTGTATTTTATACTTGGAATATTTTGTCTGCCTTCCATGATCGGGAGATTCTTTCTCTTTCTTCTATTTTATACTTATAATATTTTATCTATTTATCGGCACTAACGGATTGAGCCCGGATAGCTCAGTCGGTAGAGCGTTAGGCTTTTAACCTAACGTTCCAGGGTTCGAGTCCCTGTTCGGGCGATCTCTTTTTTTACTTGTATTTTATACTTGGAATATTTTATCTGTCTTCCGCAATCGGGCGATTTTTTCTCTTTCTTCTATTTTACACTTATAATATTTTATCTGTTTATCGGCAGAAACGGATTGAGCCCGGATAGTTCAGTCGGTTGAGCGTTAGGCTTATAACTTAACGGTCCAGGGTTCGAGTCCCTAATCGGGCGATCTCTTTTTTTACTTGTATTTTATACTTGGAATATTTTTTCTGCCTTCCGCGATCGGGAGATTCTTTCTCTTTCTTCGATTTTATACTTATAATATTTTATCTGTTTATCGGCACTAACGGATTGAGCCCGGATAGCTCAGTCGGTAGAGCGTTAGGCTTTTAACCTAACGGTCCAGGGTTCGAGTCCCTGATCGGGCGATCCCTTTTTTTACTTGTATTTTATGCTTGGAATAATTTATCTGTCTTCCGCGATCGGGCGATTCTTTCTCTTTCTTCTATTTTATACTTATAATATTTTATCTATTTATCGGCACTAACGGATTGAGCCCGGATAGCTCTTTCGGTAGAGCATTAGAATTTTAGCCTAACGGTCCAGGGATCGAGTCTCTGTTCGGGCGATCCCTTTTTTAACTTGTATTTTATACTTGGAAAATTCTATCTGTCTTCCGCGATCGGGCGATTCTTTCTCTTTCTTCTATTTTATACTTTTAATATTTTATCTTTTTATCGGAACTAACGCATTGAGCCCGGATAGCTCAGTCGGTAGAGCGTTAGGCTTTAAACCTAACGGTCCAGGGTTCGAGTCCCTGTTCGGGCGATCCCTTTTTTTACTTCTATTTTATACTTGGAAAATTCTATCTGTCTTCCGCGATCGGGCGATTCTTTCTCTTTCTTCTATTTTATACTTATAATATTTTATCTGTTTATCGGTACTAACGGATTGAGCCCGGATAGCTCAGTCGGTAGAGCGTTATGCTTTTAACCTAACGGTCCAGGGTTCGAGTCCCTGTTCGGGCGATCTCTTCTTTTACTTGTATTTTATACTTGGAATATTTTGTCCGCCTTCCATGATCGGGAGATTCTTTCTCTTTCTTCTATTTTATACTTATAATATTTTATCTATTTATCGGCACTAACGGATTGAGCCCGGATAGCTCAGTCGGTAGAGCGTTAGGCTTTTACCCTAACGCTCCAGGGTTCGAGTGCCTGTTCGGGCGATCCATTTTTTTACTTCTGTTTTATACTTGGAAAATTCTATCTGTCTTCCGCGATCGGGCGATTCTTTCTCTTCCTTCTATTTTATACTTATAATATTTTATCTGTTTATCGGCACTAACGGATTGAGCCCGGATAGCTCAGTCGGTAGAGCATTAGGCTTTTAGCCTAACGGTCCAGGGTTCGAGTCCCTGTTCGGGCGATCTCTTTTTTTACTTGTATTTTATACTTGGAATATTTTATCTGTCTTCCGCAATCGGGCGATTCTTTCTCTTTCTTGTATTTTATACTTATAATATTTTATCTGTTTATCGGCACTAAAGGATTGAGCCCGGATAGCTCAGTCGGTAGAGCGTTATGCTTTTAACCTAACGAACCAGGGTTCGAGTCCCTGTTCGGGCGATCTCTTATTTTACTTGTATTTTATACTTGGAATATTTTGTCTGCCTTCCATGATCGGGAGATTCTTTCTCTTTCTTCTATTTTATACTTATAATATTTTATCTATTTATCGGCACTAACGGATTGAGCCCGGATAGCTCAGTCGGTAGAGCGTTAGGCTTTTAACCTAACGTTCCAGGCTTCGAGTCCCTGTTCGGGCGATCTCTTTTTTTACTTGTATTTTATACTTGGAATATTTTATCTGTCATCCGCAATCGGGCGATTCTTTCTCTTTCTTCTATTTTACACTTATAATATTTTATCTGTTTATCGGCACAAACGGATTGAGCCCGGATAGTTCAGTCGGTAGAGCGTTAGGCTTATAACTTAACGGTCCAGGGTTCGAGTCCCTGTTCGGGCGATCTCTTTTTATACTTGGAATATTTTTTCTGCCTTCCGCGATCGGGAGATTCTTTCTCTTTCTTCGATTTTATACTTATAATATTTTATCTGTTTATCGGCACTAACGGATTGAGCCCGGATAGCTCAGTCGGTAGAGCGTTAGGCTTTTAACCTAACGGTCCAGGGTTCGAGTCCCTGTTCGGGCGGTCCCTTTTTTTACTTGTATTTTATACTTGGAATAATTTATCTGTCTTCCGCGATCGGGCGATTCTTTCTCTTTCTTCTATTTTATACTTATAATATTTTATCTGTTTATCGGCACTAAAGGATTGAGCCCGGATAGTTCAGTCGGTAGAGCGATAGGCTTTTAACCTAACGGTCCAGGGTTCGAGTCCCTGTTCGGGCGATCCCTTTTTTTACTTCTATTTTATACTTGGAAAATTCTATCTGTCTTCCGCGATCGGGCGATTCTTTCTCTTTCTTCTATTTTATACTTTTAATATTTTATCTTTTTATCGGAACTAACGCATTGAGCCCGGATAGCTCAGTCGGTAGAGCGTTAGGCTTTTAACCTAACGGTCCAGGGTTCGAGTCCCTGTTCGGGCGATCCCTTTTTTTACTTCTATTTTATACTTGGAAAATTCTATCTGTCTTCCGCGATCGGGCGATTCTTTCTCTTTCTTCTATTTTATACTTATAATATTTTATCTGTTTATCGGTACTAACGGATTGAGCCCGGATAGCTCAGTCGGTAGAGCGTTATGCTTTTAACCTAACGTCCAGGGTTCGAGTCCCTGTTCGGGCGATCTCTTTTTTTACTTGTATTTTATACTTGGAATATTTTGTCTGCCTTCCATGATCGGGAGATTCTTTCTCTTTCTTCTATTTTATACTTATAATATTTTATCTATTTATCGGCACTAACGGATTGAGCCCGGATAGCTCAGTCGGTAGAGCGTTAGGCTTTTAACCTAACGTTCCAGGGTTCGAGTCCCTGTTCGGGCGATCTCTTTTTTTACTTGTATTTTATACTTGGAATATTTTATCTGTCTTCCGCAATCGGGCGATTTTTTCTCTTTCTTCTATTTTACACTTATAATATTTTATCTGTTTATCGGCAGAAACGGATTGAGCCCGGATAGTTCAGTCGGTAGAGCGTTAGGCTTATAACTTAACGGTCCAGGGTTCGAGTCCCTAATCGGGCGATCTCTTTTTTTACTTGTATTTTATACTTGGAATATTTTTTCTGCCTTCCGCGATCGGGAGATTCTTTCTCTTTCTTCGATTTTATACTTATAATATTTTATCTGTTTATCGGCACTAACGGATTGAGCCCGGATAGCTCAGTCGGTAGAGCGTTAGGCTTTTAACCTAACGGTCCAGGGTTCGAGTCCCTGATCGGGCGATCCCTTTTTTTACTTGTATTTTATGCTTGGAATAATTTATCTGTCTTCCGCGATCGGGCGATTCTTTCTCTTTCTTCTATTTTATACTTATAATATTTTATCTATTTATCGGCACTAACGGATTGAGCCCGGATAGCTCTTTCGGTAGAGCATTAGAATTTTAGCCTAACGGTCCAGGGATCGAGTCTCTGTTCGGGCGATCCCTTTTTTAACTTGTATTTTATACTTGGAAAATTCTATCTGTCTTCCGCGATCGGGCGATTCTTTCTCTTTCTTCTATTTTATACTTTTAATATTTTATCTTTTTATCGGAACTAACGCATTGAGCCCGGATAGCTCAGTCGGTAGAGCGTTAGGCTTTAAACCTAACGGTCCAGGGTTCGAGTCCCTGTTCGGGCGATCCCTTTTTTTACTTCTATTTTATACTTGGAAAATTCTATCTGTCTTCCGCGATCGGGCGATTCTTTCTCTTTCTTCTATTTTATACTTATAATATTTTATCTGTTTATCGGTACTAACGGATTGAGCCCGGATAGCTCAGTCGGTAGAGCGTTATGCTTTTAACCTAACGGTCCAGGGTTCGAGTCCCTGTTCGGGCGATCTCTTCTTTTACTTGTATTTTATACTTGGAATATTTTGTCCGCCTTCCATGATCGGGAGATTCTTTCTCTTTCTTCTATTTTATACTTATAATATTTTATCTATTTATCGGCACTAACGGATTGAGCCCGGATAGCTCAGTCGGTAGAGCGTTAGGCTTTTAACCTAACGCTCCAGGGTTCGAGTGCCTGTTCGGGCGATCTCTTTTTTTACTTGTATTTTATACTTGGAATATTTTATCTGTCTTCCGCAATCGGGCGATTTTTTCTCTTTCTTCTATTTTACACTTATAATATTTTATCTGTTTATCGGCACTAACGGATTGAGCCCGGATAGCTCAGTCGGTAGAGCGTTAGGCTTTTAACCTAACGGTCCAGGGTTCGAGTCCCTGATCGGGCGATCCCTTTTTTTACTTGTATTTTATGCTTGGAATAATTTATCTGTCTTCCGCGATCGGGCGATTCTTTCTCTTTCTTCTATTTTATACTTATAATATTTTATCTATTTATCGGCACTAACGGATTGAGCCCGGATAGCTCTTTCGGTAGAGCATTAGAATTTTAGCCTAACGGTCCAGGGATCGAGTCTCTGTTCGGGCGATCCCTTTTTTAACTTGTATTTTATACTTGGAATATTTTATGTGTCTTCCGCAATCGGGCGATTCTTTCTCTTTCTTCTATTTATACTTATAATATTTTATCTGTTTATCGGCACTAAAGGATTGAGCCCGGATAGTTCAGTCGGTAGAGCGTTAGGCTTTTAACCTAACGGTCCAGGGTTCGAGTCCCTGTTCGGGCGATCCCTTTTTTTACTTCTATTTTAAACTTGGAAAATTCTATCTGCCTTCCGCGATCGGGAGATTCTTTCTCTTTCTTCTATTTTATACTTATAATATTTTATCTGTTTATCGGTACTAACGGATTGAGCCCGGATAGCTCAGTCGGTAGAGCGTTATGCTTTTAACCTAACGGTCCAGGGTTCGAGTCCCTGTTCGGGCGATCTCTTTTTTTACTTGTATTTTATACTTGGAATATTTTGTCTGCCTTCCATGATCGGGAGATTCTTTCTCTTTCTTCTATTTTATACTTATAATATTTTATCTATTTATCGGTACTAACGGTTTGAGCCCGGATAGCTCTTTCGGTAGAGCATTAGAATTTTAGCCTAACGGTCCAGGGATCGAGTCTCTGTTCGGGCGATCCCTCTTTTAACTTGTATTTTATACTTGGAAAATTCTATCTGTCTTCCGCGATCGGGCGATCCTTTCTCTTCCTTCTATTTTATACTTATAATATTTTATCTGTTTATCGGCACTAACGGATTGAGCCCAGATAGATCAGTCGGTAGAGCGTTAGGCTTTTAACCTAACGGTCCAGGGTTCGAGTCCCTGTTCGGGCGATCTCTTTTTTTACTTGTATTTTATACTTGGAATATTTTATGTGTCTTCCGCAATCGGGCGATTCTTTCTCTTTCTTGTATTTTATACTTATAATATTTTATCTGTTTATCGGCACTAAAGGATTGAGCCCGGATAGTTCAGTCGGTAGCGCGTTAGGCTTTTAACCTAACGGTCCAGGGTTCGAGTCCCTGTTCGGGCGATCCATTTTTTTACTTCTATTTTATACTTGGAAAATTCTATCTGTCTTCCTTGATCGGGCGATTCTTTCTCTTTCTTCTATTTTATACTTTTAATATTTTATCTGTTTATCGGAACTAACGGATTGAGCCCGGATAGTTCAGTCGGTAGAGCGTTAGGCTTTTAACCTAACGGTCCAGGGTTCGAGTCCCTGTTCGGGCGATCCCTTTTTTTACTTTTATTTTATACTTGGAAAATTCTATCTGTCTTCCGCGATCGGGCGATTCTTTCTCTTTCTTCTATTTTATACTTTTAATATTTTATCTTTTTATCGGAACTAACGCATTGAGCCCGGATAGCTCAGTCGGTAGAGCGTTAGGCTTTTAACCTAACGGTCCAGGGTTCGAGTCCCTGTTCGGGCGATCCCTTTTTTTACTTCTATTTTATACTTGGAAAATTCTATCTGTCTTCCGCGATCGGGCGATTCTTTCTCTTTCTTCTATTTTATACTTATAATATTTTATCTGTTTATCGGTACTAACGGATTGAGCCCGGATAGCTCAGTCGGTAGAGCGTTATGCTTTTAACCTAACGGTCCAGGGTTCGAGTCCCTGTTCGGGCGATCTCTTCTTTTACTTGTATTTTATACTTGGAATATTTTGTCTGCCTTCCATGATCGGGAGATTCTTTCTCTTTCTTCTATTTTATACTTATAATATTTTATCTATTTATCGGCACTAACGGATTGAGCCCGGATAGCTCAGTCGGTAGAGCGTTAGGCTTTTAACCTAACGCTCCAGGGTTCGAGTCCCTGTTCGGGCGATCTCTTTTTTTACTTGTATTTTATACTTGGAATATTTTATCTGTCTTCCGCAATCGGGCGATTTTTTCTCTTTCTTCTATTTTACACTTATAATATTTTATCTGTTTATCGGCACAAACGGATTGAGCCCGGATAGTTCAGTCGGTAGAGCGTTAGGCTTATAACTTAACGGTCCAGGGTTCGAGTCCCTAATCGGGCGATCTCTTTTTTTACTTGTATTTTATACTTGGAATATTTTTTCTGCCTTCCGCGATCGGGAGATTCTTTCTCTTTCTTCGATTTTATACTTATAATATTTTATCTGTTTATCGGCACTAACGGATTGAGCCCGGATAGCTCAGTCGGTAGAGCGTTAGGCTTTTAACCTAACGGTCCAGGGTTCGAGTCCCTGATCGGGCGATCCCTTTTTTTACTTGTATTTTATACTTGGAATAATTTATCTGTCTTCCGCGATCGGGCGATTCTTTCTCTTTCTTCTATTTTATACTTATAATATTTTATCTGTTTATCGGCACTAACGGATTGAGCCCGGATAGCTCAGTCGGTAGAGTGTTAGGCTTTTAACCTAACGTTCCAGGGTTCGAGTCCCTGTTCGGGCGATCTCTTTTTTTACTTGTATTTTATACTTGGAATATTTTATCTGTCTTCCGCAATCGGGCGATTCTTTCTCTTTCTTCTATTTTATACTTATAATATTTTATCTGTTTATCGGCACAAACGGATTGAGCCCGGATAGTTCAGTCGGTAGAGCGTTAGGCTTATAACTTAACGGTCCAGGGTTCGAGTCCCTGTTCGGGCGATCTCTTTTTTTACTTGTATTTTATACTTGGAATAATTTATCTGTCTCCGACGATCGGGCGATTCTTTCTCTTTCTTCTATTTTATACTTATAATATTTTATCTATTTATCGGCACTAACGGATTGAGCCCGGATAGCTCTTTCGGTAGAGCATTAGGCTTTTAGCCTAACGGTCCAGGGATCGAGTCTCTGTTCGGGCGATCCCTTTTTTAACTTGTATTTTATACTTGGAAAATTCTATCTGTCTTCCGCGATCGGGCGATTCTTTCTCTTCCTTCTATTTTATACTTATAATATTTTATCTGTTTATCGGCACTAACGGATTGAGCCCGGATAGCTCAGTCGGTAGAGCATTAGGCTTTTAGACTAACGGTCCAGGGTTCGAGTCCCTGTTCGGGCGATCTCTTTTTTTACTTGTATTTTATACTTGGAATATTTTATGTGTCTTCCGCAATCGGGCGATTCTTTCTCTTTCTTGTATTTTATACTTATAATATTTTATCTGTTTATCGGCACTAAAGGATTGAGCCCGGATAGTTCAGTCGGTAGAGCGGTAGGCTTTTAACCTAACGGTCCAGGGTTCGAGTCCCTGTTCGGGCGATCCATTTTTTTACTTCTATTTTATACTTGGAAAATTCTATCTGTCTTCCGCGATCGGGCGATTCTTTCTCTTTCTTCTATTTTATACTTTTAATATTTTATCTGTTTATCGGAACTAACGGATTGAGCCCGGATAGCTCAGTCGGTAGAGCGTTAGGCTTTTAACCTAACGGTCCAGGGTTCGAGTCCCTGTTCGGGCGATCCCTTTTTTTACTTCTTGTTTATACTTGGAAAATTCTATCTGTCTTCCGCGATCGGGCGATTCTTTCTCTTTCTTCTATTTTATACTTATAATATTTTATCTTTTTATCTTTACTAACGGATTGAGCCCGGATAGCTCAGTCGTTAGAGCGTTAGGCTTTTAACCTAACGGTCCAGGGTTCGAGTCCCTGTTCGGGCGATCCCTTTTTTTACTTCTATTTTAAACTTGGAAAATTCTATCTGCCTTCCGCGATCTAGCGATTCTTTCTCTTTCTTCTATTTTATACTTATAATATTTTATCTTTTTATCGGAACAAAAGGATTGAGCCCGGATAGCTCAGTCAGTAGAGCGTTAGGCTTTTAACCTAACGGTCCAGGGTTCGAGTCCCTGTTCGGGCGATCCCTTTTTTTACTTCTATTTTATACTTGGAAAATTCTATCTGTCTTCCGCGATCGGGCGATTCTTTCTCTTTCTTCTATTTTATACTTATAATATTTTATCTGTTTATCGGCACTAACGGAATGAGCCCAGAAAGCTCAGTCGGTAGAGCGATAGGCTTGTAACCTAACGGTCCAGGGTTCGAGTCCCTGTTCGGGCGATCCCTTGTTTTACTTGTATTTTATACTTGGAATATTTTGTCTGTCTTCCGCGATCGGGCGATTCTTTCTCTTTCTTCTATTTTATACTTATAATATTTTATCTGTTTATCGTCACTAACGGATTGAGACCGGATAGCTCAGTCGAAAGAGCGGTAGGCTTTTTACCTAACGGTCCAGGGTTCGAGTTCCTGTTCGGGCGATCCCTTTTTTTACTTGTATTTTATACTTGGAATATTTTATCTGTCTTCCGCAATCGGGTGATTCTTTCTCTTTCTTCTATTTCATACATATAATATTTTATCTGTTTATCGGCACTAGCGGATTGAGCCCGGATAGCTCAGTCGGTAGAGCGTTAGGCTTTTAACCTAACGGTCCAGGGTTCGAGTCCCTGTTCGGGCGATCCCTTTTTTTACTTGTATTTTATACTTGGAAAATTCTATCTGTCTTCCGCGATCGGGCGATTCTTTCTCTTCCTTCTATTTTATACTTATAATATTTTATCTGTTTATCGGCACTAACGGATTGAGCCCGGATAGCTCAGTCGGTAGAGCATTAGGCTTTTAGACTAACGGTCCAGGGTTCGAGTCCCTGTTCGGGCGATCTCTTTTTTTACTTGTATTTTATACTTGGAATATTTTATGTGTCTTCCGCAATCGGGCGATTCTTTCTCTTTCTTGTATTTTATACTTATAATATTTTATCTGTTTATCGGCACTAAAGGATTGAGCCCGGATAGTTCAGTCGGTAGAGCGGTAGGCTTTTAACCTAACGGTCCAGGGTTCGAGTCCCTGTTCGGGCGATCCATTTTTTTACTTCTATTTTATACTTGGAAAATTCTATCTGTCTTCCGCGATCGGGCGATTCTTTCTCTTTCTTCTATTTTATACTTTTAATATTTTATCTGTTTATCGGAACTAACGGATTGAGCCCGGATAGCTCAGTCGGTAGAGCGTTAGGCTTTTAACCTAACGGTCCAGGGTTCGAGTCCCTGTTCGGGCGATCCCTTTTTTTACTTCTTGTTTATACTTGGAAAATTCTATCTGTCTTCCGCGATCGGGCGATTCTTTCTCTTTCTTCTATTTTATACTTATAATATTTTATCTTTTTATCTTTACTAACGGATTGAGCCCGGATAGCTCAGTCGTTAGAGCGTTAGGCTTTTAACCTAACGGTCCAGGGTTCGAGTCCCTGTTCGGGCGATCCCTTTTTTTACTTCTATTTTAAACTTGGAAAATTCTATCTGCCTTCCGCGATCTAGCGATTCTTTCTCTTTCTTCTATTTTATACTTATAATATTTTATCTTTTTATCGGAACAAAAGGATTGAGCCCGGATAGCTCAGTCAGTAGAGCGTTAGGCTTTTAACCTAACGGTCCAGGGTTCGAGTCCCTGTTCGGGCGATCCCTTTTTTTACTTCTATTTTATACTTGGAAAATTCTATCTGTCTTCCGCGATCGGGCGATTCTTTCTCTTTCTTCTATTTTATACTTATAATATTTTATCTGTTTATCGGCACTAACGGAATGAGCCCAGAAAGCTCAGTCGGTAGAGCGATAGGCTTGTAACCTAACGGTCCAGGGTTCGAGTCCCTGTTCGGGCGATCCCTTGTTTTACTTGTATTTTATACTTGGAATATTTTGTCTGTCTTCCGCGATCGGGCGATTCTTTCTCTTTCTTCTATTTTATACTTATAATATTTTATCTGTTTATCGTCACTAACGGATTGAGACCGGATAGCTCAGTCGAAAGAGCGGTAGGCTTTTTACCTAACGGTCCAGGGTTCGAGTTCCTGTTCGGGCGATCCCTTTTTTTACTTGTATTTTATACTTGGAATATTTTATCTGTCTTCCGCAATCGGGTGATTCTTTCTCTTTCTTCTATTTCATACATATAATATTTTATCTGTTTATCGGCACTAGCGGATTGAGCCCGGATAGCTCAGTCGGTAGAGCGTTAGGCTTTTAACCTAACGGTCCAGGGTTCGAGTCCCTGTTCGGGCGATCCCTTTTTTTACTTGTATTTTATACTTGGAATATTTTATCTGTCATCCGCGATCGGGCGATTCGTTCTCTTTCTTCTATTTTATACTTATAATATTTTATCTGTTTATCGGCACTAACGGATTGAGCCCGGATAGCTCTGTAGGTAGAGCGTTAGGCTTTTAACCTAACGGTCCAGGGTTCGAGTCTCTGTTCGGGCGATCTCTTTTTTAACTTGTATTTTATACTTGGAAAATTCTATCTGTCTTCCGCGATCGGGCGATTCTTTCTCTTTCTTCTATTTTATACTTATAATATTTTATCTGTTTATTGGAACTAACGGATTGAGCCCGGATAGCTCAGTCGGTCGAGCGTTAGGCTTTTAACCTAACGGTCCAGGGTTCGAGTCCCTGTTCGGGCGATCCCTTTTTATACTTCTATTTTATACTTGGAAAATTCTATCTGTCTTCCGCGATCGGGCGATTCTTTCTCTTTCTTCTATTTTATACTTATAATATTTTATCTGTTTATCGGCACTAACGGATTGAGCCCGGATAGCTCAGTCGGTAGAGCGATAGGCTTTTAACCGAACGGTCCAGGGTTCGAGTCCCTGTTCGGGCGACTCCTTTTTTCACTTCTATTTTATACTAAGAAAATTCTATCTGTCTTCCGCGATCGGGCGATTCTTTCTCTTTCTTCTATTTTATACTTATAATATTTTATCTGTTTATCGGAACTAACGGATTGAGCCCGTATAGCTCAGTCAGTAGAGCGTTAGGCTTTTAACCTAACGGTCCAGGGTTCGAGTCCCTGTTCGGGCGATTCCTTTTTTTACTTCTATTTTATACTAGGAAAATTCTATCTGTCTTCCGCGATCGGGCGATTCTTTCTCTTTCTTCTATTTCATACTTATAATATTTTATCTGTTTATCGGAACTAACGGATTGAGCCCGGATAGCTCAGTCGGTAGAGCGTTAGGCTTTTAACCTAACGGTCCAGGGTTCGAGTCCCTGTTCGGGCGATCCCTTTTTTTACTTCTATTTTATACTTGGAAAATTCTATCTGTCTTCCGCGATCGGGCGATTCTTTCTCTTTCTTCTATTTTATACTTATAATATTTTATCTGTTTATCGGAATAACGGATTGAGCCCGGATAGCTCAGTCGGTAGAGCGTTAGGCTTTTAACCTAACGGTCCAGGGTTCGAGTCCCTGTTCGGGCGATCCCTTTTTTTACTTCTATTTTATACTTGGAAAATTCTATCTGTCTTCCGCGATCGGGCGATTCTTTCTCTTTCTTCTATTTTATACTTATAATATTTTATCTGTTTATCGGCACTAACGGATTGAGCCCGGATAGCTCAGTCGGTAGAGCGATAGGCTTTTAACCTAACGGTCCAGGGTTCGAGTCCCTGTTCGGGCGACCCCTTTTTTTACTTCTATTTTATACTAAGAAAATTCTATCTGTCTTCCGCGATCGGGCGATTCTTTCTCTTTCTTCTATTTTATACTTATAATATTTTATCTGTTTATCGGATCTAACGGATTGATCCCGGATAGCTCAGTTGTTAGAGCGTTAGGCTTTTAACCTAACGGTCCAGGGTTCGAGTCCCTGTTCGGGTGATCGCGTTTTTTACTTGTATTTTATACTTGGAATATTTTGTCTGTCTTCCGCGATCGGGCGATTCTTTCTCTTTCTTCTATTTTATACTTATAATATTTTATCTGTTTATCGGCACTAACGGATTGAGACCGGATAGCTCAGTCGGTAGAGCGGTAGGCTTTTTACCTAACGGTCCAGGGTTCGAGTTCCTGTTCGGGCGATCCCTTTTTTTACTTGTATTTTATACTTGGAATATTTTATCTGTCATCCGCGATCGGGCGATTCTTTCTCTTTCTTCTATTTTATACTTATAATATTTTATCTGTTTATCAGCACTAACGGATTGAGCCCGGATAGCTCTATAGGTAGAGCGTTAGGCTTTTAACCTAACGGTCCAGGGTTCGAGTCTCTGTTCGGGCGATCCCTTTTTTAACTTGTATTTTATACTTGGAAAATTCTATCTGTCTTCCGCGATCGGGCGATTCTTTCTCTTTCTTCTATTTTATACTTATAATATTTTATCTGTTTATCGGCACTAACGGACTGAGCCCGGATAGCTCAGTCGGTAGAGCGTTAGGCTTTTAACCTAACGGTCCAGGGTTCGAGTCCCTGTTCGGGCGATCTCTTTTTTTACTTGTATTTTATACTTGGAATATTTTATCAGTCTTCCGCGTTCGGGCGATTCTTTCTCTTTCTTCTATTTTATACTTATAATATTTTATCTGTTTATCGGCACTAACGGATTGAGCCCGGATAGCTCAGTCGGTAAAGCGTTAGGCTTTTACCCTAACGGTCCAGGGTTCGAGTCCCTGTTCGGGCGATCCCTTTTTTTACTTCTATTTTATACTTGGAAAATTCTATCTGTCTTCCGCGATCGGGCGATTCTTTCTCTTTCTACTATTTTATACTTATAATATTTTATCTTTTTATCGGACCTAACGGATTGAGCCCGGATAGCTCAGTCGGTAGAGCGTTAGGCTTTTAACCTAACGGTCAAGGGTTCGAGTCCCTGTTCGGGTGATCCCTTTTTTAACTTCTATTTAATACTTGGAAAATTCTGTCTTCCGCGATCGGGAGATTCTTTCTCTTTTTTCTATTTTATACTTATAATATTTTATCTGTATATCGGAACTAACGGATTGAGCCCGGATAGCTCAGTCGGTAGAGCGTTAGGCTTTTAACCTAACGGTCCAGGGTTCGAGTCCCTGTTCGGGCGATCTCTTTTTTTACTTGTATTTTATACTTGGAATATTTTGTCTTCCTTCCGCGATCGGGCGATTCTTTCTCTTTCTTCTATTTTATACTTATAATATTTTATCTTTTTATCGGAACTAACGGATTGAGCCCGGATAGCTCAGTCGGTAGAGCGTTAGGCTTTTAACCTAACGGTCCAGGGTTCGAGTCCCTGATCGGGCGATCCCTTTTTTTACTTGTATTTTATACTTGGAATATTTTGTCTTCCTTCCGCGATAGGGCGATTCTTTCTCTTTCTTCTATTTTATACTTATAATATTTTATCTGTTTATCGGCACTAACGGATTGAGCCCGGATAGCTCAGTCGGTAGAGCGTTAGGGTTTTAACCTAACGGTCCACGGTTCGAGTCCCTGTTCGGGCGATCTCTTTTTTTACTTGTATTTTATACTTGGAATATTTTATCTGTCTTCCGCAATCGGGCGATTCTTTCTCTTTCTTCTATTTTATACTTATAATATTTTATCTGATTTTCGGCACTAACGGTTTGAGCCCGGATAGCTCAGTCGGTAGAGCGTTAGGCTTTTAACCTAACGGTCCAGGGTTCGAGTCCCAGTTCGGGCGATCTCTTTTTTTACTTGTATTTTATACTTGGAATATTTTATCAGTCTTCCGCGTTCGGGCGATTCTTTCTCTTTCTTCTATTTTATACTTATAATATTTTATCTGTTTATCGGAACTAACGGATTGAGCCCGGATAGCTCAGTCGGTAGAGCGTTAGGCTTTTAACCTAACGGTCCAGAGTTCGAGTCCCTGTACGGGCGATCCCTTTTTTTACTTCTATTTTATACTTGGAAAATTCTATCTGTCTTCAGCGATCGTGCGATTCTTTCACTTTCTTCTATTTTATACTTATAATATTTTATCTGTTTATCGGAACTAACGGATTGAGCCCGGATAGCTCAGTCGGTAGAGCGTTAGGCTTTTAACCTAACGGTCCAGGGTTCGAGTCCCTGTTCGGGCGATCTCTTTTTTTACTTGTATTTTATACTTGGAATATTTTGTCTTCCTTCCGCGATCGGGCGATTCTTTCTCTTTCTTCTATTTTATACTTATAATATTTTATCTGTTTATCGGCACTAACGGATTGAGCCCGGATAGCTCAGTCGGTAGAGCGTTAAGGTTTTAACCTAACGGTCCAGGGTTCGAGTCTCTGTTCGGACGATCCCTTTTTTTACTTCTATTTTATACTTGGAAAATTCTATCTGTCTTCCGCGATCGGGCGATTCTTTCTCTTTCTTCTATTTTATACTTATAATATTTTATCTTTTTATCGGAACTAACGGATTGAGCCCGGATAGCTCAGTCGGTAGAGCGTTAGGCTTTTAACCTAACGGTCCAGGGTTCGAGTCCCTGATCGGGCGATCCCTTTTTTTACTTGTATTTTATACTTGGAATATTTTGTCTTCCTTCCGCGATAGGGCGATTCTTTCTTTCTTCTATTTTATACTTATAATATTTTATCTGTTTATCGGCACCAACGGATTGAGCCCGGATAGCTCAGTCGGTAGAGCGTTAGGGTTTTAACCTAACGGTCCAGGGTTCGAGTCCCTGTTCGGGCGATCTCTTTTTTTACTTGTATTTTATACTTGGAATATTTTATCAGTCTTCCGCGTTCGGGCGATTCTTTCTCTTTCTTCTATTTTATACTTATAATATTTTATCTGTTTATCGGCACTAACGGATTGAGCCCGGATAGCTCAGTCGGTAAAGCGTTAGGCTTTTACCCTAACGGTCCAGGGTTCGAGTCTCTGTTCGGGCGATCCCTTTTTTAACTTCTATTTTATACTTGGAATATTTTATCAGTCATCCGCGTTCGGGCGATTCTTTCTCTTTCTTCTATTTTATACTTATAATATTTTATCTTTTTGTCGGCACTAACGGATTGAGCCTGGATAGCTCAGTCGGTAGAGCGTTAGGGTTTTAACCTAACGGTCCAGGGTTCGAGTCCCTGTTCGGGCGATCCCTTTTTTTACTTGTATTTTATACTTGGAATATTTTGTCTTCCTTCCGCGATAGGGCGATTCTTTCTCTGTCTTCTATTTTATACTTATAATATTTTATCTGTTTATCGGCACTAACGGATTGAGCCCGGATAGCTCAGTCGGTAGAGCGTTAGGGTTTTAACCTAACGGTCCACGGTTCGAGTCCCTGTTCGGGTGATCTCTTTTTTTACTTGTATTTTATACTTGGAATATTTTATCTGTCTTCCGCAATCGGGCGATTCTTTCTCTTTCTTCTATTTTATACTTATAATATTTTATCTGATTTTCGGCACTAACGGTTTGAGCCCGGATAGCTCAGTCGGTAGAGCGTTAGGCTTTTAACCTAACGGTCCAGGGTTCGAGTCCCTGTTCGGGCGATCCCTTTTTTTACTTCTATTTTATACTTGGAAAATTCTATCTGTCTTCCGCGATCGGGCGATTCTTTCTCTTTCTTCTATTTTATACTTATAATATTTTATCTGTTTATCGGCACAAACGGAAAGAGCCCGGATAGCTCAGTCGGTAGAGCGTTAGGCTTTTAACCTAACGGTCCAGGGTTCGAGTCCCTGTTCGGGCGATCTCTTTCTTTACTTGTAATTTATACTTGGAATATTCTATCTGTCTTCCGCGAACGGGCGATTCTTTCTCTTTCTTCTATTTTATACTTATAATATTTTATCTGTTTATCGGCACTAACGGATTTAGCCCGGATAGCTCTGTAGGTAGAGCGTTAGGCTTTTAACCTATCGGTCCAGGGCTCAAGTCTCAGTTCGGGCGATCCCTTTTTTAACTTGTATTTTATACTTGGAAAATTCTATCTGTCTTCCGCGATCGGGCGATTCTTTCTCTTTCTTCTATTTTATACTTATAATACTTTATCTGTTTATCGGCACTAACGGATTGAGCCCGTATAGCTCAGTCGGTAGAGCATTAGGCTTTTAACCTAACGGTCCAGGGTTCGAGAGCCTGTTCGGGCGATCCCTTTTTTTACTTCTATTTAATACTTAGAAAATTCGATCTGTCTTCTGCGATCGGGTGATTCTTTCTCTTTCTTCTATTTTATACTTATAATATTTTATCTGTTTATCGGCACTAACGGATTGAGCCCGTATAGCTCACTCGGTAGAGCATTAGGCTTTTAACCTAACGGTCCAGGGTTCGAGTGCCTGTTCGGGCGATCCCTTTTTTTACTTCTATTTAATACTTAGAAAATTCGATCTGTCTTCTGCGATCGGGTGATTCTTTCTCTTTCTTCTATTTTATACTTATAATATTTTATCTGTTTATCGAAACTAACGGATTGAGCCCGGATAGCTCTGTAGGTAGAGCGTTAGGCTTTTAACCTAACGGTCCAGGGTTCGAGTCCCTGTTCGGGCGATCCCTTATTTTACTTCTATTTAATACTTGGAAAATTCGATCCGTCTTCCGCGATCGGGTGATTCTTTCTCTTTCTTCTATTTTATACTTATAATATTTTATCTGTTTATCGGCACTAACGGATTGAGCCCGGATAGCTCAGTCGGTAGAGCGTTAGGCTTTTAACCTAACGGTCCAGGGTTCGAGTCCCTGTTCGGGCGATCCCTTTTTTTACTTCTATTTTATACTTGGAAAATTCTATCTGTCTTCCGCGATCGGGCGATTCTTTCTCTTTCTTCTATTTTATACTTATAATATTTTATCTGTTTATCGGCACTAACGGATTGAGCCCGGATAGCTCAGTCGGTAGAGCGTTAGGCTTTTACCCTAACGGTCCAGGGTTCGAGTCCCTGTTCGGCGATCCCTTGTTTTTCTTGTATTTTATACTTGGAATATTTTGTCTGTCTTCCGCGATCGGGCGATTCTTTCTCTTTCTTCTATTTTATACTTATAATATTTTATCTGTTTATCGGCACTAACGGATTGAGACCGGATAGCTCAGTCGGTAGAGCGGTAGGCTTTTTACCTAACGGTCCAGGGTTCGAGTTCCTGTTCGGGCGATCCCTTTTTTTACTTGTATTTTATACTTGGAATATTTTATCTGTCTTCCGCGATCGGGTGATTCTTTCTCTTTTTTCTATTTTATACATATAATATTTTATCTGTTTATCGGCACTAACGGCTTGAGCCCGGATAGCTCTGCAGGTAGAGCGTTAGGCTTTTAACCTAACGGTCCAGGGTTCGAGTCTCTGTTCGGGCGATCGCTTTTTTAATTTGTATTTTCTACTTGGAAAATTCTATCTGTCTTGCGCGATCGGGCGATTCTTTCTCTTTCTTCTATTTTATACTTATAATATTTTATCTGTTTATCGGCACTAACGGATTGAGCCCGGATAGCTCAGTCGGTAGAGCGTTAGGCTTTTAACCTAACGGTCCAGGGTTCGAGTCCCTGTTCGGGCGATCTCTTTTTTTACTTGTATTTTATACTTGGAATATTTTGTCTTCCTTCCGCGATAGGGCGATTCTTTCTCTTTCTTCTATTTTATACTTATAATATTTTATCTTTTTATCGGAACTAACGGATTGAGCCCGGATAGCTCAGTCGGTAGAGCGTTAGGCTTTTAACCTAACGGTCCAGGGTTCGAGTCCCTGTTCGGGCGATCTCTTTTTTTACTTGTATTTTATACTTGGAATATTTTGTCTTCCTTCCGCGATCGGGCGATTCTTTCTCTTTCTTCTATTTTATACTTATAATATTTTATCTTTTTATCGGAACTAACGGATTGAGCCCGGATAGCTCAGTCGGTAGAGCGTTAGGCTTTTAACCTAACGGTCCAGGGTTCGAGTCCCTGATCGGGCGATCCCTTTTTTTACTTGTATTTTATACTTGGAATATTTTGTCTTCCTTCCGCGATAGGGCGATTCTTTCTCTTTCTTCTATTTTATACTTATAATATTTTATCTGTTTATCGGCACTAACGGATTGAGCCCGGATAGCTCAGTCGGTAGAGCGTTAGGGTTTTAACCTAACGGTCCAGGGTTCGAGTCCCTGTTCGGGAGATCTCTTTTTTTATTTGTATTTTATACTTGGAATATTTTATCAGTCATCCGCGTTCGGGCGATTCTTTCTCTTTCTTCTATTTTATACTTATAATATTTTATCTTTTTGTCGGCACTAACGGATTGAGCCCGGATAGCTCAGTCGGTAGAGCGTTAGGGTTTTAACCTAACGGTCCAGGGTTCGAGTCCCTGTTCGGGCGATCCCTTTTTTTACTTGTATTTTATACTTGGAATATTTTGTCTTCCTTCCGCGATAGGGCGATTCTTTCTCTGTCTTCTATTTTATACTTATAATATTTTATCTGTTTATCGGCACTAACGGATTGAGCCCGGATAGCTCAGTCGGTAGAGCGTTAGGGTTTTAACCTAACGGTCCACGGTTCGAGTCCCTGTTCGGGCGATCTCTTTTTTTACTTGTATTTTATACTTGGAATATTTTATCTGTCTTCCGCAATCGGGCGATTCTTTCTCTTTCTTCTATTTTATACTTATAATATTTTATCTGATTTTCGGCACTAACGGTTTGAGCCCGGATAGCTCAGTCGGTAGAGCGTTAGGCTTTTAACCTAACGGTCCAGGGTTCGAGTCCCTGTTCGGGCGATCCCTTTTTTTACTTCTATTTTATACTTGGAAAATTCTATCTGTCTTCCGCGATCGGGCGATTCTTTCTCTGTCTTCTATTTTATACTTATAATATTTTAACTGTTTATCGGCACTAACGGATTGAGCCCGGATAGCTCAGTCGGTAGAGCGTTAGGGTTTTAACCTAACGGTCCACGGTTCGAGTCCCTGTTCGGGCGATCTCTTTTTTTACTTGTATTTTATACTTGGAATATTTTATCTGTCTTCCGCAATCGGGCGATTCTTTCTCTTTCTTCTATTTTATACTTATAATATTTTATCTGATTTTCGGCACTAACGGTTTGAGCCCGGATAGCTCAGTCGGTAGAGCGTTAGGCTTTTAACCTAACGGTCCAGGGTTCGAGTCCCAGTTCGGGCGATCTCTTTTTTTACTTGTATTTTATACTTGGAATATTTTATCAGTCTTCCGCGTTCGGGCGATTCTTTCTCTTTCTTCTATTTTATACTTATAATATTTTATCTGTTTATCGGCACTAACGGATTGAGCCCGGATAGCTCAGTCGGTAAAGCGTTAGGCTTTTACCCTAACGGTCCAGGGTTCGAGTCCCTGTTCGGGCGATCCCTTTTTTTACTTCTATTTTATACTTGGAAAATTCTATCTGTCTTCCGCGATCGGGCGATTCTTTCTCTTTCTACTATTTTATACTTATAATATTTTATCTTTTTATCGGAACTAACGGATTGAGCCCGGATAGCTCAGTCGGTAGAGCGTTAGGCTTTTAACCTAACGGTCCAGAGTTCGAGTCCCTGTACGGGCGATCCCTTTTTTTACTTCTATTTTATACTTGGAAAATTCTATCTGTCTTCAGCGATCGTGCGATTCTTTCACTTTCTTCTATTTTATACTTATAATATTTTATCTGTTTATCGGAACTAACGGATTGAGCCCGGATAGCTCAGTCGGTAGAGCGTTAGGCTTTTAACCTAACGGTCCAGGGTTCGAGTCCCTGTTCGGGCGATCTCTTTTTTTACTTGTATTTTATACTTGGAATATTTTGTCTTCCTTCCGCGATCGGGCGATTCTTTCTCTTTCTTCTATTTTATACTTATAATATTTTATCTGTTTATCGGCACTAACGGATTGAGCCCGGATAGCTCAGTCGGTAGAGCGTTAAGGTTTTAACCTAACGGTCCAGGGTTCGAGTCTCTGTTCGGACGATCCCTTTTTTTACTTCTATTTTATACTTGGAAAATTCTATCTGTCTTCCGCGATCGGGCGATTCTTTCTCTTTCTTCTATTTTATACTTATAATATTTTATCTTTTTATCGGAACTAACGGATTGAGCCCGGATAGCTCAGTCGGTAGAGCGTTAGGCTTTTAACCTAACGGTCCAGGGTTCGAGTCCCTGATCGGGCGATCCCTTTTTTTACTTGTATTTTATACTTGGAATATTTTGTCTTCCTTCCGCGATAGGGCGATTCTTTCTTTCTTCTATTTTATACTTATAATATTTTATCTGTTTATCGGCACTAACGGATTGAGCCCGGATAGCTCAGTCGGTAGAGCGTTAGGGTTTTAACCTAACGGTCCAGGGTTCGAGTCCCTGTTCGGGCGATCTCTTTTTTTACTTGTATTTTATACTTGGAATATTTTATCAGTCTTCCGCGTTCGGGCGATTCTTTCTCTTTCTTCTATTTTATACTTATAATATTTTATCTGTTTATCGGCACTAACGGATTGAGCCCGGATAGCTCAGTCGGTAAAGCGTTAGGCTTTTACCCTAACGGTCCAGGGTTCGAGTCTCTGTTCGGGCGATCCCTTTTTTAACTTCTATTTTATACTTGGAATATTTTATCAGTCATCCGCGTTCGGGCGATTCTTTCTCTTTCTTCTATTTTATACTTATAATATTTTATCTTTTTGTCGGCACTAACGGATTGAGCCCGGATAGCTCAGTCGGTAGAGCGTTAGGGTTTTAACCTAACGGTCCAGGGTTCGAGTCCCTGTTCGGGCGATCCCTTTTTTTACTTGTATTTTATACTTGGAATATTTTGTCTTCCTTCCGCGATAGGGCGATTCTTTCTCTGTCTTCTATTTTATACTTATAATATTTTATCTGTTTATCGGCACTAACGGATTGAGCCCGGATAGCTCAGTCGGTAGAGCGTTAGGGTTTTAACCTAACGGTCCACGGTTCGAGTCCCTGTTCGGGTGATCTCTTTTTTTACTTGTATTTTATACTTGGAATATTTTATCTGTCTTCCGCAATCGGGCGATTCTTTCTCTTTCTTCTATTTTATACTTATAATATTTTATCTGATTTTCGGCACTAACGGTTTGAGCCCGGATAGCTCAGTCGGTAGAGCGTTAGGCTTTTAACCTAACGGTCCAGGGTTCGAGTCCCTGTTCGGGCGATCCCTTTTTTTACTTCTATTTTATACTTGGAAAATTCTATCTGTCTTCCGCGATCGGGCGATTCTTTCTTCTATTTTATACTTATAATATTTTATCTGTTTATCGGCACAAACGGAAAGAGCCCGGATAGCTCAGTCGGTAGAGCATTAGGCTTTTAACCTAACGATCCAGGGTTCGAGAGCCTGTTCGGGCGATCCCTTTTTTTACTTCTATTTAATACTTAGAAAATTCGATCTGTCTTCTGCGATCGGGTGATTCTTTCTCTTTCTTCTATTTTATACTTATAATATTTTATCTGTTTATCGGCACTAACGGATTGAGCCCGTATAGCTCACTCGGTAGAGCATTAGGCTTTTAACCTAACGGTCCAGGGTTCGAGTGCCTGTTCGGGCGATCCCTTTTTTTACTTCTATTTAATACTTAGAAAATTCGATCTGTCTTCTGCGATCGGGTGATTCTTTCTCTTTCTTCTATTTTATACTTGTAATATTTTATCTGTTTATCGAAACTAACGGATTGAGCCCGGATAGCTCTGTAGGTAGAGCGTTAGGCTTTTAACCTAACGGTCCAGGGTTCGAGTCCCTGTTCGGGCGATCCCTTATTTTACTTCTATTTAATACTTGGAAAATTCGATCCGTCTTCCGCGATCGGGTGATTCTTTCTCTTTCTTCTATTTTATACTTATAATATTTTATCTGTTTATCGGCACTAACGGATTGAGCCCGGATAGCTCAGTCGGTAGAGCGTTAGGCTTTTAACCTAACGGTCCAGGGTTCGAGTCCCTGTTCGGGCGATCCCTTTTTTTACTTCTATTTTATACTTGGAAAATTCTATCTGTCTTCCGCGATCGGGCGATTCTTTCTCTTTCTTCTATTTTATACTTATAATACTTAATCTGTTTATCGGCACTAACGGATTGAGCCCGGATAGCTCAGTCGGCAGAGCGTTAGGCTTTTACCCTAACGGTCCAGGGTTCGAGTCCCTGTTCGGCGATCCCTTGTTTTTCTTGTATTTTATACTTGGAATATTTTGTCTGTCTTCCGCAATCGGGCGATTCTTTCTCTTTCTTCTATTTTATACTTATAATATTTTATCTGATTTTCGGCACTAACGGTTTGAGCCCGGATAGCTCAGTCGGTAGAGCGTTAGGCTTTTAACCTAACGGTCCAGGGTTCGAGTCCCAGTTCGGGCGATCTCTTTTTTTACTTGTATTTTATACTTGGAATATTTTATCAGTCTTCAGCGATCGTGCGATTCTTTCACTTTCTTCTATTTTATACTTATAATATTTTATCTGTTTATCGGAACTAACGGATTGAGCCCGGATAGCTCAGTCGGTAGAGCGTTAGGCTTTTAACCTAACGGTCCAG
Source organism: Parasteatoda tepidariorum (assembly GCF_982258835.1). Classification (NCBI taxonomy): domain Eukaryota; kingdom Metazoa; phylum Arthropoda; class Arachnida; order Araneae; family Theridiidae; genus Parasteatoda; species Parasteatoda tepidariorum. The sequence continues at coordinate 47,605,721 of NC_141756.1, forward strand.
GGTTCGAGTCCCTGTTCGGGCGATCTCTTTTTTTACTTGTATTTTATACTTGGAATATTTTGTCTTCCTTCCGCGATCGGGCGATTCTTTCTCTTTCTTCTATTTTATACTTATAATATTTTATCTGTTTATCGGCACTAACGGATTGAGCCCGGATAGCTCAGTCGGTAGAGCGTTAAGGTTTTAACCTAACGGTCCAGGGTTCGAGTCTCTGTTCGGACGATCCCTTTTTTTACTTCTATTTTATACTTGGAAAATTCTATCTGTCTTCCGCGATCGGGCGATTCTTTCTTTTTCTTCTATTTTATACTTATAATATTTTATCTTTTTATCGGAACTAACGGATTGAGCCCGGATAGCTCAGTCGGTAGAGCGTTAGGCTTTTAACCTAACGGTCCAGGGTTCGAGTCCCTGATCGGGCGATCCCTTTTTTTACTTGTATTTTATACTTGGAATATTTTGTCTTCCTTCCGCGATAGGGCGATTCTTTCTTTCTTCTATTTTATACTTATAATATTTTATCTGTTTATCGGCACTAACGGATTGAGCCCGGATAGCTCAGTCGGTAGAGCGTTAGGGTTTTAACCTAACGGTCCAGGGTTCGAGTCCCTGTTCGGGCGATCTCTTTTTTTACTTGTATTTTATACTTGGAATATTTTATCAGTCTTCCGCGTTCGGGCGATTCTTTCTCTTTCTTCTATTTTATACTTATAATATTTTATCTGTTTATCGGCACTAACGGATTGAGCCCGGATAGCTCAGTCGGTAAAGCGTTAGGCTTTTACCCTAACGGTCCAGGGTTCGAGTCTCTGTTCGGGCGATCCCTTTTTTAACTTCTATTTTATACTTGGAATATTTTATCAGTCATCCGCGTTCGGGCGATTCTTTCTCTTTCTTCTATTTTATACTTATAATATTTTATCTTTTTGTCGGCACTAACGGATTGAGCCCGGATAGCTCAGTCGGTAGAGCGTTAGGGTTTTAACCTAACGGTCCAGGGTTCGAGTCCCTGTTCGGGCGATCCCTTTTTTTACTTGTATTTTATACTTGGAATATTTTGTCTTCCTTCCGCGATAGGGCGATTCTTTCTCTGTCTTCTATTTTATACTTATAATATTTTATCTGTTTATCGGCACTAACGGATTGAGCCCGGATAGCTCAGTCGGTAGAGCGTTAGGGTTTTAACCTAACGGTCCACGGTTCGAGTCCCTGTTCGGGTGATCTCTTTTTTTACTTGTATTTTATACTTGGAATATTTTATCTGTCTTCCGCAATCGGGCGATTCTTTCTCTTTCTTCTATTTTATACTTATAATATTTTATCTGATTTTCGGCACTAACGGTTTGAGCCCGGATAGCTCAGTCGGTAGAGCGTTAGGCTTTTAACCTAACGGTCCAGGGTTCGAGTCCCTGTTCGGGCGATCCCTTTTTTTACTTCTATTTTATACTTGGAAAATTCTATCTGTCTTCCGCGATCGGGCGATTCTTTCTTCTATTTTATACTTATAATATTTTATCTGTTTATCGGCACAAACGGAAAGAGCCCGGATAGCTCAGTCGGTAGAGCATTAGGCTTTTAACCTAACGGTCCAGGGTTCGAGAGCCTGTTCGGGCGATCCCTTTTTTTACTTCTATTTAATACTTAGAAAATTCGATCTGTCTTCTGCGATCGGGTGATTCTTTCTCTTTCTTCTATTTTATACTTATAATATTTTATCTGTTTATCGGCACTAACGGATTGAGCCCGTATAGCTCACTCGGTAGAGCATTAGGCTTTTAACCTAACGGTCCAGGGTTCGAGTGCCTGTTCGGGCGATCCCTTTTTTTACTTCTATTTAATACTTAGAAAATTCGATCTGTCTTCTGCGATCGGGTGATTCTTTCTCTTTCTTCTATTTTATACTTGTAATATTTTATCTGTTTATCGAAACTAACGGATTGAGCCCGGATAGCTCTGTAGGTAGAGCGTTAGGCTTTTAACCTAACGGTCCAGGGTTCGAGTCCCTGTTCGGGCGATCCCTTATTTTACTTCTATTTAATACTTGGAAAATTCGATCCGTCTTCCGCGATCGGGTGATTCTTTCTCTTTCTTCTATTTTATACTTATAATATTTTATCTGTTTATCGGCACTAACGGATTGAGCCCGGATAGCTCAGTCGGTAGAGCGTTAGGCTTTTAACCTAACGGTCCAGGGTTCGAGTCCCTGTTCGGGCGATCCCTTTTTTTACTTCTATTTTATACTTGGAAAATTCTATCTGTCTTCCGCGATCGGGCGATTCTTTCTCTTTCTTCTATTTTATACTTATAATATTTAATCTGTTTATCGGCACTAACGGATTGAGCCCGGATAGCTCAGTCGGTAGAGCGTTAGGCTTTTACCCTAACGGTCCAGGGTTCGAGTCCCTGTTCGGCGATCCCTTGTTTTTCTTGTATTTTATACTTGGAATATTTTGTCTGTCTTCCGCGATCGGGCGATTCTTTCTCTTTCTTCTATTTTATACTTATAATATTTTATCTGTTTATCGGCACTAACGGATTGAGACCGGATAGCTCAGTCGGTAGAGCGGTAGGCTTTTTACCTAACGGTCCAGGGTTCGAGTTCCTGTTCGGGCGATCCCTTTTTTTACTTGTATTTTATACTTGGAATATTTTATCTGTCTTCCGCGATCGGGTGATTCTTTCTCTTTTTTCTATTTTATACATATAATATTTTATCTGTTTATCGGCACTAACGGCTTGAGCCCGGATAGCTCTGCAGGTAGAGCGTTAGGCTTTTAACCTAACGGTCCAGGGTTCGAGTCTCTGTTCGGGCGATCGCTTTTTTAATTTGTATTTTCTACTTGGAAAATTCTATCTGTCTTGCGCGATCGGGCGATTCTTTCTCTTTCTTCTATTTTATACTTATAATATTTTATCTGTTTATCGGCACTAACGGATTGAGCCCGGATAGCTCAGTCGGTAGAGCGTTAGGCTTTTAACCTAACGGTCCAGGGTTCGAGTCCCTGTTCGGGCGATCTCTTTTTTTACTTGTATTTTATACTTGGAATATTTTATCAGTCATCCGCGTTCGGGCGATTCTTTCTCCTTCTTCTATTTTATACTTATAATATTTTATGTGTTTATCGGCACTAGCCGTTTGAGCCCGGATAGCTCAGTCGGTAGAGCGTTAGGCTTTTACCCTAACGGTCCAGGGTTCGAGTCCCTGTTCGGGCGATCTCTTTTTTTACTTGTATTTTATACTTGGAATATTTTATCAGTCTTCCGCGATCGGGCGATTCTTTCTCTTTCTTCTATTTTATACTTATAATATTTTATCTGTTTATCGGAACTAACGGAATGAGCCCGGATAGCTCAGACGGTAGAGCGTTAGGCTTTTAACCTAACGGTCCAGGGTTAGAGTCCCTGTTCGGGGGATCCCTTTTTTTACTTCTATTTTATACTTGGAAAATTCTATCTGTCTTCCGCGATCGGCTGATTCTTTCTCTTTCTTCTATTTTATACTTATAATATTTTATCTTTTTATCGGAACTAACTTATTGAGCCCGGATAGCTCAGTCGTTAGAGCGTTAGGCTTTTAACCTAACGGTCCAGGGTTCGAGTCCCTGTTCGGGCGATCCCTTTTTTTACTTCTATTTTATACTTGGAAAATTCTATCTGTCTTCCGCGATCGGGCGATTCTTTCTCTTTCTTCTATTTTATACTTATAATATTTTATCTTTTTATCGGAACAAACGGATTGAGCCCGGATAGCTCAGTCGGTAGAGCGTTAGGCTTTTAACCTAACGGTCCAGGGTTCGAGTCCCTGTTCGGGCGATCCCTTTTTTTACTTCTATTTTATACTTGGAAAATTCTATCTGTCTTCCGCGATCGGGCGATTCTTTCTCTTTCTTCTATTTTATACTTATAATATTTTATCTTTTTATCGGAACTAACGGATTGAGCCCGGATAGCTCAGTCGGTAGAGCGTTAGGCTTTTAACCTAACGGTCCAGGGTTCGAGTCCCTGATCGGGCGATCTCTTTTTTTACTTGTATTTTATACTTGGAATATTTTATCAGTCATCCGCCTTCGGGCAATTCTTTCTCCTTCTTCTATTTTAAACTTATAATATTTTATCTGTTTATCGGCACTAACCGTTTGAGCCCGGATAGCTCAGTCGGTAGAGCGTTAGGCTTTTACCCTAACGGTCCAGGGATCGAGTCCCTGTTCGGGCGATCTCTTTATTTACTTGTATTTTATACTCGGAATATTTTGTCTTCCTTCCGCGATCGGGCGATTCTTTCTCTTTCTTCTATTTTATACTTAAAATATTTTATCTGTTTATCGGCACTTACGGATTGAGCCCGGATAGCTCAGTCGGTAGAGCGTTAGGGTTTTAACCTAACGGTCCAGGGTTCGAGTCTCTGTTCGGACGATTCCTTTTTTTACTTCTATTTTATACTTGGAAAATTCTCTCTGTCTTCCGCGATCGGGCGATTCTTTCTCTTTCTTCTATTTTATACTTATAATACTTTATCTTTTTATCGGAACTAACGGATTGAGCCCGGATAGCTCAGTCGGTAGAGAGTTAGGCTTTTAACCTAACGGTCCAGAGTTCGAGTCCCTGTTCGGGCGATCCCTTTTTTACTTCTATTTTATACTTGGAAAATTCTATCTGTCTTCCGCGATCGGGCGATTCTTTCTCTTTCTTCTATTTTATACTTATAATATTTTATCTGTTTATCGGAACTAACGGAATGAGCCCGGATAGCTCAGACGGTAGAGCGTTAGGCTTTTAACCTAACGGTCCAGGGTTAGAGTCCCTGTTCGGGGGATCCCTTTTTTTACTTCTATTTTATACTTGGAAAACTCTATCTGTCTTCCGCGATCGGGTGATTCTTTCTCTTTCTTCTATTTTATACTTATAATATTTTATCTTTTTATCGGGACTAACGGATTGAGCCCGGATAGCTCAGTCGTTAGAGCGTTAGGCTTTTAACCTAACGGTCCAGGGTTCGAGTCCTTGTTCGGGCGATCCCTTTTTTTACTTCTATTTTATACTTGGAAAATTCTATCTGTCTTCCGCGATCGGGCGATTCTTTCTCTTTCTTCTATTTTATACTTATAATATTTTATCTTTTTATCGGAACAAACGGATTGAGCCCGGATAGCTCAGTCGGTAGAGCGTTAGGCTTTTAACCTAACGGTCCAGGGTTCGAGTCCCTGTTCGGGCGATCCCTTTTTTTACTTCTATTTTATACTTGGAAAATTCTATCTGTCTTCCGCGATCGGGCGATTCTTTCTCTTTCTTCTATTTTATACTTATAATATTTTATCTTTTTATCGGAACTAACGGATTGAGCCCGGATAGCTCAGTCGGTAGAGCGTTAGGCTTTTAACCTAACGGTCCAGGGTTCGAGTCCCTGTTCGGGCGATCCCTTTTTTTACTTCTATTTTATACTTGGAAAATTCTATCTGTCTTCCGCGATCGGGCGATTCTTTCTCTTTCTTCTATTTTATACTTATAATATTATATCTTTTTATCGGAACTAACGGCTTGAGCCCGGATAGCTCTGCAGGTAGAGCGTTAGGCTTTTAACCTAACGGTCCAGGGATCGAGTCTCTGTTCGGGCGATCCCTTTTTAACTTGTATTTTATACTTGGAAAATTCTATCTGTCTTGCGCGATCGGGCGATTCTTTCTCTTTCCTCTATTTTATACTTATAATATTTTATCTGTTTATCGGCACTAACGGATTGAGCCCGGATAGCTCAGTCGGTAGAGCATTAGGCTATTAACCTAACGGTCCTGGGTTCGAGTCCCTGTTCGGGCGATCCCTTTTTTTACTTCTATTTAATACTTGGAAAATTCGATCTGTCTTCCGCGATCGGGTGATTCTTTCTCTTTCTTCTATTTTATACTTATAATATTTTATCTGTTTATCGGCACTAACGGATTGAGCCCGGATAGCTCAGTCGGTAGAGCGTTAGGCTTTTAACCTAACGGTCCAGGGTTCGAGTCCCTGTTCGGGCGATCTCTTTTTTTACTTGTATTTTATACTTGGAATATTTTATCAGTCATCCGCGTTCGGGCGATTCTTTCTCCTTCTTCTATTTTATACTTATAATATTTTATGTGTTTATCGGCACTAGCCGTTTGAGCCCGGATAGCTCAGTCGGTAGAGCGTTAGGCTTTTACCCTAACGGTCCAGGGTTCGAGTCCCTGTTCGGGCGATCTCTTTTTTTACTTGTATTTTATACTTGGAATATTTTATCAGTCTTCCGCGATCGGGCGATTCTTTCTCTTTCTTCTATTTTATACTTATAATATTTTATCTGTTTATCGGAACTAACGGAATGAGCCCGGATAGCTCAGACGGTAGAGCGTTAGGCTTTTAACCTAACGGTCCAGGGTTAGAGTCCCTGTTCGGGGGATCCCTTTTTTTACTTCTATTTTATACTTGGAAAATTCTATCTGTCTTCCGCGATCGGCTGATTCTTTCTCTTTCTTCTATTTTATACTTATAATATTTTATCTTTTTATCGGAACTAACTTATTGAGCCCGGATAGCTCAGTCGTTAGAGCGTTAGGCTTTTAACCTAACGGTCCAGGGTTCGAGTCCCTGTTCGGGCGATCCCTTTTTTTACTTCTATTTTATACTTGGAAAATTCTATCTGTCTTCCGCGATCGGGCGATTCTTTCTCTTTCTTCTATTTTATACTTATAATATTTTATATTTTTATCGGAACAAACGGATTGAGCCCGGATAGCTCAGTCGGTAGAGCGTTAGGCTTTTAACCTAACGGTCCAGGGTTCGAGTCCCTGTTCGGGCGATCCCTTTTTTTACTTCTATTTTATACTTGGAAAATTCTATCTGTCTTCCGCGATCGGGCGATTCTTTCTCTTTCTTCTATTTTATACTTATAATATTTTATCTTTTTATCGGAACTAACGGATTGAGCCCGGATAGCTCAGTCGGTAGAGCGTTAGGCTTTTAACCTAACGGTCCAGGGTTCGAGTCCCTGTTCGGGCGATCTCTTTTTTTACTTGTATTTTATACTTGGAATATTTTATCAGTCATCCGCCTTCGGGCAATTCTTTCTCCTTCTTCTATTTTAAACTTATAATATTTTATCTGTTTATCGGCACTAACCGTTTGAGCCCGGATAGCTCAGTCGGTAGAGCGTTAGGCTTTTACCCTAACGGTCCAGGGATCGAGTCCCTGTTCGGGCGATCTCTTTATTTACTTGTATTTTATACTCGGAATATTTTGTCTTCCTTCCGCGATCGGGCGATTCTTTCTCTTTCTTCTATTTTATACTTAAAATATTTTATCTGTTTATCGGCACTTACGGATTGAGCCCGGATAGCTCAGTCGGTAGAGCGTTAGGGTTTTAACCTAACGGTCCAGGGATCGAGTCTCTGTTCGGACGATCCCTTTTTTTACTTCTATTTTATACTTGGAAAATTCTCTCTGTCTTCCGCGATCGGGCGATTCTTTCTCTTTCTTCTATTTTATACTTATAATACTTTATCTTTTTATCGGAACTAACGGATTGAGCCCGGATAGCTCAGTCGGTAGAGAGTTAGGCTTTTAACCTAACGGTCCAGGGTTCGAGTCCCTGTTCGGGCGATCCCTTTTTTACTTCTATTTTATACTTGGAAAATTCTATCTGTCTTCCGCGATCGGGCGATTCTTTCTCTTTCTTCTATTTTATACTTATAATATTTTATCTGTTTATCGGAACTAACGGAATGAGCCCGGATAGCTCAGACGGTAGAGCGTTAGGCTTTTAACCTAACGGTCCAGGGTTAGAGTCCCTGTTCGGGGGATCCCTTTTTTTACTTCTATTTTATACTTGGAAAACTCTATCTGTCTTCCGCGATCGGGTGATTCTTTCTCTTTCTTCTATTTTATACTTATAATATTTTATCTTTTTATCGGGACTAACGGATTGAGCCCGGATAGCTCAGTCGTTAGAGCGTTAGGCTTTTAACCTAACGGTCCAGGGTTCGAGTCCCTGTTCGGGCGATCCCTTTTTTTACTTCTATTTTATACTTGGAAAATTCTATCTGTCTTCCGCGATCGGGCGATTCTTTCTCTTTCTTCTATTTTATACTTATAATATTTTATCTTTTTATCGGAACAAACGGATTGAGCCCGGATAGCTCAGTCGGTAGAGCGTTAGGCTTTTAACCTAACGGTCCAGGGTTCGAGTCCCTGTTCGGGCGATCCCTTTTTTTACTTCTATTTTATACTTGGAAAATTCTATCTGTCTTCCGCGATCGGGCGATTCTTTCTCTTTCTTCTATTTTATACTTATAATATTTTATCTTTTTATCGGAACTAACGGATTGAGCCCGGATAGCTCAGTCGGTAGAGCGTTAGGCTTTTAACCTAACGGTCCAGGGTTCGAGTCCCTGTTCGGGCGATCCCTTTTTTTACTTCTATTTTATACTTTTAAAATTCTATCTGTCTTCCGCGATCGGGCGATTCTTTCTCTTTCTTCTATTTTATACTTATAATATTATATCTTTTTATCGGAACTAACGGCTTGAGCCCGGATAGCTCTGCAGGTAGAGCGTTAGGCTTTTAACCTAACGGTCCAGGGATCGAGTCTCTGTTCGGGCGATCCCTTTTTAACTTGTATTTTATACTTGGAAAATTCTATCTGTCTTGCGCGATCGGGCGATTCTTTCTCTTTCCTCTATTTTATACTTATAATGTTTTATCTGTTTATCGGCACTAACGGATTGAGCCCGGATAGCTCAGTCGGTAGAGCATTAGGCTATTAACCTAACGGTCCTGGGTTCGAGTCCCTGTTCGGGCGATCCCTTTTTTTACTTCTATTTAATACTTGGAAAATTCGATCTGTCTTCCGCGATCGGGTGATTCTTTCTCTTTCTTCTATTTTATACTTATAATATTTTATCTGTTTATCGGCACTAACGGATTGAGCCCGGATAGCTCAGTCGGTAGAGCGTTAGGCTTTTAACCTAACGGGCCAGGGTTCGAGTCCCTGTTCGGGCGATCTCTTTTTTTACTTGTATTTTATACTTGGAATATTTTATCAGTCATCCGCGTTCGGGCGATTCTTTCTCCTTCTTCTATTTTATACTTATAATATTTTATCTGTTTATCGGCACTAACGGTTTGAGCCCGGATAGCTCAGACGGTAGAGCGTTAGGCTTTTAGCCTAACGGTCCAGGGTTAGAGTCCTTGTTCGGGGGATCCCTTTTTTTACTTCTATTTTATACTTGGAAAATTCTATCTGTCTTCCGCGATCGGGTGATTCTTTCTCTTTCTTCTATTTTATACTTATAATATTTTATCTTTTTATCGGAACAAACGGATTGAGCCCGGATAGCTCAGACGGTAGAGCGTTAGGCTTTTAACCTAACGGTCCAGGGTTCGAGTCCCTGTTCGGGCGATCCCTTTTTTTACTTCTATTTTATACTTGGAAAATTCTATCTGTCTTCCGCGATCGGGCGATTCTTTCTCTTTCTTCTATTTTATACTTATAATATTTTATCTTTTTATCATAACTAACGGATTGAGCCCGGATAGCTCAGTCGGTAGAGCGTTAGGCTTTTAACCTAACGGTCCACGGTTCGAGTCCCTGTTCGGGCGATCCCTTTTTTTACTTCTATTTTATACTTGGAAAATTCTATCTGTCTTCCGCGATCGGGCGATTCTTTCTCTTTCTTCTATTTTATACTTATAATATTTTATCTTTTTATCGGAACTAACGGTTTGAGCCCGGATAGCTCTGCAGGTAGAGCGTTAGACTTTTAACCTAACGGTCCAGGGTTCGAGTCTCTGTTCGGGCGATCCCTTTTTTAACTTGTATTTTATACTTGGAAAATTCTATCTGTCTTGCGCGATCGGGCGATTCTTTCTCTTTCCTCTATTTTATACTTATAATATTTTATCTGTTTATCGGCACTAACCGTTTGAGCCCGGATAGCTCAGTCGGTAGAGCGTTAGGCTTTTACCCTAACGGTCCAGGGATCGAGTCCCTGTTCGGGCGATCTCTTTATTTACTTGTATTTTATACTCGGAATATTTTGTCTTCCTTCCACGATCGGGCGATTCTTTCTCTTTCTTCTATTTTATACTTAAAATATTTTATCTGTTTATCGGCACTTACGGATTGAGCCCGGATAGCTCAGTCGGTAGAGCGTTAGGGTTTTAACCTAACGGTCCAGGGTTCGAGTCTCTGTTCGGACGATCCCTTTTTTTACTTCTATTTTATACTTGGAAAATTCTCTCTGTCTTCCGCGATCGGGCGATTCTTTCTCTTTCTTCTATTTTATACTTATAATACTTTATCTTTTTATCGGAACTAACGGATTGAGCCCGGATAGCTCATTCGGTAGAGAGTTAGGCTTTTAACCTAACGGTCCAGGGTTCGAGTCCCTGTTCGGGCGATCCCTTTTTTACTTCTATTTTATACTTGGAAAATTCTATCTGTCTTCCGCGATCGGGCGATTCTTTCTCTTTCTTCTATTTTATACTTATAATATTTTATCTGTTTATCGGAACTAACGGAATGAGCCCGGATAGCTCAGACGGTAGAGCGTTAGGATTTTAACCTAACGGTCCAGGGTTAGAGTCACTGTTCGGAGGATCCCTTTTTTTACTTCTATTTTATACTTGGAAAATTCTATCTGTCTTCCGCGATCGGGTGATGCCTTCTCTTTCTTCTATTTTATACTTATAATATTTTATCTTTTTATCGGAACTAACGGATTGAGCCCGGATAGCTCAGTCGTTAGAGCGTTAGGCTTTTAACCTAACGGTCCAGGGTTCGAGTCCCTGTTCGGGCGATCCCTTTTTTTACTTCTATTTTATACTTGGAAAATTCTATCTGTCTTCCGCGATCGGGCGATTCTTTCTCTTTCTTCTATTTTATACTTATAATATTTTATCTTTTTATCGGAACAAACGGATTGAGCCCGGATAGCTCAGTCGGTAGAGCGTTAGGCTTTTAACCTAACGGTCCAGGGATCGAGTCCCTGTTCGGGCGATCCCTTTTTTTACTTCTATTTTATACTTGGAAAATTCTATCTGTCTTCCGCGATCGGGCGATTCTTTCTCTTTCTTCTATTTTATACTTATAATATTTTATCTTTTTATCGGAACTAACGGATTGAGCCCGGATAGCTCAGTCGGTAGAGCGTTAGGCTTTTAACCTAACGGTCCAGGGTAAGAGTCCCTGTTCGGGCGATCCCTTTTTTTACTTCTATTTTATACTTGGAAAATTCTATCTGTCTTCCGCGATCGGGCGATTCTTTCTCTTTCTTCTATTTTATACTTATAATATTTTATCTTTTTATCGGAACTAACGGCTTGAGCCCGGATAGCTCTGCAGGTAGAGCGTTAGGCTTTTAACCTAACGGTCCAGGGATCGAGTCTCTGTTCGGGCGATCCCTTTTTTAACTTGTATTTTATACTTGGAAAATTCTATCTGTCTTGCGCGATCGGGCGATTCTTTCTCTTTCCTCTATTTTATACTTATAATATTTTATCTGTTTATCGGCACTAACGGATTGAGCCCGGATAGCTCAGTCGGTAGAGCATTAGGCTATTAACCTAACGGTCCTGGGTTCGAGTCCCTGTTCGGGCGATCCCTTTTTTTACTTCTATTTAATACTTGGAAAATTCGATCTGTCTTCCGCGATCGGGTGATTCTTTCTCTTTCTTCTATTTTGTACTTATAATATTTTATCTGTTTATCGGCACTAACGGATTGAGCCCGGATAGCTCAGTCGGTAGAGCGTTAGGCTTTTAACCTAACGGTCCAGGGATCGAGTCCCTGTTCGGGCGATCTCTTTCTTTACTTGTATTTTATACTTGGAATATTTTGTCTTCCTTCCGCGATCGGGCGATTCTTTCTCTTTCTTCTATTTTATACTTATAATATTTTATCTGTTTATCGGCACTAACGGATTGAGCCCGGATAGCTCAGTCGGTAGAGCGTTAGGGTTTTAACCTAACGGTCCAGGGTTCGAGTCCCTGTTCGGGCGATCCCTTTTTTTACTTCTATTTTATACTTGGAAAATTCTATCTGTCTTCCGCAATCGGGCGATTCTTTCTCTTTCTTCTATTTTATACTTATAATATTTTATCTTTTTATCATAACTAACGGATTGATCCCGGATAGCTCAGTCGGTAGAGCGTTAGGCTTTTAACCTAACGGTCCAGGGTTCGAGTCCCTGTTCGGGCGATCCCTTTTTTTACTTCTATTTTATACTTGGAAAATTCTATCTGTCTTCCGCGATCGGGCGATTCTTTCTCTTTCTTCTATTTTATACTTATAATATTTTATCTTTTTATCATAACTAACGGATTGAGCCCGGATAGCTCAGTCGGTAGAGCGTTAGGCTTTTAACCTAACAGTCCAGGGTTCGAGTCCTTGTTCGGGCGATCCCTTTTTTTACTTCTATTTTATACTTGGAAAATTCTATCTGTCTTCCGCGATCGGGCGATTCTTTCTCTTTCTTCTATTTTATACTTATAATATTTTATCTTTTTATCGGAACTAACGGATTGAGCCCGGATAGCTCAGTCGGTAGAGCGTTAGGCTTTTAACCTAACGGTCCAGGGTTCGAGTCCCTGTTCGGGCGAACCCTTTTTTAACTTCTATTTTATACTTGGAAAATTCTATCTGTCTCCCGCGATCGGGCGATTCTTTCTCTTTCTTCTATTTTATACTTATAATATTTTATCTGTTTATCGGCACTAATGGATTGAGCCCGGATAGCTCAGTCGGTAGAGCGTTAGGCTTTTAACCTAACTGTCCAGGGTTCGAGTCCCTGTTCGGGCGATCCCTTTTTTTACTTCTATTTTATACTTGGAAAATTCTATCTGTCTTCCGCGATCGGGCGATTCTTTCTGTTTCTTCTATTTTATACTTATAATATTTTGTCTTTTTATCGGAACTAACGGATTGCGCCCGGATAGCTCAGTCGGTAGAGCGTTAGGCTTTTAACCTAACGGTCCAGGGTTCGTGTCCCTGTTCGGGCGATCCCTTTTTTTACTTCTATTTTATACTTGGAAAATTCTATCTGTCTTCCGCAATCCGGCGATTCTTTCTCTTTCTTCTATTTTATACTTATAATATTTTATCTGTTTATCGGCACTAACTGATTGAGCCCGGATAGCTCAGTCGGTAGCGCGTTAGGCTTTTAACCTAACGGTCCAGGGTTCGAGTCCCTGTTCGGGCGATCCCTTTTTTTACTTCTATTTTATACTTTGAAAATTCTATCTGTCTTCCGCGATCGGGCGATTCTTTCTCTTTCTTCTATTTTATACTTATAATATTTTATCTTTTTTATCGGAACTAACGGATTGAGCTCGGATAGCTCAGTCGGTAGAGCGTTAGGATTTTAACCTAACGGTCCAGGGTTCGAGTCCCTGTTCGGGTGATCCCTTTTTTTACTTCTATTTTATACTTGGAAAATTCTATCTGTCTTCCGCGATCGGGCGATTCTTTCTCTTTCTTCTTTTTTATACTTATAATATTTTATCTGTTTATCGGCACTAACGGATTGAGCCCGGATAGCTCAGTCGGTAGAGCGTTAGGCTTTTAACCTAACGGTCCAGGGTTCGAGTCCCTGTTCGGGCGATCTCTTTTTTTACTTGTATTTTATACTTGGAATATTTTATCAGTCATCCGCGTTCGGGCGATTCTTTCTCCTTCTTCTATTTTATACTTATAATATTTTATCTGTTTATCGGCACTAACGGTTTGAGCCCGGATAGCTCAGACGGTAGAGCGTTAGGCTTTTAACCTAACGGTCCAGGGTTCGAGTCCCTGTTCGGGGGATCCCTTTTTTTACTTCTATTTTATACTTGGAAAATTCTATCTGTCTTCCGCGATCGGGTGATTCTTTCTCTTTCTTCTATTTTATACTTATAATATTTTATCTTTTTATCGGAACAAACGGATTGAGCCCGGATAGCTCAGTCGTTAGAGCGTTAGGCTTTTAACCTAACGGTCCAGGGTTCGAGTCCCTGTTCGGGCGATCCCTTTTTTTTACTTCTATTTAATACTTGGAAAATTCGATCTGTCTTCCGCGATCGGGTGATTCTTTCTCTTTCTTCTATTTTGTACTTATAATATTTTATCTGTTTATCGGCACTAACGGTTTGAGCCCGGATAGCTCAGTCGGTAGAGCGTTAGGCTTTTACCCTAACGGTCCAGGGATCGAGTCCCTGTTCGGGCGATCTCTTTCTTTACTTGTATTTTATACTTGGAATATTTTGTCTTCCTTCCGCGATCGGGCGATTCTTTCTCTTTCTTCTATTTTATACTTATAATATTTTATCTGTTTATCGGCACTAACGGATTGAGCCCGGATAGCTCAGTCGGTAGAGCATTAGGCTATTAACCTAACGGTCCTGGGTTCGAGTCCCTTTTCGGGCGATCCCTTTTTTTACTTCTATTTAATACTTGGTAAATTCGATCTGTCTTCCGCAGTCGGGTGATTCTTTCTCTTTCTTCTATTTTATACTTATAATATTTTATCTGTTTATCGGCACTAACGGATTGAGCCCGAAAAGCTCAGTCGGTAGAGCGTTAGGCTTTTAACCTAACGGTCCAGGGTTCGAGTCCCTGTTCGGGCGATCTCTTTTTTTACTTGTATTTTATACTTGGAATATTTTATCAGTCATCCGCGTTCGGGCGATTCTTTCTCCTTCTTCTATTTTATACTTATAATATTTTATCTGTTTATCGGCACTAACGGTTTGAGCCCGGATAGCTCAGTCGGTAGAGCGTTAGGCTTTTACCCTAACGGTCCAGGGATCGAGTCCCTGTTCGGGCGATCTCTTTCTTTACTTGTATTTTATACTTGGAATATTTTGTCTTCCTTCCGCGATCGGGCGATTCTTTCTCTTTCTTCTATTTTATACTTATAATATTTTATCTGTTTATCGGCACTAACGGATTGAGCCCGGATAGCTCAGTCGGTAGAGCGTTAGGGTTTTAACCTAACGGTCCAGGGTTCGAGTCCCTGTTCGGGCGATCCCTTTTTTTACTTCTATTTTATACTTGGAAAATTCTATCTGTCTTCCGCGATCGGGCGATTCTTTCTCTTTCTTCTATTTTATACTTATAATATTTTATCTTTTTATCATAACTAACGGATTGATCCCGGATAGCTCAGTCGGTAGAGCGTTAGGCTTTTAACCTAACGGTCCAGGGTTCGAGTCCCTGTTCGGGCGATCCCTTTTTTTACTTCTATTTTATACTTGGAAAATTCTATCTGTCTTCCGCGATCGGGCGATTCTTTCTCTTTCTTCTATTTTATACTTATAATATTTTATCTTTTTATCATAACTAACGGATTGAGCCCGGATAGCTCAGTCGGTAGAGCGTTAGGCTTTTAACCTAACAGTCCAGGGTTCGAGTCCTTGTTCGGGCGATCCCTTTTTTTACTTCTATTTTATACTTGGAAAATTCTATCTGTCTTCCGCGATCGGGCGATTCTTTCTCTTTCTTCTATTTTATACTTATAATATTTTATCTTTTTATCGGTACTAACGGATTGAGCCCGGATAGCTCAGTCGGTAGAGCGTTAGGCTTTTAACCTAACGGTCCAGGGTTCGAGTCCCTGTTCGGGCGAACCCTTTTTTAACTTCTATTTTATACTTGGAAAATTCTATCTGTCTCCCGCGATCGGGCGATTCTTTCTCTTTCTTCTATTTTATACTTATAATATTTTATCTGTTTATCGGCACTAATGGATTGAGCCCGGATAGCTCAGTCGGTAGAGCGTTAGGCTTTTAACCTAACTGTCCAGGGTTCGAGTCCCTGTTCGGGCGATCCCTTTTTTTACTTCTATTTTATACTTGGAAAATTCTATCTGTCTTCCGCGATCGGGCGATTCTTTCTGTTTCTTCTATTTTATACTTATAATATTTTGTCTTTTTATCGGAACTAACGGATTGCGCCCGGATAGCTCAGTCGGTAGAGCGTTAGGCTTTTAACCTAACGGTCCAGGGTTCGTGTCCCTGTTCGGGCGATCCCTTTTTTTACTTCTATTTTATACTTGGAAAATTCTATCTGTCTTCCGCAATCCGGCGATTCTTTCTCTTTCTTCTATTTTATACTTATAATATTTTATCTGTTTATCGGCACTAACTGATTGAGCCCGGATAGCTCAGTCGGTAGCGCGTTAGGCTTTTAACCTAACGGTCCAGGGTTCGAGTCCCTGTTCGGGCGATCCCTTTTTTTACTTCTATTTTATACTTTGAAAATTCTATCTGTCTTCCGCGATCGGGCGATTCTTTCTCTTTCTTCTATTTTATACTTATAATATTTTATCTTTTTTATCGGAACTAACGGATTGAGCTCGGATAGCTCAGTCGGTAGAGCGTTAGGATTTTAACCTAACGGTCCAGGGTTCGAGTCCCTCTTCGGGTGATCCCTTTTTTTACTTCTATTTTATACTTGGAAAATTCTATCTGTCTTCCGCGATCGGGCGATTCTTTCTCTTTCTTCTTTTTTATACTTATAATATTTTATCTGTTTATCGGCACTAACGGATTGAGCCCGGATAGCTCAGTCGGTAGAGCGTTAGGCTTTTAACCTAACGGTCCAGGGTTCGAGTCCCTGTTCGGGCGATCTCTTTTTTTACTTGTATTTTATACTTGGAATATTTTATCAGTCATCCGCGTTCGGGCGATTCTTTCTCCTTCTTCTATTTTATACTTATAATATTTTATCTGTTTATCGGCACTAACGGTTTGAGCCCGGATAGCTCAGACGGTAGAGCGTTAGGCTTTTAACCTAACGGTCCAGGGTTAGAGTCCCTGTTCGGGGGATCCCTTTTTTTACTTCTATTTTATACTTGGAAAATTCTATCTGTCTTCCGCGATCGGGTGATTCTTTCTCTTTCTTCTATTTTATACTTATAATATTTTATCTTTTTATCGGAACTAACGGATTGAGCCCGGATAGCTCAGTCGTTAGAGCGTTAGGCTTTTAACCTAACGGTCCAGGGTTCGAGTCCCTGTTCGGGCGATCCCTTTTTTTACTTCTATTTTATACTTGGAAAATTCTATCTGTCTTCCGCGATCGGGCGATTCTTTCTCTTTCTTCTATTTTATACTTATAATATTTTATCTTTTTATCATAACTAACGGATTGAGCCCGGATAGCTCAGTCGGTAGAGCGTTAGGCTTTTAACCTAACGGTCCAGGGTTCGAGTCCCTGTTCGGGCGATCCCTTTTTTTACTTCTATTTTATACTTGGAAAATTCTATCTGTCTTCCGCGATCGGGCGATTCTTTCTCTTTCTTCTATTTTATACTTATAATATTTTATCTTTTTATCGGAACTAACGGCTTGAGCCCGGATAGCTCTGCAGGTAGAGCGTTAGACTTTTAACCTAACGGTCCAGGGTTCGAGTCTCTGTTCGGGCGATCCCTTTTTTAACTTGTATTTTATACTTTGAAAATTCTATCTGTCTTGCGCGATCGGGCGATTCTTTCTCTTTCCTCTATTTTATACTTATAATATTTTATCTGTTTATCGGCACTAACGGATTGAGCCCGGATAGCTCAGTCGGTAGAGCATTAGGCTATTAGCCTAACGGTCCTGGGTTCGAGTCCCTGTTCGGGCGATCCCTTTTTTTACTTCTATTTAATACTTGGTAAATTCGATCTGTCTTCCGCAGTCGGGTGATTCTTTCTCTTTCTTCTATTTTATACTTATAATATTTTATCTGTTTATCGGCACTAACGGATTGAGCCCGAAAAGCTCAGTCGGTAGAGCGTTAGGCTTTTAACCTAACGGTCCAGGGTTCGAGTCCCTGTTCGGGCGATCCCTTTTTTTACTTCTATTTTATACTTGGAAAATTCTATCAGTCTTCCGCGATCGGGCGATTCTTTCTCTTTCTTCTATTTTATACTTATAATATTTTATCTTTTTATCATAACTAACGGATTGAGCCCGGATAGCTCAGTCGGTAGAGCGTTAGGCTTTTAACCTAACAGTCCAGGGTTCGAGTCCCTGTTCGGGCGATCCCTTTTTTTACTTCTATTTTATACTTGGAAAATTCTGTCTTCCGCGATCGGGCGATTCTTTCTCTTTCTTCTATTTTATACTTATAATATTTTATCTTTTTATCGGAACTAACGGATTGAGCCCGGATAGCTCAGTCGGTAGAGCGTTAGGCTTTTAACCTAACGGTCCAGGGTTCGAGTCCCTGTTCGGGCGATCCCTTTTTTTACTTCTATTTTATACTTGGAAAATTCTATCTGTCTTCCGCGATCGGGCGATTCTTTCTCTTTCTTCTATTTTATACTTATAATATTTTATCTGTTTATCGGCACTAATGGATTGAGCCCGGATAGCTCAGTCGGTAGAGCGTTAGGCTTTTAACCTAACTGTCCAGGGTTCGAGTCCCTGTTCGGGCGATCCCTTTTTTTACTTCTATTTTATACTTGGAAAATTCTATCTGTCTTCCGCGATCGGGCGATTCTTTCTGTTTCTTCTATTTTATACTTATAATATTTTGTCTTTTTATCGGAACTAACGGATTGCGCCCGGATAGCTCAGTCGGTAGAGCGTTAGGCTTTT
Source organism: Parasteatoda tepidariorum (assembly GCF_982258835.1). Taxonomy (NCBI): domain Eukaryota; kingdom Metazoa; phylum Arthropoda; class Arachnida; order Araneae; family Theridiidae; genus Parasteatoda; species Parasteatoda tepidariorum. The sequence goes on from NC_141756.1 coordinate 47,624,291, forward strand.
AACCTAACGGTCCAGGGTTCGTGTCCCTGTTCGGGCGATCCCTTTTTTTACTTCTATTTTATACTTGGAAAATTCTATCTGTCTTCCGCAATCCGGCGATTCTTTCTCTTTCTTCTATTTTATACTTATAATATTTTATCTGTTTATCGGCACTAACTGATTGCGCCCGGATAGCTCAGTCGGTAGCGCGTTAGGCTTTTAACCTAACGGTCCAGGGATCGAGTCCCTGTTCGGGCGATCCCTTTTTTTACTTCTATTTTATACTTTGAAAATTCTATCTGTCTTCCGCGATCGGGCGATTCTTTCTCTTTCTTCTATTTTATACTTATAATATTTTATCTTTTTATCGGAACTAACGGATTGAGCTCGGATAGCTCAGTCGGTAGAGCGTTAGGCTTTTAACCTAACGGTCCAGGGTTCGAGTCCCTGTTCGGGTGATCCCTTTTTTTACTTCTATTTTATACTTGGAAAATTCTATCTGTCTTCCGCGATCGGGCGATTCTTTCTCTTTCTTCTTTTTTATACTTATAATATTTTATCTGTTTATCGGCACTAACGGATTGAGCCCGGATAGCTCAGTCGCTAGAGCATTAGGCTATTAACCTAACGGTCCTGGGTTCGAGTCCCTGTTCGGGCGATCCCTTTTTTTACTTCTATTTTATACTTGGAAAATTCTATCTGTCTTCCGCGATCGGGCGATTCTTTCTGTTTCTTCTATTTTATACTTATAATATTTTGTCTTTTTATCGGAACTAACGGATTGCGCCCGGATAGCTCAGTCGGTAGAGCGTTAGGCTTTTAACCTAACGGTCCAGGGTTCGTGTCCCTGTTCGGGCGATCCCTTTTTTTACTTCTATTTTATACTTGGAAAATTCTATCTGTCTTCCGCAATCCGGCGATTCTTTCTCTTTCTTCTATTTTATACTTATAATATTTTATCTGTTTATCGGCACTAACTGATTGAGCCCGGATAGCTCAGTCGGTAGCGCGTTAGGCTTTTAACCTAACGGTCCAGGGTTCGAGTCCCTGTTCGGGCGATCCCTTTTTTTACTTCTATTTTATACTTTGAAAATTCTATCTGTCTTCCGCGATCGGGCGATTCTTTCTCTTTCTTCTATTTTATACTTATAATATTTTATCTTTTTTATCGGAACTAACGGATTGAGCTCGGATAGCTCAGTCGGTAGAGCGTTAGGATTTTAACCTAACGGTCCAGGGTTCGAGTCCCTGTTCGGGTGATCCCTTTTTTTACTTCTATTTTATACTTGGAAAATTCTATCTGTCTTCCGCGATCGGGCGATTCTTTCTCTTTCTTCTTTTTTATACTTATAATATTTTATCTGTTTATCGGCACTAACGGATTGAGCCCGGATAGCTCAGTCGGTAGAGCGTTAGGCTTTTAACCTAACGGTCCAGGGTTCGAGTCCCTGTTCGGGCGATCTCTTTTTTTACTTGTATTTTATACTTGGAATATTTTATCAGTCATCCGCGTTCGGGCGATTCTTTCTCCTTCTTCTATTTTATATTTATAATATTTTATCTGTTTATCGGCACTAACGGTTTGAGCCCGGATAGCTCAGACGGTAGAGCGTTAGGCTTTTAACCTAACGGTCCAGGGTTAGAGTCCCTGTTCGGGGGATCCCTTTTTTTACTTCTATTTTATACTTGGAAAATTCTATCTGTCTTCCGCGATCGGGTGATTCTTTCTCTTTCTTCTATTTTATACTTATAATATTTTATCTTTTTATCGGAACTAACGGATTGAGCCCGGATAGCTCAGTCGTTAGAGCGTTAGGCTTTTAACCTAACGGTCCAGGGTTCGAGTCCCTGTTCGGGCGATCCCTTTTTTTACTTCTATTTTATACTTGGAAAATTCTATCTGTCTTCCGCGATCGGGCGATTCTTTCTCTTTCTTCTATTTTATACTTATAATATTTTATCTTTTTATCATAACTAACGGATTGAGCCCGGATAGCTCAGTCGGTAGAGCGTTAGGCTTTTAACCTAACGGTCCAGGGTTCGAGTCCCTGTTCGGGCGATCCCTTTTTTTACTTCTATTTTATACTTGGAAAATTCTATCTGTCTTCCGCGATCGGGCGATTCTTTCTCTTTCTTCTATTTTATACTTATAATATTTTATCTTTTTATCGGAACTAACGGCTTGAGCCCGGATAGCTCTGCAGGTAGAGCGTTAGACTTTTAACCTAACGGTCCAGGGTTCGAGTCTCTGTTCGGGCGATCCCTTTTTTAACTTGTATTTTATACTTTGAAAATTCTATCTGTCTTGCGCGATCGGGCGATTCTTTCTCTTTCCTCTATTTTATACTTATAATATTTTATCTGTTTATCGGCACTAACGGATTGAGCCCGGATAGCTCAGTCGGTAGAGCATTAGGCTATTAGCCTAACGGTCCTGGGTTCGAGTCCCTGTTCGGGCGATCCCTTTTTTTACTTCTATTTAATACTTGGTAAATTCGATCTGTCTTCCGCAGTCGGGTGATTCTTTCTCTTTCTTCTATTTTATACTTATAATATTTTATCTGTTTATCGGCACTAACGGATTGAGCCCGAAAAGCTCAGTCGGTAGAGCGTTAGGCTTTTAACCTAACGGTCCAGGGTTCGAGTCCCTGTTCGGGCGATCCCTTTTTTTACTTCTATTTTATACTTGGAAAATTCTATCAGTCTTCCGCGATCGGGCGATTCTTTCTCTTTCTTCTATTTTATACTTATAATATTTTATCTTTTTATCATAACTAACGGATTGAGCCCGGATAGCTCAGTCGGTAGAGCGTTAGGCTTTTAACCTAACAGTCCAGGGTTCGAGTCCCTGTTCGGGCGATCCCTTTTTTTACTTCTATTTTATACTTGGAAAATTCTGTCTTCCGCGATCGGGCGATTCTTTCTCTTTCTTCTATTTTATACTTATAATATTTTATCTTTTTATCGGAACTAACGGATTGAGCCCGGATAGCTCAGTCGGTAGAGCGTTAGGCTTTTAACCTAACGGTCCAGGGTTCGAGTCCCTGTTCGGGCGATCCCTTTTTTTACTTCTATTTTATACTTGGAAAATTCTATCTGTCTTCCGCGATCGGGCGATTCTTTCTCTTTCTTCTATTTTATACTTATAATATTTTATCTGTTTATCGGCACTAATGGATTGAGCCCGGATAGCTCAGTCGGTAGAGCGTTAGGCTTTTAACCTAACTGTCCAGGGTTCGAGTCCCTGTTCGGGCGATCCCTTTTTTTACTTCTATTTTATACTTGGAAAATTCTATCTGTCTTCCGCGATCGGGCGATTCTTTCTGTTTCTTCTATTTTATACTTATAATATTTTGTCTTTTTATCGGAACTAACGGATTGCGCCCGGATAGCTCAGTCGGTAGAGCGTTAGGCTTTTAACCTAACGGTCCAGGGTTCGTGTCCCTGTTCGGGCGATCCCTTTTTTTACTTCTATTTTATACTTGGAAAATTCTATCTGTCTTCCGCAATCCGGCGATTCTTTCTCTTTCTTCTATTTTATACTTATAATATTTTATCTGTTTATCGGCACTAACTGATTGCGCCCGGATAGCTCAGTCGGTAGCGCGTTAGGCTTTTAACCTAACGGTCCAGGGATCGAGTCCCTGTTCGGGCGATCCCTTTTTTTACTTCTATTTTATACTTTGAAAATTCTATCTGTCTTCCGCGATCGGGCGATTCTTTCTCTTTCTTCTATTTTATACTTATAATATTTTATCTTTTTATCGGAACTAACGGATTGAGCTCGGATAGCTCAGTCGGTAGAGCGTTAGGCTTTTAACCTAACGGTCCAGGGTTCGAGTCCCTGTTCGGGTGATCCCTTTTTTTACTTCTATTTTATACTTGGAAAATTCTATCTGTCTTCCGCGATCGGGCGATTCTTTCTCTTTCTTCTTTTTTATACTTATAATATTTTATCTGTTTATCGGCACTAACGGATTGAGCCCGGATAGCTCAGTCGCTAGAGCATTAGGCTATTAACCTAACGGTCCTGGGTTCGAGTCCCTGTTCGGGCGATCCCTTTTTTTACTTCTATTTAATACTTGGTAAATTCGATCTGTCTTCCGCAGTCGGGTGATTCTTTCTCTTTCTTCTATTTTATACTTATAATATTTTATCTGTTTATCGGCACTAACGGATTGAGCCCGAAAAGCTCAGTCGGTAGAGCGTTAGGCTTTTAACCTAACGGTCCAGGGTTCGAGTCCCTGTTCGGGCGATCTCTTTTTTTACTTGTATTTTATACTTGGAATATTTTATCAGTCATCCGCGTTCGGGCGATTCTTTCTCCTTCTTCTATTTTATACTTATAATATTTTATCTGTTTATCGGCACTAACAGTTTGAGCCCGGATAGCTCAGTCGGAAGAGCGTTAGGCTTTTACCCTAACGGTCCAGGGATCGAGTCCCTGTTCGGGCGATCTCTTTCTTTACTTGTATTTTATACTTGGAATATTTTGTCTTCCTTCCGCGATCGGGCGATTCTTTCTCTTTCTTCTATTTTATACTTATAATATTTTATCTGTTTATCGGCACTAACGGATTGAGCCCGGATAGCTCAGTCGGTAGAGCGTTAGGATTTTAACCTAACGGTCCAGGGTTTGAGTCTCTGTTCGGACGATCCCTTTTTTTACTTCTATTTTATACTTGGAAAATTCTCTCTGTCTTCCGCGATCGGGCGATTCTTTCTCTTTCTTCTATTTTATACTTATAATACTTTATCTTTTTATCAGAACTAACGGATTGAGCCCGGATAGCTCAGTCGGTAGAGCGGTAGGCTTTTAACCTAACGGTCCAGGGTTCGAGTCCCTGTTCGGGCGATCCCTTTTTTTACTTCTATTTTATACTTGGAAAATTCTATCTGTCTTCCGCGATCGGGCGATTCTTTCTCTTTCTTCTATTTTATGCTTATAATATTTTATCTGTTTATCGGAACTAACGGAATGAGCCCGGATAGCTCAGACGGTAGAGCGTTAGGCTTTAAACCTAACGGTCCAGGGTTAGAGTCCCTGTTCGGGGGATCCCTTTTTTTACTTCTATTTTATACTTGGAAAATTCTATGTGTCTTCCGCGATCGGGTGATTCTTTCTCTTTCTTCTATTTTATACTTATAATATTTTATCTTTTTATCGGAACTAACGGATTGAACCCGGATAGCTCAGTCGTTAGAGCGTTAGGCTTTTAACCTAACGGTCCAGGGTTCGAGTCCCTGTTCGGGCGATCCCTTTTTTTACTTCTATTTTATACTTGGAAAATTCTATCTGTCTTCCGCGATCGGGCGATTCTTTCTCTTTCTTCTATTTTATACTTATAATATTTTATCTTTTTATCATAACTAACGGATTGAGCCCGGATAGCTCAGTCGGTAGAGCGTTAGGGTTTTAACCTAACGGTCCAGGGTTTGAGTCTCTGTTCGGACGATCCCTTTTTTTACTTCTATTTTATACTTGGAAAATTCTCTCTGTCTTCCGCGATCGGGCGATTCTTTCTCTTTCTTCTATTTTATACTTATAATACTTTATCTTTTTATCGGAACTAACGGATTGAGCCCGGATAGCTCAGTCGGTAGAGCGGTAGGCTTTTAATCTAACGGTCCAGGGTTCGAGTCCCTGTTCGGGCGATCCCTTTTTTTACTTCTATTTTATACTTGGAAAATTCTATCTGTCTTCCGCGATCGGGCGATTCTTTCTCTTTCTTCTATTTTATGCTTATAATATTTTATCTGTTTATCGGAACTAACGGAATGAGCCCGGATAGCTCAGACGGTAGAGCGTTAGGCTTTAAACCTAACGGTCCAGGGTTAGAGTCCCTGTTCGGGGGATCCCTTTTTTTACTTCTATTTTATACTTGGAAAATTCTATGTGTCTTCCGCGATCGGGTGATTCTTTCTCTTTCTTCTATTTTATACTTATAATATTTTATCTTTTTATCGGAACTAACGGATTGAACCCGGATAGCTCAGTCGTTAGAGCGTTAGGCTTTTAACCTAACGGTCCAGGGTTCGAGTCCCTGTTCGGGCGATCCCTTTTTTTACTTCTATTTTATACTTGGAAAATTCTATCTGTCTTCCGCGATCGGGCGATTCTTTCTCTTTCTTCTATTTTATACTTATAATATTTTATCTTTTTATCATAACTAACGGATTGAGCCCGGATAGCTCAGTCGGTAGAGCGTTAGGCTTTTAACCTAACAGTCCAGGGTTTGAGTCCCTGTTCGGGCGATCCCTTTTTTTACTTCTATTTTATACTTGGAAAATTCTATCTGTCTTCCGCGATCGGGCGATTCTTTCTCTTTCTTCTATTTTATACTTATAATATTTTATCTTTTTATCGGAACTAACGGATTGAGCCCGGATAGCTCAGTCGGTAGAGCGTTAGGCTTTTAACCTAACGGTCCAGGGATCGAGTCCCTGTTCGGGCGAACCCTTTTTTACTTCTATTTTATACTTGGAAAATTCTATCTGTCTCCCGCGATCGGGCGATTCTTTCTCTTTCTTCCATTTTATACTTATAATATTTTATCTTTTTATCGGAACTAACGGATTGAGCCCGGATAGCTCAGTCGGTAGAGCGTTAGGCTTTTAACCTAACGGTCCAGGGTTCGAGTCCCTGTTCGGGCGATCCCTTTTTTTACTTCTATTTTATACTTGGAAAATTCTATCTGTCTTCCGCGATCGGGCGATTCTTTCTCTTTCTTCTATTTTATACTTATAATATTTTATCTGTTTATCGGCACTAATGGATTGAGCCCGGATAGCTCAGTCGGTAGAGCGTTAGGCTTTTAACCTAACTGTCCAGGGTTCGAGTCCCTGTTCGGGCGATCCCTTTTTTTACTTCTATTTTATACTTGGAAAATTCTATCTGTCTTCCGCGATCGGGCGATTCTTTCTGTTTCTTCTATTTTATACTTATAATATTTTGTCTTTTTATCGGAACTAACGGATTGCGCCCGGATAGCTCAGTCGGTAGAGCGTTAGGCTTTTAACCTAACGGTCCAGGGTTCGTGTCCCTGTTCGGGCGATCCCTTTTTTTACTTCTATTTTATACTTGGAAAATTCTATCTGTCTTCCGCAATCCGGCGATTCTTTCTCTTTCTTCTATTTTATACTTATAATATTTTATCTGTTTATCGGCACTAACTGATTGAGCCCGGATAGCTCAGTCGGTAGCGCGTTAGGCTTTTAACCTAACGGTCCAGGGTTCGAGTCCCTGTTCGGGCGATCCCTTTTTTTACTTCTATTTTATACTTGGAAAATTCTATCTGTCTTCCGCGATCGGGCGATTCTTTCTCTTTCTTCTATTTTATACTTATAATATTTTATCTGTTTATCGGCACTAATGGATTGAGCCCGGATAGCTCAGTCGGTAGAGCGTTAGGCTTTTAACCTAACTGTCCAGGGTTCGAGTCCCTGTTCGGGCGATCCCTTTTTTTACTTCTATTTTATACTTGGAAAATTCTATCTGTCTTCCGCGATCGGGCGATTCTTTCTGTTTCTTCTATTTTATACTTATAATATTTTGTCTTTTTATCGGAACTAACGGATTGCGCCCGGATAGCTCAGTCGGTAGAGCGTTAGGCTTTTAACCTAACGGTCCAGGGTTCGTGTCCCTGTTCGGGCGATCCCTTTTTTTACTTCTATTTTATACTTGGAAAATTCTATCTGTCTTCCGCAATCCGGCGATTCTTTCTCTTTCTTCTATTTTATACTTATAATATTTTATCTGTTTATCGGCACTAACTGATTGCGCCCGGATAGCTCAGTCGGTAGCGCGTTAGGCTTTTAACCTAACGGTCCAGGGATCGAGTCCCTGTTCGGGCGATCCCTTTTTTTACTTCTATTTTATACTTTGAAAATTCTATCTGTCTTCCGCGATCGGGCGATTCTTTCTCTTTCTTCTATTTTATACTTATAATATTTTATCTTTTTATCGGAACTAACGGATTGAGCTCGGATAGCTCAGTCGGTAGAGCGTTAGGCTTTTAACCTAACGGTCCAGGGTTCGAGTCCCTGTTCGGGTGATCCCTTTTTTTACTTCTATTTTATACTTGGAAAATTCTATCTGTCTTCCGCGATCGGGCGATTCTTTCTCTTTCTTCTTTTTTATACTTATAATATTTTATCTGTTTATCGGCACTAACGGATTGAGCCCGGATAGCTCAGTCGCTAGAGCATTAGGCTATTAACCTAACGGTCCTGGGTTCGAGTCCCTGTTCGGGCGATCCCTTTTTTTACTTCTATTTAATACTTGGTAAATTCGATCTGTCTTCCGCAGTCGGGTGATTCTTTCTCTTTCTTCTATTTTATACTTATAATATTTTATCTGTTTATCGGCACTAACGGATTGAGCCCGAAAAGCTCAGTCGGTAGAGCGTTAGGCTTTTAACCTAACGGTCCAGGGTTCGAGTCCCTGTTCGGGCGATCTCTTTTTTTACTTGTATTTTATACTTGGAATATTTTATCAGTCATCCGCGTTCGGGCGATTCTTTCTCCTTCTTCTATTTTATACTTATAATATTTTATCTGTTTATCGGCACTAACAGTTTGAGCCCGGATAGCTCAGTCGGTAGAGCGTTAGGCTTTTACCCTAACGGTCCAGGGATCGAGTCCCTGTTCGGGCGATCTCTTTCTTTACTTGTATTTTATACTTGGAATATTTTGTCTTCCTTCCGCGATCGGGCGATTCTTTCTCTTTCTTCTATTTTATACTTATAATATTTTATCTGTTTATCGGCACTAACGGATTGAGCCCGGATAGCTCAGTCGGTAGAGCGTTAGGGTTTTAACCTAACGGTCCAGGGTTTGAGTCTCTGTTCGGACGATCCCTTTTTTTACTTCTATTTTATACTTGGAAAATTCTCTCTGTCTTCCGCGATCGGGCGATTCTTTCTCTTTCTTCTATTTTATACTTATAATACTTTATCTTTTTATCGGAACTAACGGATTGAGCCCGGATAGCTCAGTCGGTAGAGCGGTAGGCTTTTAACCTAACGGTCCAGGGTTCGAGTCCCTGTTCGGGCGATCCCTTTTTTTACTTCTATTTTATACTTGGAAAATTCTATCTGTCTTCCGCGATCGGGCGATTCTTTCTCTTTCTTCTATTTTATGCTTATAATATTTTATCTGTTTATCGGAACTAACGGAATGAGCCCGGATAGCTCAGACGGTAGAGCGTTAGGCTTTAAACCTAACGGTCCAGGGTTAGAGTCCCTGTTCGGGGGATCCCTTTTTTTACTTCTATTTTATACTTGGAAAATTCTATGTGTCTTCCGCGATCGGGTGATTCTTTCTCTTTCTTCTATTTTATACTTATAATATTTTATCTTTTTATCGGAACTAACGGATTGAACCCGGATAGCTCAGTCGTTAGAGCGTTAGGCTTTTAACCTAACGGTCCAGGGTTCGAGTCCCCGTTCGGGCGATCCCTTTTTTTACTTCTATTTTATACTTGGAAAATTCTATCTGTCTTCCGCGATCGGGCGATTCTTTCTCTTTCTTCTATTTTATACTTATAATATTTTATCTTTTTATCATAACTAACGGATTGAGCCCGGATAGCTCAGTCGGTAGAGCGTTAGGCTTTTAACCTAACAGTCCAGGGTTTGAGTCCCTGTTCGGGCGATCCCTTTTTTTACTTCTATTTTATACTTGGAAAATTCTATCTGTCTTCCGCGATCGGGCGATTCTTTCTCATTCTTCTATTTTATACTTATAATATTTTATCTTTTTATCGGAACTAACGGATTGAGCCCGGATAGCTCAGTCGGTAGAGCGTTAGGCTTTTAACCTAACGGTCCAGGGATCGAGTCCCTGTTCGGGCGAACCCTTTTTTTACTTCTATTTTATACTTGGAAAATTCTATCTGTCTCCCGCGATCGGGCGATTCTTTCTCTTTCTTCCATTTTATACTTATAATATTTTATCTTTTAATCGGAACTAACGGATTGAGCCCGGATAGCTCAGTCGGTAGAGCGTTAGGCTTTTAACCTAACGGTCCAGGGTTCGAGTCCCTGTTCGGGCGATCCCTTTTTTTACTTCTATTTTATACTTGGAAAATTCTATCTGTCTTACGCGATCGGGCGATTCTTTCTCTTTCTTCTATTTTATACTTATAATATTTTATCTGTTTATCGGCACTAATGGATTGAGCCCGGATAGCTCAGTCGGTAGAGCGTTAGGCTTTTAACCTAACTGTCCAGGGTTCGAGTCCCTGTTCGGGCGATCCCTTTTTTTACTTCTATTTTATACTTGGAAAATTCTATCTGTCTTCCGCGATCGGGCGATTCTTTCTGTTTCTTCTATTTTATACTTATAATATTTTGTCTTTTTATCGGAACTAACGGATTGCGCCCGGATAGCTCAGTCGGTAGAGCGTTAGGCTTTTAACCTAACGGTCCAGGGTTCGTGTCCCTGTTCGGGCGATCCCTTTTTTTACTTCTATTTTATACTTGGAAAATTCTATCTGTCTTCCGCAATCCGGCGATTCTTTCTCTTTCTTCTATTTTATACTTATAATATTTTATCTGTTTATCGGCACTAACTGATTGAGCCCGGATAGCTCAGTCGGTAGCGCGTTAGGCTTTTAACCTAACGGTCCAGGGTTCGCGTCCCTGTTCGGGCGATCCCTTTTTTTACTTCTATTTTATACTTTGAAAATTCTATCTGTCTTCCGCGATCGGGCGATTCTTTCTCTTTCTTCTATTTTATACTTATAATATTTTATCTTTTTATCGGAACTAACGGATTGAGCTCGGATAGCTCAGTCGGTAGAGCGTTAGGCTTTTAACCTAACGGTCCAGGGTTCGAGTCCCTGTTCGGGTGATCCCTTATTTTACTTCTATTTTATACTTGGAAAATTCTATCTGTCTTCCGCGATCGGGCGATTCTTTCTGCTTCTTCTTTTTTATACTTATAATATTTTATCTGTTTATCGGCACTAACGGATTGAGCCCGGATAGCTCAGTCGGTAGAGCGTTAGGCTTTTAACCTAACGGTCCAGGGTTCGAGTCCCTGTTCGGGCGATCCCTTTTTTTATTTCTATTTTATACATGGAAAATTCTATCTGTCTTCCGCGATCGGGCGATTCTTTCTCTTTCTTCTATTTTATACTTATAATATTTTATCTTTTTATCGGATCTAACGGATTGAGCCCGGATAGCTCAGTCGGTAGAGCGTTAGGCTTTTAACCTAACGGTCCAGGGTTCGAGTCCCTGTTCGGGCGATCCCTTTTTTTACTTCTATTTTATACTTGGAAATTTCTATCTGTCTTCCGCGATCGGGCGATTCATTCTCTGTCTTCTATTTTATACTTATAATATTTTATCTGTTTATCGGCACTAACGGATTGAGCCCGGATAGCTCAGTCGGTAGAGCGTTAGGCTTTTAACCTAACGGTCCAGGGTTCGAGTTCCTGTTCGGGCGATCCCTTTTTTTACTTGTATTTTATACTTGGAATATTTTATCTGTCTTCCGCGATCGGGCGATTCTTTCTCTTTCTTCTATTTTATACTTATAATATTTTATCTGTTTATTGGCACTAACGGATTAAGCCCGGATAGCTCAGTCGGTTGAACGTTAGGCACTTAACCTAACGGTTCAGGGTTCGAGTCCCTGTTTGGGCGATCCCTTTTTTTACTTCTGATTTATACTTGGAATAATTTATCTGTCTTCCGCGATCGGGCGATCCTTTCTCTTTCTTCTATTTTATACTTATAATATTTTATCTGATTATCGGCACTAACGGATTGAGCCCGGATAGCTCAGTCGGTAGAGCGTTGGGCTTTTAACCTAACGGTCCAGGGTTCGAGTCCCTGTTCGGGCGATCCCATTTTTAACTTGTATTTTATGCTTGGAATAATTTATCTGTCTTCCGCGATCGGGCGATTCTTTCTCTTTCTTCTACTTTATACTTATAATATTTTATCTGTTTATCGGAACTAACGGAATGAGCCCGGATAGCTCAGACGGTAGAGCGTCAGGCTTTTAACCTAACGGTCCAGGGTTAGAGTCCCTGTTCGGGGGATCCCTTTTTTTACTTCTATTTTATACTTGGAAAATTCTATCTGTCTTCCGCGATCGGGCGATTCTTTCTCTTTCTTCTATTTTATACTTATAATATTTTATCTTTTTATCATAACTAACGGATTGAGCCCGGATAGCTAAGTCGGTAGAGCGTTAGGCTTTTAACCTAACAGTCCAGGGTTCGAGTCCCTGTTCGGGCGATCCCTTTTTTTACTTCTATTTTATACTTGGAAAATTCTATCTGTCTTCCGCGATCGGGCGATTCTTTCTCTTTCTTCTATTTTATACTTATAATATTTTATCTTTTTATCGGAACTAACGGATTGAGCCCGGATAGCTCAGTCGGTAGAGCGTTAGGCTTTTAACCTAACGGTCCAGGGTTCGAGTCCCTGTTCGGGCGAACCCTTTTTTTACTTCTATTTTATACTTGGAAAATTCTATCTGTCTTCCGCGATCGGGCGATTCTTTCTCTTTCTTCTATTTTATACTTATAATATTTTATCTTTTTATCATAACTAACGGATTGAGCCCGGATAGCTCAGTCGGTAGAGCGTTAGGCTTTTAACCTAACGGTCCAGGGTTCGAGTCCCTGTTCGGGCGATCCCTTTTTTTACTTGTATTTTATACTTGGAATATTTTATCTGTCTTCCGCGATCGGGCGATTCTTTCTCTATCTTCTATTTTATACTTATAATATTTCATCTGTTTATTGGCACTAACGGATTAAGCCCGGATAGCTCAGTCGGTTGAACGTTAGGCACTTAACCTAACGGTTCAGGGTTCGAGTCCCTGTTTGGGCGATCCCTTTTTTTACTTCTGATTTATACTTGGAATAATTTATCTGCCTTCCGCGATCGGGCGATCCTTTCTCTTTCTTCTATTTTATACTTATAATATTTTATCTGATTATCGGCACTAACGGATTGAGCCCGGATAGCTCAGTCGGTAGAGCGTTGGGCTTTTAACCTAACGGTCCAGAGTCCGAGTCCCTGTTCGGGCGATCCCATTTTTAACTTGTATTTTATGCTTGGAATAATTTATCTGTCTTCCGCGATCGGGCGATTCTTTCTCTTTCTTCTACTTTATACTTATAATATTTTATCTGTTTATCGGAACTAACGGAATGAGCCCGGATAGCTCAGACGGTAGAGCGTCAGGCTTTTAACCTAACGGTCCAGGGTTAGAGTCCCTGTTCGGGGGATCCCTTTTTTTACTTCTATTTTATACTTGGAAAATTCTATCTGTCTTCCGCGATCGGGCGATTCTTTCTCTTTCTTCTATTTTATACTTATAATATTTTATCTTTTTATCATAACTAACGGATTGAGCCCGGATAGCTCAGTCGGTAGAGCGTTAGGCTTTTAACCTAACAGTCCAGGGTTCGAGTCCCTGTTCGGGCGATCCCTTTTTTTACTTCTATTTTATACTTTGAAAATTCTATCTGTCTTCCGCGATCGGGCGATTCTTTCTCTTTCTTCTATTTTATACTTATAATATTTTATCTTTTTATCGGAACTAACGGATTGAGCCCGGATAGCTCAGTCGGTAGAGCGTTAGGCTTTTAACCTAACGGTCCAGGGTTGGAGTCCCTGTTCGGGCGAACCCTTTTTTTACTTCTATTTTATACTTGGAAAATTCTATCTGTCTCCCGCGATCGGGCGATTCTTTCTCTTTCTTCCATTTTATACTTATAATATTTTATCTTTTTATCGGAACTAACGGATTGAGCCCGGATAGCTCAGTCGGTAGAGCGTTAGGCTTTTAACCTAACGGTCCAGGGTTCGAGTCCCTGTTCGGGCGATCCCTTTTTTTACTTCTATTTTATACTTGGAAAATTCTATCTGTCTTCCGCAATCGGGCGATTCTTTCTCTTTCTTCTATTTTATACTTATAATATTTTATCTTTTTATCGGAACAAACGGATTGAGCCCGGATAGCTCAGACGGTAGAGCGTTAGGCTTTTAACCTAACGGTCCAGGGTTCGAGTCCCTGTTCGGGCGATCCCTTTTTTTACTTCTATTTTATACTTGGAAAATTCTATCTGTCTTCCGCGATCGGGCGATTCTTTCTCTTTCTTCTATTTTATACTTATAATATTTTATCTTTTTATCGGAACTAACGGCTTGAGCCCGGATAGCTCTGCAGGTAGAGCGTTAGACTTTTAACCTAACGGTCCAGGGTTCGAGTCTCTGTTCGGGCGATCCCTTTTTTAACTTGTATTTTATACTTGGAAAATTCTATCTGTCTTGCGCGATCGGGCGATTCTTTCTCTTTCCTCTATTTTATACTTATAATATTTTATCTGTTTATCGGCACTAACCGTTTGAGCCCGGATAGCTCAGTCGGTAGAGCGTTAGGCTTTTACCCTAACGGTCCAGGGATCGAGTCCCTGTTCGGGCGATCTCTTTATTTACTTGTATTTTATACTCGGAATATTTTGTCTTCCTTCCGCGATCGGGCGATTCTTTCTCTTTCTTCTATTTTATACTTAAAATATTTTATCTGTTTATCGGCACTTACGGATTGAGCCCGGATAGCTCAGTCGGTAGAGCGTTAGGGTTTTAACCTAACGGTCCAGGGTTCGAGTCTCTGTTCGGACGATCCCTTTTTTTACTTCTATTTTATACTTGGAAAATTCTCTCTGTCTTCCGCGATCGGGCGATTCTTTCTCTTTCTTCTATTTTATACTTATAATACTTTATCTTTTTATCGGAACTAACGGATTGAGCCCGGATAGCTCAGTCGGTAGAGAGTTAGGCTTATAACCTAACGGTCCAGGGTTCGAGTCCCTGTTCGGGCGATCCCTTTTTTACTTCTATTTTATACTTGGAAAATTCTATCTGTCTTCCGCGATCGGGCGATTCTTTCTCTTTCTTCTATTTTATACTTATAATATTTTATCTGTTTATCGGAACTAACGGAATGAGCCCGGATAGCTCAGACGGTAGAGCGTTAGGCTTTTAACCTAACGGTCCAGGGTTAGAGTCCCTGTTCGGAGGATCCCTTTTTTTACTTCTATTTTATACTTGGAAAATTCTATCTGTCTTCCGCGATCGGGTGATTCCTTCTCTTTCTTCTATTTTATACTTATAATATTTTATCTTTTTATCGGAACTAACGGATTGAGCCCGGATAGCTCAGTCGTTAGAGCGTTAGGCTTTTAACCTAACGGTCCAGGGTTCGAGTCCCTGTTCGGGCGATCCCTTTTTTTACTTCTATTTTATACTTGGAAAATTCTATCTGTCTTCCGCGATCGGGCGATTCTTTCTCTTTCTTCTATTTTATACTTATAATATTTTATCTTTTTATCGGAACAAACGGATTGAGCCCGGATAGCTCAGTCGGTAGAGCGTTAGGCTTTTAACCTAACGGTCCAGGGTTCGAGTCCCTGTTCGGGCGATCCCTTTTTTTACTTCTATTTTATACTTGGAAAATTCTATCTGTCTTCCGCGATCGGGCGATTCTTTCTCTTTCTTCTATTTTATACTTATAATATTTTATCTTTTTATCGGAACTAACGGATTGAGCCCGGATAGCTCAGTCGGTAGAGCGTTAGGCTTTTAACCTAACGGTCCAGGGTTCGAGTCCCTGTTCGGGCGATCCCTTTTTTTACTTCTATTTTATACTTGGAAAGTTCTATCTGTCTTCCGCGATCGGGCGATTCTTTCTCTTTCTTCTATTTTATACTTATAATATTTTATCTTTTTATCGGAACTAACGGCTTGAGCCCGGATAGCTGTGCAGGTAGAGCGTTAGGCTTTTAACCTAACGGTCCAGGGATCGAGTCTCTGTTCGGGCGATCCCTTTTTTAACTTGTATTTTATACTTGGAAAATTCTATCTGTCTTGCGCGATCGGGCGATTCTTTCTCTTTCCTCTATTTTATACTTATAATATTTTATCTGTTTATCGGCACTAACGGATTGAGCCCGGATAGCTCAGTCGGTAGAGCATTAGGCTATTAACCTAACGGTCCTGGGTTCGAGTCCCTGTTCGGGCGATCCCTTTTTTTACTTCTATTTAATACTTGGAAAATTCGATCTGTCTTCCGCGATCGGGTGATTCTTTCTCTTTCTTCTATTTTGTACTTATAATATTTTATCTGTTTATCGGCACTAACGGATTGAGCCCGGATAGCTCCGTCGGTAGAGCGTTAGGCTTTTAACCTAACGGGCCAGGGTTCGAGTCCCTGTTCGGGCGATCTCTTTCTTTACTTGTATTTTATACTTGGAATATTTTATCAGTCATCCGCGTTCGGGCGATTCTTTCTCCTTCTTCTATTTTATACTTATAATATTTTATCTGTTTATCGGCACTAACGGTTTGAGCCCGGATAGCTCAGACGGTAGAGCGTTAGGCTTTTAACCTAACGGTCCAGGGTTAGAGTCCCTGTTCGGGGGATCCCTTTTTTTACTTCTATTTTATACTTGGAAAATTCTATCTGTCTTCCGCGATCAGGTGATTCTTTCTCTTTCTTCTATTTTATACTTATAATATTTTATCTTTTTATCGGAACAAACGGATTGAGCCCGGATAGCTCAGTCGTTAGAGCGTTAGGCTTTTAACCTAACGGTCCAGGGTTCGAGTCCCTGTTCGGGCGATCCCGTTTTTTACTTCTATTTTATACTTGGAAAATTCTATCTGTCTTCCGCGATCGGGCGATT
Organism: Parasteatoda tepidariorum; assembly: GCF_982258835.1. Taxonomy (NCBI): domain Eukaryota; kingdom Metazoa; phylum Arthropoda; class Arachnida; order Araneae; family Theridiidae; genus Parasteatoda; species Parasteatoda tepidariorum. Next base: position 47,640,987 of record NC_141756.1, read on the forward strand.
CTTTCTCTTTCTTCTATTTTATACTTATAATATTTTATCTTTTTATCATAACTAACGGATTGAGCCCGGATAGCTCAGTCGGTAGAGCGTTAGGCTTTTAACCTAACGGTCCAGGGTTCGAGTCCCTGTTCGGGCGATCCCTTTTTTTACTTCTATTTTATACTTGGAAAATTCTATCTGTCTTTCGCGATCGGGCGATTCTTTCTCTTTCTTCTATTTTATACTTATAATATTTTATCTTTTTATCGGAACTAACGGCTTGAGCCCGGATAGCTCTGCAGGTAGAGCGTTACACTTTTAACCTAACGGTCCAGGGGTCGAGTCTCTGTTCGGGCGATCCCTTTTTTAACTTGTATTTTATACTTGGAAAATTCTATCTGTCTTGCGCGATCGGGCGATTCTTTCTCTTTCCTCTATTTTATACTTATAATATTTTATCTGTTTATCGGCACTAACGGTTTGAGCCCGGATAGCTCAGTCGGTAGAGCGTTAGGCTTTTACCCTAACGGTCCAGGGATCGAGTCCCTGTTCGGGCGATCTCTTTCTTTACTTGTATTTTATACTTGGAATATTTTGTCTTCCTTCCGCGATCGGGCGATTCTTTCTCTTTCTTCTATTTTATACTTATAATATTTTATCTGTTTATCGGCACTAACGGATTGAGCCCGGATAGCTCAGTCGGTAGAGCATTAGGCTATTAACCTAACGGTCCTGGGTTCGAGTCCCTGTTCGGGCGATCCCTTTTTTTACTTCTATTTAATACTTGGTAAATTCGATCTGTCTTCCGCAGTCGGGTGATTCTTTCTCTTTCTTCTATTTTATACTTATAATATTTTATCTGTTTATCGGCACTAACGGATTGAGCCCGAAAAGCTCAGTCGGTAGAGCGTTAGGCTTTTAACCTAACGGTCCAGGGTTCGAGTCCCTGTTCGTGCGATCTCTTTTTTTACTTGTATTTTATACTTGGAATATTTTATCAGTCATCCGCGTTCGGGCGATTCTTTCTCCTTCTTCTATTTTATACTTATAATATTTTATCTGTTTATCGGCACTAACGGTTTGAGCCCGGATAGCTCAGTCGGTAGAGCGTTAGGCTTTTACCCTAACGGTCCAGGGATCGAGTCCCTGTTCGGGCGATCTCTTTCTTTACTTGTATTTTATACTTGGAATATTTTGTCTTCCTTCCGCGATCGGGCGATTCTTTCTCTTTCTTCTATTTTATACTTATAATATTTTATCTGTTTATCGGCACTAACGGATTGAGCCCGGATAGCTCAGTCGGTAGAGCGTTAGGGTTTTAACCTAACGGTCCAGGGTTCGAGTCCCTGTTCGGGCGATCCCTTTTTTTACTTCTATTTTATACTTGGAAAATTCTATCTGTCTTCCGCGATCGGGCGATTCTTTCTCTTTCTTCTATTTTATACTTATAATATTTTATCTTTTTATCATAACTAACGGATTGAGCCCGGATAGCTCAGTCGGTAGAGCGTTAGGCTTTTAACCTAACGGTCCAGGGTTCGAGTCCCTGTTCGGGCGATCCCTTTTTTTACTTCTATTTTATACTTGGAAAATTCTATCTGTCTTCCGCGATCGGGCGATTCTTTCTCTTTCTTCTATTTTATACTTATAATATTTTATCTTTTTATCATAACTAACGGATTGAGCCCGGATAGCTCAGTCGGTAGAGCGTTAGGCTTTTAACCTAACAGTCCAGGGTTCGAGTCCTTGTTCGGGCGATCCCTTTTTTTACTTCTATTTTATACTTGGAAAATTCTAACTGTCTTCCGCGATCGGGCGATTCTTTCTCTTTCTTCTATTTTATACTTATAATATTTTATCTTTTTATCATAACTAACGGATTGAGCCCGGATAGCTCAGTCGGTAGAGCGTTAGGCTTTTAACCTAACGGTCCAGGGTTCGAGTCCCTGTTCGGGCGATCCCTTTTTTTACTTCTATTTTATACTTGGAAAATTCTATCTGTCTTCCGCGATCGGGCGATTCTTTCTCTTTCTTCTATTTTATACTTATAATATCTTATCTTTTTATCGGAACTAACGGATTGAGCCCGGATAGCTCAGTCGGTAGAGCGTTAGGCTTTTAACCTAACGGTCCAGGGTTCGAGTCCCTGTTCGGGCGATCCCTTTTTTTACTTCTATTTTATACTTGGAAAATTCTATCTGTCTTCCGCGATCGGGCGATTCTTTCTCTTTCTTTTATTTTATACTTATAATATTTTATCTGTTTATCGGCACTAATGGATTGAGCCCGGATAGCTCAGTCGGTAGAGCGTTAGGCTTTTAACGTAACTGTCCAGGGTTCGAGTCCCTGTTCGGGCGATCCCTTTTTTTACTTCTATTTTATACTTGGAAAATTCTATCTGTCTTCCGCGATCGGGCGATTCTTTCTGTTTCTTCTATTTTATACTTATAATATTTTGTCTTTTTATCGGAACTAACGGATTGCGCCCGGATAGCTCAGTCGGTAGAGCGTTAGGCTTTTAACCTAACGGTCCAGGGTTCGTGTCCCTGTTCGGGCGATTCCTTTTTTTACTTCTATTTTATACTTGGAAAATTCTATCTGTCTTCCGCAATCCGGCGATTCTTTCTCTTTCTTCTATTTTATACTTATAATATTTTATCTGTTTATCGGCACTAACTGATTGAGCCCGGATAGCTCAGTCGGTAGCGCGTTAGGCTTTTAACCTAACGGTCCAGGGATCGAGTCCCTGTTCGGGCGATCCCTTTTTTTACTTCTATTTTATACTTTGAAAATTCTATCTGTCTTCCGCGATCGGGCGATTCTTTCTCTTTCTTCTATTTTATACTTATAATATTTTATCTTTTTATCGGAACTAACGGATTGAGCTCGGATAGCTCAGTCGGTTGAGCGTTAGGCTTTTAACCTAACGGTCCAGGGTTCGAGTCCCTGTTCGGGCGATCCCTTTTTTTACTTCTATTTTATACTTGGAAAATTCTATCTGTCTTCCGCGATCGGGCGATTCTTTCTCTTTCTTCTTTTTTATACTTATAATATTTTATCTGTTTATCGGCACTAACTGATTGAGCCCGGATAGCTCAGTCGGTAGAGCGTTAGGCTTTTAACCTAACGGTCCAGGGTTCGAGTCCCTGTTCGGGCGATCTCTTTTTTTACTTGTATTTTATACTTGGAATATTTTATCAGTCATCCGCGTTCGGGCGATTCTTTCTCCTTCTTCTATTTTATACTTAAAATATTTTATCTGTTTATCGGCACTAACGGTTTGAGCCCGGATAGCTCAGACGGTAGAGCGTTAGGCTTTTAACCTAACGGTCCAGGGTTAGAGTCCCTGTTCGGGGGATCCCTTTTTTTACTTCTATTTTATACTTGGAAAATTCTATCTGTCTTCCGCGATCGGGTGATTCTTTCTCTTTCTTCTATTTTATACTTATAATATTTTATCTTTTTATCGGAACTAACGGATTGAGCCCGGATAGCTCAGTCGTTAGAGCGTTAGGCTTTTAACCTAACGGTCCAGGGTTCGAGTCCCTGTTCGGGCGATCCCTTTTTTTACTTCTATTTTATACTTGGAAAATTCTATCTGTCTTCCGCGATCGGGCGATTCTTTCTCTTTCTTCTATTTTATACTTATAATATTTTATCTGTTTATCGGCATTATCGGATTGAGCCCGGATAGCTCAGTCGGTAGAGCGTTAGGGTTTTAACCTAACGGTCCAGGCTTTGAGTCTCTGTTCGGACGATCCCTTTTTTTACTTCTATTTTATACTTGGAAAATTCTCTCTGTCTTCCGCGATCGGGCGATTCTTTCTCTTTCTTCTATTTTATACTTATAATACTTTATCTTTTTATCGGAACTAACGGATTGAGCCCGGATAGCTCAGTCGGTAGAGCGGTAGGCTTTTAACCTAACGGTCCAGGGTTCGAGTCCCTGTTCGGGCGAACCCTTTTTTTACTTCTATTTTATACTTGGAAAATTCTATCTGTCTTCCGCGATCGGGCGATTCTTTCTCTTTCTTCTATTTTATGCTTATAATATTTTATCTGTTTATCGGAACTAACGGAATGAGCCCGGATAGCTCAGACGATAGAGCGTTAGGCTTTAAACCTAACGGTCCAGGGTTAGAGTCCCTGTTCGGGGGATCCCTTTTTTTACTTCTATTTTATACTTGGAAAATTCTATCTGTCTTCCGCGATCGGGTGATTCTTTCTCTTTCTTCTATTTTATACTTATAATATTTTATCTTTTTATCGGAACTAACGGATTGAACCCGGATAGCTCAGTCGTTAGAGCGTTAGGCTTTTAACCTAACGGTCCAGGGTTCGAGTCCCTGTTCGGGCGATCCCTTTTTTTACTTCTATTTTATACTTGGAAAATTCTATCTGTCTTCCGCGATCGGGCGATTCTTTCTCTTTCTTCTATTTTATACTTATAATATTTTATCTTTTTATCATAACTAACGGATTGAGCCCGGATAGCTCAGTCGGTAGAGCGTTAGGCTTTTAACCTAACAGTCCAGGGTTCGAGTCCCTGTTCGGGCGATCCCTTTTTTTACTTCTATTTTATACTTGGAAAATTCTATCTGTCTTCCGCGATCGGGCGATTCTTTCTCTTTCTTCTATTTTATACTTATAATATTTTATCTTTTTATCGGAACTAACGGATTGAGCCCGGATAGCTCAGTCGGTAGAGCGTTAGGCTTTTAACCTAACGGTCCAGGGTTCGAGTCCCTGTTCGGGCGAACCCTTTTTTTACTTCTATTTTATACTTGGAAAATTCTATCTGTCTCCCGCGATCGGGCGATTCTTTCTCTTTCTTCCATTTTATACTTATAATATTTTATCTTTTTATCGGAACTAACGGATTGAGCCCGGATAGCTCAGTCGGTAGAGCATTAGGCTTTTAACCTAACGGTCCAGGGTTCGAGTCCCTGTTCGGGCGATCCCTTTTTTTACTTCTATTTTATACTTGGAAAATTCTATCTGTCTTCCGCGATCGGGCGATTCTTTCTCTTTCTTCTGTTTTAAACTTATAATATTTTATCTGTTTATCGGCACTAATGGATTGAGCCCGGATAGCTCAGTCGGTAGAGCGTTAGGCTTTTAACCTAACTGTCCAGGGTTCGAGTCCCTGTTCGGGCGATCCCTTTTTTTACTTCTATTTTATACTTGGAAAATTCTATCTGTCTTCCGCGATCGGGCGATTCTTTCTGTTTCTTCTATTTTATACTTATAATATTTTGTCTTTTTATCGGAACTAACGGATTGCGCCCGGATAGCTCAGTCGGTAGAGCGTTAGGCTTTTAACCTAACGGTCCAGGGTTCGTGTCCCTGTTCGGGCGATCCCTTTTTTTACTTCTATTTTATACTTGGAAAATTCTATCTGTCTTCCGCAATCCGGCGATTCTTTCTCTTTCTTCTATTTTATACTTATAATATTTTATCTGTTTATCGGCACTAACTGATTGAGCCCGGATAGCTCAGTCGGTAGCGCGTTAGGCTTTTAACCTAACGGTCCAGGGTTCGAGTCCCTGTTCGGGCGATCCCTTTTTTTACTTCTATTTTATACTTTGAAAATTCTATCTGTCTTCCGCGATCGGGCGATTCTTTCTCTTTCTTCTATTTTATACTTATAATATTTTATCTTTTTATCGGAACTAACGGATTGAGCTCGGATAGCTCAGTCGGTAGAGCGTTAGGCTTTTAACCTAACGGTCCAGGGTTCGAGTCCCTGTTCGGGTGATCCCTTATTTTACTTCTATTTTATACTTGGAAAATTCTATCTGTCTTCCGCGATCGGGCGATTCTTTCTCTTTCTTCTTTTTTATACTTATAATATTTTATCTGTTTATCGGCACTAACGGATTGAGCCCGGATAGCTCAGTTGGTAGAGCGTTAGGCTTTTAACCTAACGGTCCAGGGTTCGAGTCCCTGTTCGGGCGATCCCTTTTTTTATTTCTATTTTATACATGGAAAATTCTATCTGTCTTCCGCGATCGGGCGATTCTTTCTCTTTCTTCTATTTTATACTTATAATATTTTATCTTTTTATCGGATCTAACGGATTGAGCCCGGATAGCTCAGTCGGTAGAGCGTTAGGCTTTTAACCTAACGGTCCAGGGTTCGAGTCCCTGTTCGGGCGATCCCTTTTTTTACTTCTATTTTATACTTGAAAATTTCTATCTGTCTTCCGCGATCGGGCGATTCATTCTCTGTCTTCTATTTTATACTTATAATATTTTATCTGTTTATCGGCACTAACGGATTGAGCCCGGATAGCTCAGTCGGTAGAGCGTTAGGCTTTTAACCTAACGGTCCAGGGTTCGAGTCCCTGTTCGGGCGATCCCTTTTTTTACTTGTATTTTATACTTGGAATATTTTATCTGTCTTCCGCGATCGGGCGATTCTTTCTCTTTCTTCTATTTTATACTTATAATATTTTATCTGTTTATTGGCACTAACGGATTAAGCCCGGATAGCTCAGTCGGTTGAACGTTAGGCACTTAACCTAACGGTCCAGGGTTCGAGTCCCTGTTTGGGCGATCCCTTTTTTTACTTCTGATTTATACTTGGAATAATTTATCTGTCTTCCGTGATCGGGCGATCCTTTCTCTTTCTTCTATTTTATACTTATAATATTTTATCTGTTTATCGGCACTAACGGATTGAGCCCGGATAGCTCAGTCGGTAGAGCGTTAGGCTTTTAACCTAACGGTCCAGGGTTCGAGTCCCTGTTCGGGCGATCTCTTTTTTTACTTGTATTTTATACTTGGAATATTTTATCAGTCATCCGCGTTCGGGCGATTCTTTCTCCTTCTTCTATTTTATACTTAAAATATTTTATCTGTTTATCGGCACTAACGGTTTGAGCCCGGATAGCTCAGACGGTAGAGCGTTAGGCTTTTAACCTAACGGTCCAGGGTTAGAGTCCCTGTTCGGGGGATCCCTTTTTTTACTTCTATTTTATACTTGGAAAATTCTATCTGTCTTCCGCGATCGGGTGATTCTTTCTCTTTCTTCTATTTTATACTTATAATATTTTATCTTTTTATCGGAACTAACGGATTGAGCCCGGATAGCTCAGTCGTTAGAGCGTTAGGCTTTTAACCTAACGGTCCAGGGTTCGAGTCCCTGTTCGGGCGATCCCTTTTTTTACTTCTATTTTATACTTGGAAAATTCTATCTGTCTTCCGCGATCGGGCGATTCTTTCTCTTTCTTCTATTTTATACTTATAATATTTTATCTTTTTATCATAACTAACGGATTGAGCCCGGATAGCTCAGTCGGTAGAGCGTTAGGCTTTTAACCTAACGGTCCAGGGTTCGAGTCTCTGTTCGGGCGATCCCTTTTTTAACTTGTATTTTATACTTGGAAAATTCTATCTGTCTTGCGCGATCGGGCGATTCTTTCTCTTTCCTCTATTTTATACTTATAATATTTTATCTGTTTATCGGCACTAACGGATTGAGCCCGGATAGCTCAGTCGCTAGAGCGTTAGGCTATTAACCTAACGGTCCTGGGTTCGAGTCCCTGTTCGGGCGATCCCTTTTTTTACTTCTATTTAATACTTGGTAAATTCGATCTGTCTTCCGCAGTCGGGTGATTCTTTCTCTTTCTTCTATTTTATACTTATAATATTTTATCTGTTTATCGGCACTAACGGATTGAGCCCGAAAAGCTCAGTCGGTAGAGCGTTAGGCTTTTAACCTAACGGTCCAGGGTTCGAGTCCCTGTTCGGGCGATCTCTTTTTTTACTTGTATTTTATACTTGGAATATTTTATCAGTCATCCGCGTTCGGGCGATTCTTTCTCCTTCTTCTATTTTATACTTATAATATTTTATCTGTTTATCGGCACTAACAGTTTGAGCCCGGATAGCTCAGTCGGTAGAGCGTTAGGCTTTTACCCTAACGGTCCAGGGATCGAGTCCCTGTTCGGGCGATCTCTTTCTTTACTTGTATTTTATACTTGGAATATTTTGTCTTCCTTCCGCGATCGGGCGATTCTTTCTCTTTCTTCTATTTTATACTTATAATATTTTATCTGTTTATCGGCACTATCGGATTGAGCCCGGATATCTCAGTCGGTAGAGCGTTAGGGTTTTAACCTAACGGTCCAGGCTTTGAGTCTCTGTTCGGACGATCCCTTTTTTTACTTCTATTTTATACTTGGAAAATTCTCTCTGTCTTCCGCGATCGGGCGATTCTTTCTCTTTCTTCTATTTTATACTTATAATACTTTATCTTTTTATCGGAACTAACGGATTGAGCCCGGATAGCTCAGTCGGTAGAGCGGTAGGCTTTTAACCTAACGGTCCAGGGTTCGAGTCCCTGTTCGGGCGAACCCTTTTTTTACTTCTATTTTATACTTGGAAAATTCTATCTGTCTTCCGCGATCGGGCGATTCTTTCTCTTTCTTCTATTTTATGCTTATAATATTTTATCTGTTTATCGGAACTAACGGAATGAGCCCGGATAGCTCAGACGATAGAGCGTTAGGCTTTAAACCTAACGGTCCAGGGTTAGAGTCCCTGTTCGGGGGATCCCTTTTTTTACTTCTATTTTATACTTGGAAAATTCTATCTGTCTTCCGCGATCGGGTGATTCTTTCTCTTTCTTCTATTTTATACTTATAATATTTTATCTTTTTATCGGAACTAACGGATTGAACCCGGATAGCTCAGTCGTTAGAGCGTTAGGCTTTTAACCTAACGGTCCAGGGTTCGAGTCCCTGTTCGGGCGATCCCTTTTTTTACTTCTATTTTATACTTGGAAAATTCTATCTGTCTTCCGCGATCGGGCGATTCTTTCTCTTTCTTCTATTTTATACTTATAATATTTTATCTTTTTATCATAACTAACGGATTGAGCCCGGATAGCTCAGTCGGTAGAGCGTTAGGCTTTTAACCTAACAGTCCAGGGTTCGAGTCCCTGTTCGGGCGATCCCTTTTTTTACTTCTATTTTATACTTGGAAAATTCTATCTGTCTTCCGCGATCGGGCGATTCTTTCTCTTTCTTCTATTTTATACTTATAATATTTTATCTTTTTATCGGAACTAACGGATTGAGCCCGGATAGCTCAGTCGGTAGAGCGTTAGGCTTTTAACCTAACGGTCCAGGGTTCGAGTCCCTGTTCGGGCGAACCCTTTTTTTACTTCTATTTTATACTTGGAAAATTCTATCTGTCTCCCGCGATCGGGCGATTCTTTCTCTTTCTTCCATTTTATACTTATAATATTTTATCTTTTTATCGGAACTAACGGATTGAGCCCGGATAGCTCAGTCGGTAGAGCATTAGGCTTTTAACCTAACGGTCCAGGGTTCGAGTCCCTGTTCGGGCGATCCCTTTTTTTACTTCTATTTTATACTTGGAAAATTCTATCTGTCTTCCGCGATCGGGCGATTCTTTCTCTTTCTTCTATTTTAAACTTATAATATTTTATCTGTTTATCGGAACTAATGGATTGAGCCCGGATAGCTCAGTCGGTAGAGCGTTAGGCTTTTAACCTAACTGTCCAGGGTTCGAGTCCCTGTTCGGGCGATCCCTTTTTTTACTTCTATTTTATACTTGGAAAATTCTATCTGTCTTCCGCGATCGGGCGATTCTTTCTGTTTCTTCTATTTTATACTTATAATATTTTGTCTTTTTATCGGAACTAACGGATTGCGCCCGGATAGCTCAGTCGGTAGAGCGTTAGGCTTTTAACCTAACGGTCCAGGGTTCGTGTCCCTGTTCGGGCGATCCCTTTTTTTACTTCTATTTTATACTTGGAAAATTCTATCTGTCTTCCGCAATCCGGCGATTCTTTCTCTTTCTTCTATTTTATACTTATAATATTTTATCTGTTTATCGGCACTAACTGATTGAGCCCGGATAGCTCAGTCGGTAGCGCGTTAGGCTTTTAACCTAACGGTCCAGGGTTCGAGTCCCTGTTCGGGCGATCCCTTTTTTTACTTCTATTTTATACTTTGAAAATTCTATCTGTCTTCCGCGATCGGGCGATTCTTTCTCTTTCTTCTATTTTATACTTATAATATTTTATCTTTTTATCGGAACTAACGGATTGAGCTCGGATAGCTCAGTCGGTAGAGCGTTAGGCTTTTAACCTAACGGTCCAGGGTTCGAGTCCCTGTTCGGGTGATCCCTTATTTTACTTCTATTTTATACTTGGAAAATTCTATCTGTCTTCCGCGATCGGGCGATTCTTTCTCTTTCTTCTTTTTTATACTTATAATATTTTATCTGTTTATCGGCACTAACGGATTGAGCCCGGATAGCTCAGTTGGTAGAGCGTTAGGCTTTTAACCTAACGGTCCAGGGTTCGAGTCCCTGTTCGGGCGATCCCTTTTTTTATTTCTATTTTATACATGGAAAATTCTATCTGTCTTCCGCGATCGGGCGATTCTTTCTCTTTCTTCTATTTTATACTTATAATATTTTATCTTTTTATCGGATCTAACGGATTGAGCCCGGATAGCTCAGTCGGTAGAGCGTTAGGCTTTTAACCTAACGGTCCAGGGTTCGAGTCCCTGTTCGGGCGATCCCTTTTTTTACTTCTATTTTATACTTGGAAATTTCTATCTGTCTTCCGCGATCGGGCGATTCATTCTCTGTCTTCTATTTTATACTTATAATATTTTATCTGTTTATCGGCACTAACGGATTGAGCCCGGATAGCTCAGTCGGTAGAGCGTTAGGCTTTTAACCTAACGGTCCAGGGTTCGAGTCCCTGTTCGGGCGATCCCTTTTTTTACTTGTATTTTATACTTGGAATATTTTATCTGTCTTCCGCGATCGGGCGATTCTTTCTCTTTCTTCTATTTTATACTTATAATATTTTATCTGTTTATTGGCACTAACGGATTAAGCCCGGATAGCTCAGTCGGTTGAACGTTAGGCACTTAACCTAACGGTCCAGGGTTCGAGTCCCTGTTTGGGCGATCCCTTTTTTTACTTCTGATTTATACTTGGAATAATTTATCTGTCTTCCGCGATCGGGCGATCCTTTCTCTTTCTTCTATTTTATACTTATAATATTTTATCTGATTATCGGCACTAACGGATTGAGCCCGGATAGCTCAGTCGGTAGAGCGTTGGGCTTTTAACCTAACGGTCCAGGGTTCGAGTCCCTGTTCGGGCGATCCCATTTTTAACTTGTATTTTATGCTTGGAATAATTTATCTGTCTTCCGCGATCGGGCGATTCTTTCTCTTTCTTCTACTTTATACTTATAATATTTTATCTGTTTATCGGAACTAACGGAATGAGCCCGGATAGCTCAGACGGTAGAGCGTCAGGCTTTTAACCTAACGGTCCAGGGTTAGAGTCCCTGTTCGGGGGATCCCTTTTTTTACTTCTATTTTATACTTGGAAAATTCTATCTGTCTTCCGCGATCGGGCGATTCTTTCTCTTTCTTCTATTTTATACTTATAATATTTTATCTTTTTATCGGAACTAACGGATTGAGCCCGGATAGCTCAGTCGGTAGAGCGTTAGGCTTTTAACCTAACGGTCCAGGGTTCGAGTCCCTGTTCGGGCGAACCCTTTTTTTACTTCTATTTTATACTTGGAAAATTCTATCTGTCTCCCGCGATCGGGCGATTCTTTCTCTTTCTTCCATTTTATACTTATAATATTTTATCTTTTTATCGGAACTAACGGATTGAGCCCGGATAGCTCAGTCGGTAGAGCGTTAGGCTTTTAACCTAACGGTCCAGGGTTCGAGTCCCTGTTTGGGCGATCCCTTTTTTTACTTCTGATTTATACTTGGAATAATTTATCTGTCTTCCGCGATCGGGCGATCCTTTCTCTTTCTTCTATTTTATACTTATAATATTTTATCTGATTATCGGCACTAACGGATTGAGCCCGGATAGCTCAGTCGGTAGAGCGTTGGGCTTTTAACCTAACGGTCCAGGGTTCGAGTCCCTGTTCGGGCGATCCCATTTTTAACTTGTATTTTATGCTTGGAATAATTTATCTGTCTTCCGCGATCGGGCGATTCTTTCTCTTTCTTCTACTTTATACTTATAATATTTTATCTGTTTATCGGAACTAACGGAATGAGCCCGGATAGCTCAGACGGTAGAGCGTCAGGCTTTTAACCTAACGGTCCAGGGTTAGAGTCCCTGTTCGGGGGATCCCTTTTTTTACTTCTATTTTATACTTGGAAAATTCTATCTGTCTTCCGCGATCGGGCGATTCTTTCTCTTTCTTCTATTTTATACTTATAATATTTTATCTTTTTATCGGAACTAACGGATTGAGCCCGGATAGCTCAGTCGGTAGAGCGTTAGGCTTTTAACCTAACGGTCCAGGGTTCGAGTCCCTGTTCGGGCGAACCCTTTTTTTACTTCTATTTTATACTTGGAAAATTCTATCTGTCTCCCGCGATCGGGCGATTCTTTCTCTTTCTTCCATTTTATACTTATAATATTTTATCTTTTTATCGGAACTAACGGATTGAGCCCGGATAGCTCAGTCGGTAGAGCGTTAGGCTTTTAACCTAACGGTCCAGGGTTCGAGTCCCTGTTCGGGCGATCCCTTTTTTTACTTCTATTTTATACTTGGAAAATTCTATCTGTCTTCCGCGATCGGGCGATTCTTTCTCTTTCTTCTATTTTATACTTATAATATTTTATCTGTTTATCGGCACTAATGGATTGAGCCCGGATAGCTCAGTCGGTAGAGCGTTAGGCTTTTAACCTAACTGTCCAGGGTTCGAGTCCCTGTTCGGGCGATCCCTTTTTTTACTTCTATTTTATACTTGGAAAATTCTATCTGTCTTCCGCGATCGGGCGATTCTTTCTGTTTCTTCTATTTTATACTTATAATATTTTGTCTTTTTATCGGAACTAACGGATTGCGCCCGGATAGCTCAGTCGGTAGAGTGTTAGGCTTTTAACCTAACGGTCCAGGGTTCGTGTCCCTGTTCGGGCGATCCCTTTTTTTACTTCTATTTTATACTTGGAAAATTCTATCTGTCTTCCGCAATCCGGCGATTCTTTCTCTTTCTTCTATTTTATACTTATAATATTTTATCTGTTTATCGGCACTAACTGATTGAGCCCGGATAGCTCAGTCGGTAGCGCGTTAGGCTTTTAACCTAAAGGTCCAGGGTTCGAGTCCCTGTTCGGGCGATCCCTTTTTTTACTTCTATTTTATACTTTGAAAATTCTATCTGTCTTCCGCGATCGGGCGATTCTTTCTCTTTCTTCTATTTTATACTTATAATATTTTATCTTTTTATCGGAACTAACGGATTGAGCTCGGATAGCTCAGTCGGTAGAGCGTTAGGCTTTTAACCTAACGGTCCAGGGTTCGAGTCCCTGTTCGGGTGATCCCTTATTTTACTTCTATTTTATACTTGGAAAATTCTATCTGTCTTCCGCGATCGGGCGATTCTTTCTCTTTCTTCTTTTTTATACTTATAATATTTTATCTGTTTATCGGCACTAACGGATTGAGCCCGGATAGCTCAGTCGGTAGCGCGTTAGGCTTTTAACCTAACGGTCCAGGGTTCGAGTCCCTGTTCGGGCGATCCCTTTTTTTACTTCTATTTTATACTTGGAAAATTCTATCTGTCTTCCGCAATCCGGCGATTCTTTCTCTTTCTTCTATTTTATACTTATAATATTTTATCTGTTTATCGGCACTAACTGATTGAGCCCGGATAGCTCAGTCGGTAGCGCGTTAGGCTTTTAACCTAACGGTCCAGGGTTCGAGTCCCTGTTCGGGCGATCCCTTTTTTTATTTCTATTTTATACATGGAAAATTCTATCTGTCTTCCGCGATCGGGCGATTCTTTCTCTTTCTTCTATTTTATACTTATAATATTTTATCTTTTTATCGGATCTAACGGATTGAGCCCGGATAGCTCAGTCGGTAGAGCGTTAGGCTTTTAACCTAACGGTCCAGGGTTCGAGTCCCTGTTCGGGCGATCCCTTTTTTTACTTCTATTTTATACTTGGAAATTTCTATCTGTCTTCCGCGATCGGGCGATTCATTCTCTGTCTTCTATTTTATACTTATAATATTTTATCTGTTTATCGGCACTAACGGATTGAGCCCGGATAGCTCAGTCGGTAGAGCGTTAGGCTTTTAACCTAACGGTCCAGGGTTCGAGTCCCTGTTCGGGCGATCCCTTTTTTTACTTGTATTTTATACTTGGAATATTTTATGTGTCTTCCGCGATCGGGCGATTCTTTCTCTTTCTTCTATTTTATACTTATAATATTTTATCTGTTTATTGGCACTAACGGATTAAGCCCGGATAGCTCAGTCGGTTGAACGTTAGGCACTTAACCTAACGGTCCAGGGTTCGAGTCCCTGTTTGGGCGATCCCTTTTTTTACTTCTGATTTATACTTGGAATAATTTATCTGTCTTCCGCGATCGGGCGATCCTTTCTCTTTCTTCTATTTTATACTTATAATATTTTATCTGATTATCGGCACTAACGGATTGAGCCCGGATAGCTCAGTCGGTAGAGCGTTGGGCTTTTAACCTAACGGTCCAGGGTTCGAGTCCCTGTTCGGGCGATCCCATTTTTAACTTGTATTTTATGCTTGGAATAATTTATCTGTCTTCCGCGATCGGGCGATTCTTTCTCTTTCTTCTACTTTATACTTATAATATTTTATCTGTTTATCGGAACTAACGGAATGAGCCCGGATAGCTCAGACGGTAGAGCGTCAGGCTTTTAACCTAACGGTCCAGAGTTAGAGTCCCTGTTCGGGGGATCCCTTTTTTTACTTCTATTTTATACTTGGAAAATTCTATCTGTCTTCCGCGATCGGGCGATTCTTTCTCTTTCTTCTATTTTATACTTATAATATTTTATCTTTTTATCATAACTAACGGATTGAGCCCGGATAGCTCAGTCGGTAGAGCGTTAGGCTTTTAACCTAACAGTCCAGGGTTCGAGTCCCTGTTCGGGCGATCCCTTTTTTTACTTCTATTTTATACTTGGAAAATTCTATCTGTCTTCCGCGATCGGGCGATTCTTTCTGTTTCTTCTATTTTATACTTATAATATTTTGTCTTTTTATCGGAACTAACGGATTGCGCCCGGATAGCTCAGTCGGTAGAGCGTTAGGCTTTTAACCTAACGGTCCAGGGTTCGTGTCCCTGTTCGGGCGATCCCTTTTTTTACTTCTATTTTATACTTGGAAAATTCTATCTGTCTTCCGCAATCCGGCGATTCTTTCTCTTTCTTCTATTTTATACTTATAATATTTTATCTGTTTATCGGCACTAACGGATTGAGCCCGGATAGCTCAGTCGGTAGCGCGTTAGGCTTTTAACCTAACGGTCCAGGGTTCGAGTCCCTGTTCGGGCGATCCCTTTTTTTACTTCTATTTTATACTTTGAAAATTCTATCTGTCTTCCGCGATCGGGCGATTCTTTCTCTTTCTTCTATTTTATACTTATAATATTTTATCTTTTTATCGGAACTAACGGATTGAGCTCGGATAGCTCAGTCGGTAGAGCGTTAGGCTTTTAACCTAACGGTCCAGGGTTCGAGTCCCTGTTCGGGTGATCCCTTATTTTACTTCTATTTTATACTTGGAAAATTCTATCTGTCTTCCGCGATCGGGCGATTCTTTCTCTTTCTTCTTTTTTATACTTATAATATTTTATCTGTTTATCGGCACTAACGGATTGAGCCCGGATAGCTCAGTCGGTAGAGCGTTAGGCTTTTAACCTAACGGTCCAGGGTTCGAGTCCCTGTTCGGGCGATCCCTTTTTTTATTTCTGTTTTATACATGGAAAATTCTATCTGTCTTCCGCGATCGGGCGATTCTTTCTCTTTCTTCTATTTTATACTTATAATATTTTATCTTTTTATCGGATCTAACGGATTGAGCCCGGATAGCTCAGTCGGTAGAGCGTTAGGCTTTTAACCTAACGGTCCAGGGTTCGAGTCCCTGTTCGGGCGATCCCTTTTTTTACTTCTATTTTATACTTGGAAATTTCTATCTGTCTTCCGCGATCGGGCGATTCATTCTCTGTCTTCTATTTTATACTTATAATATTTTATCTGTTTATCGGCACTAACGGATTGAGCCCGGATAGCTCAGTCGGTAGAGCGTTGGGCTTTTAACCTAACGGTCCAGGGTTCGAGTCCCTGTTCGGGCGATCCCATTTTTAACTTGTATTTTATGCTTGGAATAATTTATCTGTCTTCCGCGATCGGGCGATTCTTTCTCTTTCTTCTACTTTATACTTATAATATTTTATCTGTTTATCGGAACTAACGGAATGAGCCCGGATAGCTCAGACGGTAGAGCGTCAGGCTTTTAACCTAATGGTCCAGGGTTAGAGTCCCTGTTCGGGGGATCCCTTTTTTTACTTCTATTTTATACTTGGAAAATTCTATCTGTCTTCCGCGATCGGGCGATTCTTTCTCTTTCTTCTATTTTATACTTATAATATTTTATCTTTTTATCATAACTAACGGATTGAGCCCGGATAGCTCAGTCGGTAGAGCGTTAGGCTTTTAACCTAACAGTCCAGGGTTCGAGTCCCTGTTCGGGCGATCCCTTTTTTTACTTCTATTTTATACTTAGAAAATTCTATCTGTCTTCCGCGATCGGGCGATTCTTTCTCTTTCTTCTATTTTATACTTATAATATTTTATCTTTTTATCGGAACTAACGGATTGAGCCCGGATAGCTCAGTCGGTAGAGCGTTAGGCTTTTAACCTAACGGTCCAGGGTTCGAGTCCCTGTTCGGGCGATCCCTTTTTTTACTTCTATTTTATACTTGGAAAATTCTATCTGTCTTCCGCGATCGGGCGATTCTTTCTCTTTCTTCTATTTTATACTTATAATATTTTATCTTTTTATCGGAACTAACGGATTGAGCCCGGATAGCTCAGTCGGTAGAGCGTTAGGCTTTTAACCTAACGGTCCAGGGTTCGAGTCCCTGTTTGGGCGATCCCTTTTTTAACTTCTATTTTATACTTGGAAAATTCTATCTGTCTTCCGCGATCGGGCGATTCTTTCTCTTTCTTCTTTTTTATACTTATAATATTTTATCTGTTTATCGGCACTAACGGATTGAGCCCGGATAGCTCAGTCGGTAGAGCGTTAGGCCTTTAACCTAACGGTCCAGGGTTCGAGTCCCTGTTCGTGCGATCTCTTTTTTTACTTGTATTTTATACTTGGAATATTTTATCAGTCATCCGCGTTCGGGCGATTCTTTCTCCTTCTTCTATTTTATACTTATAATATTTTATCTTTTTATCGGCACTAACGGTTTGAGCCCGGATAGCTCAGACGGTAGAGCGTTAGGCTTTTAACCTAACGGTCCAGGGTTAGAGTCCCTGTTCGGGCGATCCCTTTTTTTACTTCTATTTTATACTTGGAAAATTCTATCTGTCTTCCGCGATCGGGCGATTCTTTCTCTTTCTTCTATTTTATACTTATAATATTTTATCTTTTTATCGGAACTAACGGCTTGAGCCCGGATAGCTCTGCAGGTAGAGCGTTAGACTTTTAACCTAACGGTCCAGGGTTCGAGTCTCTGTTCGGGCGATCCCTTTTTTAACTTGTATTTTATACTTGGAAAATTCTATCTGTCTTGCGCGATCGGGCGATTCTTTCTCTTTCCTCTATTTTATACTTATAATATTTTATCTGTTTATCGGCACTAACGGATTGAGCCCGGATAGCTCAGTCGGTAGAGCATTAGGCTATTAACCTAACGGTCCTGGGTTCGAGTCCCTGTTCGGGCGATCCCTTTTTTTACTTCTATTTAATACTTGGTAAATTCGATCTGTCTTCCGCAGTCGGGTGATTCTTTCTCTTTCTTCTATTTTATACTTATAATATTTTATCTGTTTATCGGCACTAACGGATTGAGCCCGAAAAGCTCAGTCGGTAGAGCGTTAGGCTTTTAACCTAACGGTCCAGGGATCGAGTCCCTGTTCGGGTGATCTCTTTTTTTACTTGTATTTTATACTTGGAATATTTTATCAGTCATCCGCGTTTGGGCGATTCTTTCTCCTTCTTCTATTTTATACTTATAATATTTTATCTGTTTATCGGCACTAACGGTTTGAGCCCGGATAGCTCAGTCGGTAGAGCGTTAGGCTTTTACCCTAACGGTCCAGGGATCGAGTCCCTGTTCGGGCGATCTCTTTCTTTACTTGTATTTTATACTTGGAATATTTTGTCTTCCTTCCGCGATCGGGCGATTCTTTCTCTTTCTTCTATTTTATACTTATAATATTTTATCTGTTTATCGGCACTAACGGATTGAGCCCGGATAGCTCAGTCGGTAGAGCGTTAGGGTTTTAACCTAACGGTTCAGGGTTTGAGTCTCTGTTCGGACGATCCCTTTTTTTACTTCTATTTTATACTTGGAAAATTCTCTCTGTCTTCCGCGATCGGGCGATTCTTTCTCTTTCTTCTATTTTATACTTATAATACTTTATCTTTTTATCGGAACTAACGGATTGAGCCCGGATAGCTCAGTCGGTAGAGCGGTAGGCTTTTAACCTAACGGTCCAGGGTTCGAGTCCCTGTTCGGGCGATCCCTTTTTTTACTTCTATTTTATACTTGGAAAATTCTATCTGTCTTCCGCGATCGGGCGATTCTTTCTCTTTCTTCTATTTTATGCTTATAATATTTTATCTGTTTATCGGAACTAACGGAATGAGCCCGGATAGCTCAGACGGTAGAGCGTTAGGCTTTAAACCTAACGGTCCAGGGTTAGAGTCCCTGTTCGGGGGATCCCTTTTTTTACTTCTATTTTATACTTGGAAAATTCTATCTGTCTTCCGCGATCGGGTGATTCTTTCTCTTTCTTCTATTTTATACTTATAATATTTTATCTTTTTATCGGAACTAACGGATTGAACCCGGATAGCTCAGTCGTTAGAGCGTTAGGCTTTTAACCTAACGGTCCAGGGTTCGAGTCCCTGTTCGGGCGATCCCTTTTTTTACTTCTATTTTATACTTGGAAAATTCTATCTGTCTTCCACGATCGGGCGATTCTTTCTCTTTCTTCTATTTTATACTTATAATATTTTATCTTTTTATCATAACTAACGGATTGAGCCCGGATAGCTCAGTCGGTAGAGCGTTAGGCTTTTAACCTAACAGTCCAGGGTTCGAGTCCCTGTTCGGGCGATCCCTTTTTTTACTTCTATTTTATACTTGGAAAATTCTATCTGTCTTCCGCGATCGGGCGATTCTTTCTCTTTCTTCTATTTTATACTTATAATATTTTATCTTTTTATCGGAACTATCGGATTGAGCCCGGATAGCTCAGTCGGTAGAGCGTTAGGCTTTTAACCTAACGGTCCAGGGTTCGAGTCCCTGTTCGGGCGAACCCTTTTTTTACTTCTATTTTATACTTGGAAAATTCTATCTGTCTCCCGCGATCGGGCGATTCTTTCTCTTTCTTCCATTTTATACTTATAATATTTTATCTTTTTATCGGAACTATCGGATTGAGCCCGGATAGCTCAGTCGGTAAAGCGTTAGGCTTTTAACCTAACGGTCCAGGGTTCGAGTCCCTGTTCGGGCGATCCCTTTTTTTACTTCTATTTTATACTTGGAAAATTCTATCTGTCTTCCGCGATCGGGCGATTCTTTCTCTTTCTTCTATTTTATACTTATAATATTTTATCTGTTTATCGGCACTAATGGATTGAGCCCGGATAGCTCAGTCGGTAGAGCGTTAGGCTTTTAACCTAACTGTCCAGGGTTCGAGTCCCTGTTCGGGCGATCCCTTTTTTTACTTCTATTTTATACTTGGAAAATTCTATCTGTCTTCCGCGATCGGGCGATTCTTTCTGTTTATTCTATTTTATACTTATAATATTTTGTCTTTTTATCGGAACTAACGGATTGCGCCCGGATAGCTCAGTCGGTAGAGCGTTAGGCTTTTAACCTAACGGTCCAGGGTTCGTGTCCCTGTTCGGGCGATCCCTTTTTTTACTTCTATTTTATACTTGGAAAATTCTATCTGTCTTCCGCAATCCGGCGATTCTTTCTCTTTCTTCTATTTTATACTTATAATATTTTATCTGTTTATTGGCACTAACGGATTAAGCCCGGATAGCTCAGTCGGTTGAACGTTAGGCACTTAACCTAACGGTCCAGGGTTCGAGTCCCTGTTTGGGCGATCCCTTTTTTTACTTGTGATTTATACTTGGAATAATTTATCTGTCTTCCGCGATCGGGCGATCCTTTCTCTTTCTTCTATTTTATACTTATAATATTTTATCTGATTATCGGCACTAACGGATTGAGCCCGGATAGCTCAGTCGGTAGAGCGTTGGGCTTTTAACCTAACGGTCCAGGGTTCGAGTCCCTGTTCGGGCGATCCCATTTTTAACTTGTATTTTATGCTTGGAATAATTTATCTGTCTTCCGCGATCGGGCGATTCTTTCTCTTTCTTCTATTTTATACTTATAATATTTTATCTGTTTATCGGAACTAACGGAATGAGCCCGGATAGCTCAGACGGTAGAGCGTCAGGCTTTTAACCTAACGGTCCAGGGTTAGAGTCCCTGTTCGGGGGATCCCTTTTTTTACTTCTATTTTATACTTGGAAAATTCTATCTGTCTTCCGCAATCGGGTGACTCTTTCTCTTTCTTCTATTTTATACTTATAATATTTTATCTTTTTATCGGAACTAACGGATTGAGCCCGGATAGCTCAGTCGTTAGAGCGTTAGGCTTTTAACCTAACGGTCCAGGGTTTGAGTCCCTGTTCGGGCGATCCCTTTTTTTACTTCTATTTTATACTTGGAAAATTCTATCTGTCTTCCGCGATCGGACGATTCTTTCTCTTTCTTCTATTTTATACTTATAATATTTTATCTTTTTATCGGAACTAACGGAATGAGCCCGGATAGCTCAGTCGGTAGAGCGTTAGGCTTTTAACCTAACGGTCCAAGGTTCGAGTCCCTGTTCGGGCGATCCCTTTTTTTACTTCTATTTTATACTTGGAAAATTCTATCTGTCTTCCGCGATCGGGCGACTCTTTCTTCTATTTTATACTTATAATATTTTATCTTTTTATCGGAACTAACGGATTGAGCCAGGATAGTTCAGTCGGTAGAGCGTTAGACTTTTAACCTAACGGTCCAGGGTTCGAGTCCCTGTTCGGGCGATCCCTTTTTTTACTTCTATTTTATACTTGGAAAATTCTATCTGTCTTCCGCGATCGGGCGATTCTTTCTCTTTCTTCTATTTTATACTTATAATATTTTATTTTTTTATCGGAACTAACGGATTGAGCCCGGATAGCTCAGTCGGTAGAGCGTTAGGCTTTTAACCTAACGGTCCAGGGTTCGAGTCCCTGTTTGGGCGATCCCTTTTTTAACTTCTATTTTATACTTGGAAAATTCTATCTGTCTTCCACGATCGGGCGATTCTTTCTCTTTCTTCTATTTTATACTTATAATATTTTATCTGATTATCGGCACTAACGGATTGAGCCCGGATAGCTCAGTCGGTAGAGCGTTAGGCTTTTAACCTAACGGTCCAGGGTTCGAGTCCCTGTTCGGGCGATCCCTTTTTTTACTTCTATTTTATACTTGGAAAATTCTATCTGTCTTCCGCGATCGGGCGACTCTTTCTTCTATTTTATACTTATAATATTTTATCTTTTTATCGGAACTAACGGATTGAGCCAGGATAGTTCAGTCGGTAGAGCGTTAGACTTTTAACCTAACGGTCCAGGGTTCGAGTCCCTGTTCGGGCGATCCCTTTTTTTACTTCTATTTTATACTTGGAAAATTCTATCTGTCTTCCGCGATCGGGCGATTCTTTCTCTTTCTTCTATTTTATACTTATAATATTTTATTTTTTTATCGGAACTAACGGATTGAGCCCGGATAGCTCAGTCGGTAGAGCGTTAGGCTTTTAACCTAACGGTCCAGGGTTCGAGTCCCTGTTTGGGCGATCCCTTTTTTAACTTCTATTTTATACTTGGAAAATTCTATCTGTCTTCCACGATCGGGCGATTCTTTCTCTTTCTTCTATTTTATACTTATAATATTTTATCTGATTATCGGCACTAACGGATTGAGCCCGGATAGCTCAGTCGGTAGAGCGTTAGGCTTTTAACCTAACGGTCCAGGGTTCGAGTCCCTGTTCGGGCGATCCCTTTTTTTACTTCTATTTTATACTTGGAAAATTCTATCTGTCTTCCGCGATCGGGCGATTCTTTCTCTTTCTTCTATTTTATACTTATAATATTTTATCTTTTTATCGGAACTAACGGATTGAGCCCGGATAGCTCAGTCGGTAGAGCGTTAGGCTTTTAACCTAACGGTCCAGGGTTCGAGTCCCTGTTCGGGCGATCCCTTTTTTTACTTCTATTTTATACTTGGAAAATTCTATCTGTCTTCCGCGATCCGGCGATTCTTTCTCTTTCTTCTATTTTATACTTATAATATTTTATCTGATTATCGGCACTAACGGATTGAGCCCGGATAGCTCAGTCGGTAGAGCGTTAGGCTTTTAACCTAACGGTCCAGGGTTCGAGTCCCTGTTCGGGCGATCCCTTTTTTACTTCTATTTTGTACTTGGAAAATTCTATCTGTCATCCGCGTTCGGGCGATTCTTTCTCCTTCTTCTATTTTATACTTATAATATTTTATCTGTTTATCGGCACTAACGGTTTGAGCCCGGATAGCTCAGTCGGTAGAGCGTTAGGCTTTTACCCTAACGGTCCAGGGATCGAGTCCCTGTTCGGGCGATCTCTTTCTTTACTTGTATTTTATACTTGGAATATTTTGTCTTCCTTCCGCGATCGGGCGATTCTTTCTCTTTCTTCTATTTTATACTTATAATATTTTATCTGTTTATCGGCACTAACGGATTGAGCCCGGATAGCTCAGTCGGTAGAGCGTTAGGGTTTTAACCTAACGGTTCAGGGTTTGAGTCTCTGTTCGGACGATCCCTTTTTTTACTTCTATTTTATACTTGGAAAATTCTCTCTGTCTTCCGCGATCGGGCGATTCTTTCTCTTTCTTCTATTTTATACTTATAATACTTTATCTTTTTATCGGAACTAACGGATTGAGCCCGGATAGCTCAGTCGGTAGAGCGGTAGGCTTTTAACCTAACGGTCCAGGGTTCGAGTCCCTGTTCGGGCGATCCCTTTTTTTACTTCTATTTTATACTTGGAAAATTCTATCTGTCTTCCGCGATCGGGCGATTCTTTCTCTTTCTTCTATTTTATGCTTATAATATTTTATCTGTTTATCGGAACTAACGGAATGAGCCCGGATAGCTCAGACGGTAGAGCGTTAGGCTTTAAACCTAACGGTCCAGGGTTAGAGTCCCTGTTCGGGGGATCCCTTTTTTTACTTCTATTTTATACTTGGAAAATTCTATCTGTCTTCCGCGATCGGGTGATTCTTTCTCTTTCTTCTATTTTATACTTATAATATTTTATCTTTTTATCGGAACTAACGGATTGAACCCGGATAGCTCAGTCGTTAGAGCGTTAGGCTTTTAACCTAACGGTCCAGGGTTCGAGTCCCTGTTCGGGCGATCCCTTTTTTTACTTCTATTTTATACTTGGAAAATTCTATCTGTCTTCCACGATCGGGCGATTCTTTCTCTTTCTTCTATTTTATACTAATAATATTTTATCTTTTTATCATAACTAACGGATTGAGCCCGGATAGCTCAGTCGGTAGAGCGTTAGGCTTTTAACCTAAAAGTCCAGGGTTCGAGTCCCTGTTCGGGCGATCCCTTTTTTTACTTCTATTTTATACTTGGAAAATTCTATCTGTCTTCCGCGATCGGGCGATTCTTTCTCTTTCTTCTATTTTATACTTATAATATTTTATCTTTTTATCGGAACTATCGGATTGAGCCCGGATAGCTCAGTCGGTAGAGCGTTAGGCTTTTAACCTAACGGTCCAGGGTTCGAGTCCCTGTTCGGGCGAACCCTTTTTTTACTTCTATTTTATACTTGGAAAATTCTATCTGTCTCCCGCGATCGGGCGATTCTTTCTCTTTCTTCCATTTTATACTTATAATATTTTATCTTTTTATCGGAACTATCGGATTGAGCCCGGATAGCTCAGTCGGTAAAGCGTTAGGCTTTTAACCTAACGGTCCAGGGTTCGAGTCCCTGTTCGGGCGATCCCTTTTTTTACTTCTATTTTATACTTGGAAAATTCTATCTGTCTTCCGCGATCGGGCGATTCTTTCTCTTTCTTCTATTTTATACTTATAATATTTTATCTGTTTATCGGCACTAATGGATTGAGCCCGGATAGCTCAGTCGGTAGAGCGTTAGGCTTTTAACCTAACTGTCCAGGGTTCGAGTCCCTGTTCGGGCGATCCCTTTTTTTACTTCTATTTTATACTTGGAAAATTCTATCTGTCTTCCGCGATCGGGCGATTCTTTCTGTTTATTCTATTTTATACTTATAATATTTTGTCTTTTTATCGGAACTAACGGATTGCGCCCGGATAGCTCAGTCGGTAGAGCGTTAGGCTTTTAACCTAACGGTCCAGGGTTCGTGTCCCTGTTCGGGCGATCCCTTTTTTTACTTCTATTTTATACTTGGAAAATTCTATCTGTCTTCCGCAATCCGGCGATTCTTTCTCTTTCTTCTATTTTATACTTATAATATTTTATCTGTTTATTGGCACTAACGGATTAAGCCCGGATAGCTCAGTCGGTTGAACGTTAGGCACTTAACCTAACGGTCCAGGGTTCGAGTCCCTGTTTGGGCGATCCCTTTTTTTACTTGTGATTTATACTTGGAATAATTTATCTGTCTTCCGCGATCGGGCGATCCTTTCTCTTTCTTCTATTTTATACTTATAATATTTTATCTGATTATCGGCACTAACGGATTGAGCCCGGATAGCTCAGTCGGTAGAGCGTTGGGCTTTTAACCTAACGGTCCAGGGTTCGAGTCCCTGTTCGGGCGATCCCATTTTTAACTTGTATTTTATGCTTGGAATAATTTATCTGTCTTCCGCGATCGGGCGATTCTTTCTCTTTCTTCTATTTTATACTTATAATATTTTATCTGTTTATCGGAACTAACGGAATGAGCCCGGATAGCTCAGACGGTAGAGCGTCAGGCTTTTAACCTAACGGTCCAGGGTTAGAGTCCCTGTTCGGGGGATCCCTTTTTTTACTTCTATTTTATACTTGGAAAATTCTATCTGTCTTCCGCAATCGGGTGACTCTTTCTCTTTCTTCTATTTTATACTTATAATATTTTATCTTTTTATCGGAACTAACGGATTGAGCCCGGATAGCTCAGTCGTTAGAGCGTTAGGCTTTTAACCTAACGGTCCAGGGTTTGAGTCCCTGTTCGGGCGATCCCTTTTTTTACTTCTATTTTATACTTGGAAAATTCTATCTGTCTTCCGCGATCGGGCGATTCTTTCTCTTTCTTCTATTTTATACTTATAATATTTTATCTTTTTATCGGAACTAACGGATTGAGCCCGGATAGCTCAGTCGGTAGAGCGTTAGGCTTTTAACCTAACGGTCCAAGGTTCGAGTCCCTGTTCGGGCGATCCCTTTTTTTACTTCTATTTTATACTTGGAAAATTCTATCTGTCTTCCGCGATCGGGCGACTCTTTCTTCTATTTTATACTTATAATATTTTTTCTTTTTATCGGAACTAACGGATTGAGCCAGGATAGTTCAGTCGGTAGAGCGTTAGACTTTTAACCTAACGGTCCAGGGTTCGAGTCCCTGTTCGGGCGATCCCTTTTTTTACTTCTATTTTATACTTGGAAAATTCTATCTGTCTTCCGCGATCGGGCGATTCTTTCTCTTTCTTCTATTTTATACTTATAATATTTTATTTTTTTATCGGAACTAACGGATTGAGCCCGGATAGCTCAGTCGGTAGAGCGTTAGGCTTTTAACCTAACGGTCCAGGGTTCGAGTCCCTGTTTGGGCGATCCCTTTTTTAACTTCTATTTTATACTTGGAAAATTCTATCTGTCTTCCACGATCGGGCGATTCTTTCTCTTTCTTCTATTTTATACTTATAATATTTTATCTGATTATCGGCACTAACGGATTGAGCCCGGATAGCTCAGTCGGTAGAGCGTTAGGCTTTTAACCTAACGGTCCAGGGTTCGAGTCCCTGTTCGGGCGATCCCTTTTTTTACTTCTATTTTATACTTGGAAAATTCTATCTGTCTTCCGCGATCGGGCGATTCTTTCTCTTTCTTCTATTTTATACTTATAATATTTTATCTTTTTATCGGAACTAACTGATTGAGCCCGGATAGCTCAGTCGGTAGAGCGTTAGGCTTTTAACCTAACGGTCCAGGGTTCGAGTCCCTGTTCGGGCGATCCCTTTTTTTACTTCTATTTTATACTTGGAAAATTCTATCTGTCTTCCGCGATCCGGCGATTCTTTCTCTTTCTTCTATTTTATACTTATAATATTTTATCTGATTATCGGCACTAACGGATTGAGCCCGGATAGCTCAGTCGGTAGAGCGTTAGGCTTTTAACCTAACGGTCCAGGGTTCGAGTCCCTGTTCGGGCGATCCCTTTTTTACTTCTATTTTGTACTTGGAAAATTCTATCTGTCTTCCGCGATCGGGCGATTCTTTCTCTTTCTTCTTTATTATACTTATAATATTTTATCTGTTTATCGGCACTAACGGATTGAGCCCGGATAGCTCAGTCGGTAGAGCGTTAGGCTTTTAACCTAACGGTCCAGGGTTCGAGTCCCTGTTCGGGCGATCCCTTTTTTTACTTCTATTTTATACATGGAAAATTCTATCTGTCTTCCGCGATCGGGCGATTCTTTCTCTTTCTTCTATTTTATACTTATAATATTTTATCTTTTTATCGGAACTAACGGATTGAGCCCGGATAGCTCAGTCGGTAGAGCGTTAGGCTTTTAACCTAACGGTCCAGGGTTCGAGTCCCTGTTCGGGCGATCCCTTTTTTTACTTCTATTTTATACTTGGAAAATTCTATCTGTCTTCCGCGATCGGGCGATTCTTTCTCTTTCTTCTATTTTATACTTATAATATTTGATCTGTTTATCGGCACTAACGGATTGAGCCCGGATAGCTCTGTAGGTATAGCGTTAGGCTTTTAACCTAACGGTCCAGGGTTCGAGTCTCTGTTCGGGCGATCCCTTTATTAACTTGTATTTTATACTTGTTAAATTCTATCTGACTTCCGCGATCAGGCGATTCTTTCTCTTTCTTCTATTTTATACTTATAATATTTTATCTGTTTATCGGCACTAACGGACTGAGCCCGGATAGCTCAGTCGGTAGAGCGTTAGGCTTTTAACCTAACGGTCCAGGGTTCGAGTCCCTGTTCGGGCGATCTCTTTTTTTACTTGTATTTTATACTTGGAATATTTTATCAGTCTTCCGCGTTCGGGCGATTCTTTCTCTTTCTTCTATTTTATACTTATAATATTTTATCTGTTTATCGGCACTAACGGATTGAGCCCGGATAGCTCAGTCGGTAGAGCGTTAGGCTTTTACCCTAACGGTCCAGGGTTCGAGTCCCTGTTCGGGCGATCCCTTTTTTCACTTCTATTTTATACTTGGAAAATTCTATCTGTCTTCCGCGATCGGGCGATTCTTTCTCTTTCTTCTATTTTATACTTATAATATTTTATCTTTTTATCGGAACTAACGGATTGACCCGGATAGCTCAGTCGGGAGAGCGTTAGGCTTTTAACCTAACGGTCCAGGGTTCGAGTCCCTGTACGGGCGATCCCTTTTTTACTTCTATTTTATACTTGGAAAATTCTATCTGTCTTCCGCGTTTGGGCGATTCTTTCTCTTTCGTCTATTTTATACTTATAATATTTTATCTGTTTATCGGAACTAACGGATTGAGCCCGGATAGCTCAGTCGGTAGAGCGTTAGACTTTTAACCTAACGGTCCAGGGTTCGAGTCCCTGTTCGGGCGATCCCTTTTTTTACTTCTATTTTATACTTGGAAAATTCTATCTGTCTTCCGCGATCCGGCGATTCTTTCTCTTTCTTCTATTTTATACTTATAATATTTTATCTGTTTATCGGAACTAACGGATTGAGCTCGGATAGCTCAGTCGGTAGAGCGTTAGGCTTTTAACCTAACGGTCCAGGGTTCGAGTCCCTGTTCGGGCGATCCCTTTTTTACTTCTATTTTGTACTTGGAAAATTCTATCTGTCTTCCGCGATCGGGCGATTCTTTCTCTTTCTTCTTTTTTATACTTATAATATTTTATCTGTTTATCGGCACTAACGGATTGAGCCCTGATAGCTCAGTCGGTAGAGCGTTAGGCTTTTAACCTAACGGTCCAGGGTTCGAGTCCCTGTTCGGGCGATCCCTTTTTTTACTTCTATTTTATACATGGAAAATTCTATCTGTCTTCCGCGATCGGGCGATTCTTTCTCTTTCTTCTATTTTATACTTATAATATTTTATCTTTTTATCGGAACTAACGGATTGAGCCCGGATAGCTCAGTCGGTAGAGCGTTAGGCTTTTAACCTAACGGTCCAGGGTTCGAGTCCCTGTTCGGGCGATCCCTTTTTTTAATTCTATTTTATACTTGGAAAATTCTATCTGTCTTCCGCGATCGGGCGATTCATTCTCTGTCTTCTATTTTATACTTATAATATTTTATGTGTTTATCGGCACTAACGGATTGAGCCCGGATAGCTCAGTCGGTAGAGCGTTAGGCTTTTAACCTAACGGTCCAGGGTTCCAGTCCCTGTTCGGGCGGTCCCTTTTTTTACTTCTATTTTATACTTGGAATAATTTATCTGTCTTCCGCGATCGGGCGATTCTTTCTCTTTCTTCTATTTTATACTTATAATATTTGATCTGTTTATCGGCACTAACGGATTGAGCCCGGATAGCTCTGTAGGTAGAGCGTTAGGCTTTTAACCTAACGGTCCAGGGTTCGAGTCTCTGTTCGGGCGATCCCTTTTTTAACTTGTATTTTATACTTGGAAAATTCTATCTGACTTCCGCGATCAGGCGATTCTTTCTCTTTCTTCTATTTTATACTTATAATATTTTATCTGTTTATCGGCACTAATGGACTGAGCCCGGATAGCTCAGTCGGTAGAGCGTTAGGCTTTTAACCTAACGGTCCAGGGTTCGAGTCCCTGTTCGGGCGATCTCTTTTTTTACTTGTATTTTATACTTGGAATATTTTATCAGTCTTCCGCGTTCGGGCGATTCTTTCTCTTTCTTCTATTTTATACTTATAATATTTTATCTGTTTATCGGCACTAACGGATTGAGCCCGGATAGCTCAGTCGGTAGAGCGTTAGGCTTTTACCCTAACGGTCCAGGGTTCGAGTCCCTGTTCGGGCGATCCCTTTTTTCACTTCTATTTTATACTTGGAAAATTCTATCTGTCTTCCGCGATCGGGCGATTCTTTCTCTTTCTTCTATTTTATACTTATAATATTTTATCTTTTTATCGGAACTAACGGATTGACCCGGATAGCTCAGTCGGGAGAGCGTTAGGCTTTTAACCTAACGGTCCAGGGTTCGAGTCCCTGTACGGGCGATCCCATTTTTACTTCTATTTTATACTTGGAAAATTCTATCTGTCTTCCGCGTTTGGGCGATTCTTTCTCTTTCTTCTATTTTATACTTATAATATTTTATCTGTTTATCGGAACTAACGGATTGAGCCCGGATAGCTCAGTCGGTAGAGCGTTAGACTTTTAACCTAACGGTCCAGGGTTCGAGTCCCTGTTCGGGCGATCTCTTTTTTTACTTGTATTTTATACTTGGAATATTTTGTCTTCCTTCCGCGATCGGGCGATTCTTTCTCTTTCTTCTATTTTATACTTATAATATTTTATCTGTTTATCGGCACTAACGGATTGAGCCCGGATAGCCCAGTCGGTAGAGCGTTAGGGTTTTAACCTAACGGTCCAGGGTTCGAGTCTCTGTTCGGACGATCCCTTTTTTTACTTCTATTTTATACTTGGAATATTTTATCTGTCTTCCGCAATCGGGTGATTCTTGCTCTTTCTTCTATTTTATACTTATAATATTTTATCTGTTTATCGGCACTAACGGATTGAGACCGGATAGCTCAGTCGGTAGAGCGGTAGGCTTTTTACCTAACGGTCCAGGGTTCGAGTTCCTGTTCGGGCGATCCCTTTTTTTACTTTTATTTTATACTTGGAATATTTTATCTGTCTTCCGCGATCGGGTGATTCTTTCTGTTTTTTCTATTTCATACATATAATATTTTATTTGTTTATCGGCACTATCGGATTGAGCCCGGATAGCTCAGTCGGTAGAGCGTTAGGCTTTTAACCTAACGGTCCAGGGTTCGAGTCCCTGTTCGAGCGATCCCTTTTTTTTACTTGTATTTTATACTTGGAATATTTTGTCTTCCTTCCGCGATCGGGCGATTCTTTCTCTTTCTTCTATTTTATACTTATAATATTTTATCTGTTTATCGGCACTAACGGTTTGTGCCCGGATAGCTCAGTCGGTAAAGCGTTAGGCTTTTAGCCTAACGGTCCAGGGTTCGAGTCCCTGTTCGGGCGATCTCTTTCTTTACTTCTATTTTATACTTGGAAAATTCTATCTGTCTTCCGCGATCGGCGATTCTTTCTCTTTCTTCTATTTTATACTTATAATATTTTATCTGTTTATCGGCACTAACGGATTGAGCCCGGATAGCTCAGTCGGTAGAGCGTTAGGGTTTTAACCTAACGGTCCAGGGTTCGAGTCACTGTTCGGGCGATCTCTTTTTTTACTTGTATTTTATACTTGGAATATTTTATCTGTCTTCCGCAATCGGGCGATTCTTTCTCTTTCTTCTATTTTATACTTATAATATTTTATCTGATTATCGGCACTAACGGTTTGAGCCCGGATAGCTCAGTCGGTAGAGCTTTAGGCTTTTAACCTAACGGTCCAGGGTTCGAGTCCCTGTTCGGGCGATCCCTTTTTTTACTTCTATTTTATACTTGGAATATTTTGTCTGTCTTCCGCGATCGGGCGATTCTTTCTCTTTCTTCTATTTTATACTTATAATATTTTATCTGTTTATCGGCACTAACGGATTGAGCCCTGATAGCTCAGTCGGTAGAGCGTTAGGCTTTTAACCTAACGGTCCAGGGTTCGAGTCCCTGTTCGGGCGATCCCTTTTTTTACTTCTATTTTATACATGGAAAATTCTATCTGTCTTCCGCGATCGGGCGATTCTTTCTCTTTCTTCTATTTTATACTTATAATATTTTATCTTTTTATCGGAACTAACGGATTGAGCCCGGATAGCTCAGTCGGTAGAGCGTTAGGCTTTTAACCTAACGGTCCAGGGTTCGAGTCCCTGTTCGGGCGATCCCTTTTTTTAATTCTATTTTATACTTGGAAAATTCTATCTGTCTTCCGCGATCGGGCGATTCATTCTCTGTCTTCTATTTTATACTTATAATATTTTATGTGTTTATCGGCACTAACGGATTGAGCCCGGATAGCTCAGTCGGTAGAGCGTTAGGCTTTTAACCTAACGGTCCAGGGTTCCAGTCCCTGTTCGGGCGGTCCCTTTTTTTACTTCTATTTTATACTTGGAATAATTTATCTGTCTTCCGCGATCGGGCGATTCTTTCTCTTTCTTCTATTTTATACTTATAATATTTGATCTGTTTATCGGCACTAACGGATTGAGCCCGGATAGCTCTGTAGGTAGAGCGTTAGGCTTTTAACCTAACGGTCCAGGGTTCGAGTCTCTGTTCGGGCGATCCCTTTTTTAACTTGTATTTTATACTTGGAAAATTCTATCTGACTTCCGCGATCAGGCGATTCTTTCTCTTTCTTCTATTTTATACTTATAATATTTTATCTGTTTATCGGCACTAATGGACTGAGCCCGGATAGCTCAGTCGGTAGAGCGTTAGGCTTTTAACCTAACGGTCCAGGGTTCGAGTCCCTGTTCGGGCGATCTCTTTTTTTACTTGTATTTTATACTTGGAATATTTTATCAGTCTTCCGCGTTCGGGCGATTCTTTCTCTTTCTTCTATTTTATACTTATAATATTTTATCTGTTTATCGGCACTAACGGATTGAGCCCGGATAGCTCAGTCGGTAGAGCGTTAGGCTTTTACCCTAACGGTCCAGGGTTCGAGTCCCTGTTCGGGCGATCCCTTTTTTCACTTCTATTTTATACTTGGAAAATTCTATCTGTCTTCCGCGATCGGGCGATTCTTTCTCTTTCTTCTATTTTATACTTATAATATTTTATCTTTTTATCGGAACTAACGGATTGACCCGGATAGCTCAGTCGGGAGAGCGTTAGGCTTTTAACCTAACGGTCCAGGGTTCGAGTCCCTGTACGGGCGATCCCATTTTTACTTCTATTTTATACTTGGAAAATTCTATCTGTCTTCCGCGTTTGGGCGATTCTTTCTCTTTCTTCTATTTTATACTTATAATATTTTATCTGTTTATCGGAACTAACGGATTGAGCCCGGATAGCTCAGTCGGTAGAGCGTTAGACTTTTAACCTAACGGTCCAGGGTTCGAGTCCCTGTTCGGGCGATCTCTTTTTTTACTTGTATTTTATACTTGGAATATTTTGTCTTCCTTCCGCGATCGGGCGATTCTTTCTCTTTCTTCTATTTTATACTTATAATATTTTATCTGTTTATCGGCACTAACGGATTGAGCCCGGATAGCCCAGTCGGTAGAGCGTTAGGGTTTTAACCTAACGGTCCAGGGTTCGAGTCTCTGTTCGGACGATCCCTTTTTTTACTTCTATTTTATACTTGGAATATTTTATCTGTCTTCCGCAATCGGGCGATTCTTTCTCTTTCTTCTATTTTATACTTATAATATTTTATCTGATTATCGGCACTAACGGTTTGAGCCCGGATAGCTCAGTCGGTAGAGCGTTAGGCTTTTAACCTAACGGTCCAGGGTTCGAGTCCCTGTTCGGGCGATCCCTTTTTTTACTTCTATTTTATACTTGGAATATTTTGTCTGTCTTCCGCGATCGGGCGATTCTTTCTCTTTCTTCTATTTTATACTTATAATATTTTATCTGTTTATCGGCACTAACGGATTGAGCCCGGGTAGCTCAGTTGGTAGAGCGTTAGGCTTTTAACCTAACGGTTCAGGGTTCGAGTCCCTGTTCGGGCGATACCTTGTTTTACTTGTATTTTATACTTGGAATATTTTGACTGTCTTCCGCGATCGGGCGATTCTTGCTCTTTCTTCTATTTTATACTTATAATATTTTATCTGTTTATCGGCACTAACGGATTGAGACAGGATAGCTCAGTCGGTAGAGCGGTAGGCTTTTTACCTAACGGTCCAGGGTTCGAGTTCCTGTTCGGGCGATCCCTTTTTTTACTTTTATTTTATACTTGGAATATTTTATCTGTCTTCCGCGATCGGGTGATTCTTTCTGTTTTTTCTATTTCATACATATAATATTTTATTTGTTTATCGGCACTATCGGATTGAGCCCGGATAGCTCAGTCGGTAGAGCGTTAGGCTTTTAACCTAACGGTCCAGGGTTCGAGTCCCTGTTCGAGCGATCCCTTTTTTTTACTTGTATTTTATACTTGGAATATTTTGTCTTCCTTCCGCGATCGGGCGATTCTTTCTCTTTCTTCTATTTTATACTTATAATATTTTATCTGTTTATCGGCACTAACGGTTTGTGCCCGGATAGCTCAGTCGGTAAAGCGTTAGGCTTTTAGCCTAACGGTCCAGGGTTCGAGTCCCTGTTCGGGCGATCTCTTTCTTTACTTCTATTTTATACTTGGAAAATTCTATCTGTCTTCCGCGATCGGCGATTCTTTCTCTTTCTTCTATTTTATACTTATAATATTTTATCTGTTTATCGGCACTAACGGATTGAGCCCGGATAGCTCAGTCGGTAGAGCGTTAGGGTTTTAACCTAACGGTCCAGGGTTCGAGTCACTGTTCGGGCGATCTCTTTTTTTACTTGTATTTTATACTTGGAATATTTTATCTGTCTTCCGCAATCGGGCGATTCTTTCTCTTTCTTCTATTTTATACTTATAATATTTTATCTGATTATCGGCACTAACGGTTTGAGCCCGGATAGCTCAGTCGGTAGAGCTTTAGGCTTTTAACCTAACGGTCCAGGGTTCGAGTCCCTGTTCGGGCGATCCCTTTTTTTACTTCTATTTTATACTTGGAATATTTTGTCTGTCTTCCGCGATCGGGCGATTCTTTCTCTTTCTTCTATTTTATACTTATAATATTTTATCTGTTTATCGGCACTAACGGATTGAGCCCGGATAGCTCAGTTGGTAGAGCGTTAGGCTTTTAACCTAACGGTTCAGGGTTCGAGTCCCTGTTCGGGCGATCCCTTGTTTTACTTGTATTTTATACTTGGAATATTTTGAGTGTCTTCCGCGATCGGGCGATTCTTGCTCTTTCTTCTATTTTATACTTATAATATTTTATCTGTTTATCGGCACTAGCGGATTGAGCCCGGATAGCTCAGTCGGTAGAGCGTTAGGCTTTTAACCTAACGGTCCAGGGTTCGAGTCCCTGTTCGGGCGATCCCTTTTTTTACTTGTATGTTATACTTGGAATATTTTATCTGTCATCCGCGATCGGGCGATTCTTTCTCTTTCTTCTATTTTATACTTATAATATTTTATCTGTTTATCGGCACAAACGGAAAGAGCCCGGATAGCTCAGTCGGTAAAGCGTTAGGCTTTTAACCTAACGGTCCAGGGTTCGAGTCCCTGTTCGGGCGATCTCTATCTTTACTTGTATTTTATACTTGGAATATTCTATCTGTCTTCCGCGATCGGGCGATTCTTTCTCTTTCTTCTATTTTATACTTATAATATTTGATCTGTTTATCGGCACTAACGGATTGAGCCCGGATAGCTCTGTAGGTAGAGCGTTAGGCTTTTAACCTAACGGTCCAGGGTTCGAGTGTCTGTTCGGGCGATCCCTTTTTTAACTTGTATTTTATACTTGGAAAATTCTATCTGTCTTCCGCGATCCGGCGATTCTTTCTCTTTCTTCTATTTTATACTTATAATATTTTATCTGCTTATCGGCACTAACGGTTTGAGCCCGGATAGCTCAGTCGGTAGAGCGTTAGGCTTTTAACCTAACGGTCCAGGGTTCGAGTCCCTGTTCGGGCGATCCCTTTTTTTACTTCTATTTTATACTTGGAATATTTTGTCTGTCTTCCGCGATCGGGCGATTCTTTCTCTTTCTTCTATTTTATACTTATAATATTTTATCTGTTTATCGGCACTAACGGATTGAGCCCGGATAGCTCAGTTGGTAGAGCGTTAGGCTTTTAACCTAACGGTTCAGGGTTCGAGTCCCTGTTCGGGCGATCCCTTGTTTTACTTGTATTTTATACTTGGAATATTTTGACTGTCTTCCGCGATCGGGCGATTCTTGCTCTTTCTTCTATTTTATACTTATAATATTTTATCTGTTTATCGGCACTAACGGATTGAGACCGGATAGCTCAGTCGGTAGAGCGGTAGGCTTTTTACCTAACGGTCCAGGGTTCGAGTTCCTGTTCGGGCGATCCCTTTTTTTACTTGTATTTTATACTTGGAATATTTTATCTGTCTTCCGCGATCGGGTGATTCTTTCTGTTTCTTCTATTTCATACTTATAATATTTTGTTTGTTTATCGGCACTAGCGGATTGAGCCCGGATAGCTCAGTCGGTAGAGCGTTAGGCTTTTAACCTAACGGTCCAGGGTTCGAGTCCCTGTTCGGGCGATCCCTTTTTTTACTTGTATTTTATACTTGGAATATTTTGTCTTCCTTCCGCGATCGGGCGATTCTTTCTCTTTCTTCTATTTTATACTTATAATATTTTATCTGTTTATCGGCACTAACGGATTGAGCCCGGATAGCTCAGTCGGTAAAGCGTTAGGCTTTTAACCTAACGGTCCAGGGTTCGAGTCCCTGTTCGGGCGATCTCTTTCTTTACTTCTATTTTATACTTGGAAAATTCTATCTGTCTTCCGCGATCGGGCGATTCTTTCTCTTTCTTCTATTTTATACTTATAATATTTTATCTTTTTATCGGAACTAACGGATTGAGCCCGGATAGCTCAGTCGGTAGAGCGTTAGGCTTTTAACCTAACGGTCCAGGGTTCGAGTCCCTGTTCGGGCGATCCCTTTTTTTTTACTTGTATTTTATACGTGGAATATTTTGTCTTCCTTCCGCGATCGGGCGATTCTTTCTCTTTCTTCTATTTTATACTTATAATATTTTATCTGTTTATCGGCACTAACGGATTGAGCCCGGATAGCTCAGTCGGTAGAGCGTTAGGGTTTTAACCTAACGGTCCAGGGTTCGAGTCACTGTTCGGGCGATCTCTTTTTTTACTTGTATTTTATACTTGGAATATTTTATCTGTCTTCCGCAATCGGGCGATTCTTTCTCTTTCTTCTATTTTATACTTATAATATTTTATCTGATTATCGGCACTAACGGTTTGAGCCCGGATAGCTCAGTCGGTAGAGCGTTAGGCTTTTAACCTAACGGTCCAGGGTTCGAGTCCCTGTTCGGGCGATCCCTTGTTTTACTTGTATTTTATACTTGGAATATTTTGACTGTCTTCCGCGATCGGGCGATTCTTGCTCTTTCTTCTATTTTATACTTATAATATTTTATCTGTTTATCGGCACTAACGGATTGAGACCGGATAGCTCAGTTGGTAGAGCGGTAGGCTTTTTACCTAACGGTCCAGGGTTCGAGTTCCTGTTCGGGCGATCCCTTTTTTTACTTGTATTTTATACTTGGAATATTTTATCTGTCTTCCGCGATTGGGGATTCTTTCTGTTTCTTCTATATCATACAGATAATATTTTATTTGTTTATCGGCACTAGCGGATTGAGCCCGGATAGCTCAGTCGGTAGAGCGTTAGGCTTTTAACGTAACGGTCCAGGGTTCGAGTCCCTGTTCGGGCGATCTCTTTCTTTACTTGTATTTTATACTTGGAATATTCTATCTGTCTTCCGCGATCGGGCGATTCTTTCTCTTTCTTCAATTTTATACTTATAATATTTGATCTGTTTATCGGCACTAACGGATTGAGCCCGGATAGCTCTGTAGGTAGAGCGTTAGGCTTTTAACCTAACGGTCCAGGGTTCGAGTCTCTGTTCGGGCGATCCCTTTTTTAACTTGTATTTTATACTTGGAAAATTCTATCTGTCTTCCGCGATCCGGCGATTCTTTCTCTTTCTTCTATTTTATACTTATAATATTTTATCTTTTTATCGGTACTAACGGATTGAGCTCGGATAGCTCAGTCGGTAGAGCGTTAGGCTTTTAACCTAACGGTC
This sequence comes from Parasteatoda tepidariorum, assembly GCF_982258835.1. Taxonomy (NCBI): domain Eukaryota; kingdom Metazoa; phylum Arthropoda; class Arachnida; order Araneae; family Theridiidae; genus Parasteatoda; species Parasteatoda tepidariorum. Next base: position 47,678,272 of record NC_141756.1, read on the forward strand.
CAGGGTTCGAGTCCCTGTTCGGGCGATCCCTTTTTTTACTTCTATTTTGTACTTGGAAAATTCTATCTGTCTTCCGCGATCGGGCGAGTCTTTCTCTTTCTTCTTTTTTATACTTATAATATTTTATCTGTTTATCGGCACTAACGGATTGAGCCCGGATAGCTCAGTCGGTAGAGCGTTAGGCTTTTAACCTAACGGTCCAGGGTTCGAGTCCCTGTTCGGGCGATCCCTTTTTTTACTTCTATTTTATACATGGAAAATTCTATCTGTCTTCCGCGATCGGGCGACTCTTTCTCTTTCTTCTATTTTATACTTATAATATTTTATCTTTTTATCGGTACTAACGGATTGAGCCCGGATAGCTCAGTCGGTAGAGCGTTAGGCTTTTAACCTAACGGTCCAGGGTTCGAGTCCCTGTTCGGGCGATAACTTTTTTTAATTCTATTTTATACTTGGAAAATTCTATCTGTCTTCCGCGATCGGGCGATTCATTCTCTGTCTTCTATTTTATACTTATAATATTTTATCTGTTTATCGGCACTAACGGATTGAGCCCGGATAGCTCAGTCGGTAGAGCGTTAGGCTTTTAACCTAACGGTCCAGGGTTCGAGTCCCTGTTCGGGCGGTCCCTTTTTTTTTACTTGTATTTTATACTTGGAATAATTTATCTGTCTTCCGCGATCGGGCGATTCTTTCTCTTTCTTCTATTTTATACTTATAATATTTTATCTGTTTATCGGCACTAACGGATTGAGCCCGGATAGCTCAGTCGGTAGAGCGTTAGGCTTTTAACCTAACGGTCCAGGGTTCGAGTCCCTGTTCGGGCGATCCCTTTTTTTACTTCTATTTTATACTTGGAAAATTCTATCTGTCTTCCGCGATCGGGCGATTCATTCTCTGTCTTCTATTTTATACTTATAATATTTTATCTGTTTATCGGCACTAACGGTTTGAGCCCGGATAGCTCAGTCGGTAGAGCGTTAGGCTTTTAACCTAACGGTCCAGGGTTCGAGTCCCTGTTCGGGCGGTCCCTTTTTTTACTTGTATTTTATACTTGGAATAATTTATCTGTCTTCCGCGATCGGGCGATTCTTTCTCTTTCTTCTATTTAATACTTATAATATTTTATCTGTTTATCGGCACTAACGGATTGAGCCCGGATAGCTCAGTCGGTAGAGCGTTAGGGTTTTAACCTAACGGTCGAGGGTTCGAGTCTCTGTTCGGACGATCCCTTTTTTTACTTCTATTTTATACTTGGAAAATTCTATCTGTCTTCCGCGATCGGGTGATTCTTTCTGTTTCTTCTATTTTATACTTATAATATTTTATCTTTTTATCGGAACTAACGGATTGAGCCCGGATAGTTCAGTCGGTAGAGCGTTAGGCTTTTAACCTAACGGTCCAGGGTTCGAGTCCCTGTTCGGGCGATCCCTTTTTTTTACTTGTATTTTATACGTGGAATATTTTGTCTTCCTTCCGCGATCGGGCGATTCTTTCTCTTTCTTCTATTTTATACTTATAATATTTTATCTGTTTATCGGCACTAACGGATTGAGCCCGGATAGCTCAGTCGGTAGAGCGTTAGGCTTTTAACCTAACGGTCCAGGGTTCGAGTCACTGTTCGGGCGATCTCTTTTTTTACTTGTATTTTAAACTTGGAATATTTTATCTGTCTTCCGCAATCGGGCGATTCTTTCTCTTTCTTCTATTTTATACTTATAATATTTTATCTGATTATCGGCACTAACGGTTTGAGCCCGGATATCTCAGTCGGTAGAGCGTTAGGCTTTTAACCTAACGGTCCAGGGTTCGAGTCCCTGTTCGGGCGATCTCTTTCTTTACTTGTATTTTATACTTGGAATATTCTATCTGTCTTCCGCGATCGGGCGATTCTTTCTCTTTCTTCTATTTTATACTTATAATATTTTATCTGTTTATCGGCACTAACGGATTTAGCCCGGATAGCTCTGTAGGTAGAGCGTTAGGCTTTTAACCTAACGGTCCAGGGCTCAAGTCTCAGTTCGGGCGATCCCTTTTTTAACTTGTATTTTATACTTGGAAAATTCGATCTGTCTTCCGCGATCGGGTGATTCTTTCTCTTTCTTCTATTTTATACTTATAATATTTTATCTGTTTATCGAAACTAACGGATTGAGCCCGGATAGCTCTGTAGGTAGAGCTTTAGGCTTTTAACCTAACGGTCCAGGATTCGAGTCCCTGTTCGGGCGATCCCTTTTTTTACTTCTATTTTATACTTGGAAAATTCTATCTGTCTTCCGCGATCGGGCGATTCTTTCTCTTTCTTCTATTTTATACTTATAATATTTTATCTGTTTATCGGAACTAACGGAATGAGCCCGGATAGCTCAGACGGTAGAGCGTTAGGCTTTTAACCTAACGGTCCAGGGTTAGAGTCCCTGTTCGGGGAATCCCTTTTTTTACTTCTATTTTATACTTGGAAAATTCTATCTGTCTTCCGCGATCGGGTGATTCTTTCTCTTTCTTCTATTTTATACTTATAATATTTTATCTTTTTATCGGAACTAACGGATTGAGCCCGGATAGCTCAGTCGTTAGAGCGTTAGGCTTTTAACCTAACGGTCCAGGGTTCGAGTCCCTGTTCGGGCGATCCCTTTTTTTACTTCTATTTTATACTTGGAAAATTCTATCTGTCTTCCGCGATCGGGCGATTCTTTCTCTTTCTTCTATTTTATACTTATAATATTTTATCTTTTTATCGGAACTAACGGATTGAGCCCGGATAGCTCAGTCGGTAGAGCGTTAGTCTTTTAACCTAACGGTCCAGGGTTCGAGTCCCTGTTCGGGCGATCTCTTTTTTTACTTCTATTTTATACTTGGAAAATTCTATCTGTCTTCCGCGATCGGGCGATTCTTTCTCTTTCTTCTATTTCATACTTATAATATTTTATCTTTTTATCGGAACTAACGGATTGAGCCCGGATAGCTCAGTCGGTAGAGCGTTAGGCTTTTAACCTAACGGTCCAGGGTTCGAGTCCCTGTTCGGGCGATCTCTTTCTTTACTTGTATTTTATACTTGGAATATTCTATCTGTCTTCCGCGATCGGGCGATTCTTTCTCTTTCTTCAATTTTATGCTTATAATATTTGATCTGTTTATCGGCACTAACGTATTGAGCCCGGATAGCTCTGTAGGTAGAGCGTTAGGCTTTTAACCTAACGGTCCAGGGTTCGAGTCTCTGTTCGGGCGATCCCTTTTTTAACTTGTATTTTATACTTGGAAAATTCTATCTGTCTTCCGCGATCCGGCGATTCTTTCTCTTTCTTCTATTTTATACTTATAATATTTTATCTTTTTATCGGAACTAACAGATTGAGCTCGGATAGCTCAGTCGGTAGAGCGTTAGTCTTTTAAACTAACGGTCCAGGGTTCGAGTCCCTGCTCGGGCGATCCCTTTTTTTACTTCTATTTTGTACTTGGAAAATTCTATCTGTCTTCCGCGATCGGGCGATTCTTTCTCTTTCTTCTTTTTTATACTTATAATATTTTATCTGTTTATCGGCACTAACGGATTGAGCCCGGATAGCTCAGTCGGTAGAGCGTTAGGATTTTAACCTAACGGTCCAGGATTCGAGTCCCTGTTCGGGCGATCCCTTTTTTTACTTCTATTTTATACTTGGAAAATTCTATCTGTCTTCCGCGATCGGGCGATTCTTTCTCTTTCTTCTATTTTATACTTATAATATTTTATCTGTTTATCGGAACTAACGGAATGAGCCCGGATAGCTCAGACGGTAGAGCGTTAGGCTTTTAACCTAACGGTCCAGGGTTAGAGTCCCTGTTCGGGGAATCCCTTTTTTTACTTCTATTTTATACTTGGAAAATTCTATCTGTCTTCCGCGATCGGGTGATTCTTTCTCTTTCTTCTATTTTATACTTATAATATTTTATCTTTTTATCGGAACTAACGGATTGAGCCCGGATAGCTCAGTCGTTAGAGCGTTAGGCTTTTAACCTAACGGTCCAGGGTTCGAGTCCCTGTTCGGGCGATCCCTTTTTTTACTTCTATTTTATACTTGGAAAATTCTATCTGTCTTCCGCGATCGGGCGATTCTTTCTCTTTCTTCTATTTTATACTTATAATATTTTATCTTTTTATCGGAACTAACGGATTGAGCCCGGATAGCTCAGTCGGTAGAGCGTTAGTCTTTTAACCTAACGGTCCAGGGTTCGAGTCCCTGTTCGGGCGATCTCTTTTTTTACTTCTATTTTATACTTGGAAAATTCTATCTGTCTTCCGCGATCGGGCGATTCTTTCTCTTTCTTCTATTTCATACTTATAATATTTTATCTTTTTATCGGAACTAACGGATTGAGCCCGGATAGCTCAGTCGGTAGAGCGTTAGGCTTTTAACCTAACGGTCCAGGGTTCGAGTCCCTGTTCGGGCGATCTCTTTCTTTACTTGTATTTTATACTTGGAATATTCTATCTGTCTTCCGCGATCGGGCGATTCTTTCTCTTTCTTCAATTTTATGCTTATAATATTTGATCTGTTTATCGGCACTAACGTATTGAGCCCGGATAGCTCTGTAGGTAGAGCGTTAGGCTTTTAACCTAACGGTCCAGGGTTCGAGTCTCTGTTCGGGCGATCCCTTTTTTAACTTGTATTTTATACTTGGAAAATTCTATCTGTCTTCCGCGATCCGGCGATTCTTTCTCTTTCTTCTATTTTATACTTATAATATTTTATCTTTTTATCGGAACTAACAGATTGAGCTCGGATAGCTCAGTCGGTAGAGCGTTAGGCTTTTAAACTAACGGTCCAGGGTTCGAGTCCCTGCTCGGGCGATCCCTTTTTTTACTTCTATTTTGTACTTGGAAAATTCTATCTGTCTTCCGCGATCGGGCGATTCTTTCTCTTTCTTCTTTTTTATACTTATAATATTTTATCTGTTTATCGGCACTAACGGATTGAGCCCGGATAGCTCAGTCGGTAGAGCGTTAGGATTTTAACCTAACGGTCCAGGGTTCGAGTCCCTGTTCGGGCGATCCCTTTTTTTACTTCTATTTTATACATGGAAAATTCTATCTGTCTTCCGCGATCGGGCGATTCTTTCTCTTTCTTCTATTTTATACTTATAATATTTTATCTTTTTATCGGAACTAACGGATTGAGCCCGGATAGCTCAGTCGGTAGAGCGTTAGGCTTTTAACCTAACGGTCCAGGGTTCGAGTCCCTGTTCGGGCGATCCCTTTTTTTAATTCTATTTTATACTTGGAAAATTCTATCTGTCTTCCGCGATCGGGCGATTCATTCTCTGTCTTCTATTTTATACTTATAATATTTTATCTTTTTATCGGCACTAACGGATTGAGCCCGGATAGCTCAGTCGGTAGAGCGTTAGGCGTTTAACCTAACGGTCCAGGGTTCGAGTCCCTGTTCGGGCGGTCCCTTTTTTTTACTTGTATTTTATACTTGGAATAATTTATCTGTCTTCCGCGATCGGGCGATTCTTTCTCTTTCTTCTATTTTATACTTATAATATTTTATCTGTTTATCGGCACTAACGGATTGAGCCCGGATAGCTCAGTCGGTAGAGCGTTAGGCTTTTAACCTAACGGTTCAGGGTTCGAGTCCCTGTTCGGGCGATCCCTTTTTTTTACTTCTATTTTATACTTGGAAAATTCTATCTGTCTTCCGCGATCGGGCGATTCATTCTCTGTCTTCTATTTTATACTTATAATATTTTATCTGTTTATCGGCACTAACGGATTGAGCCCGGATAGCTCAGTCGGTAGAGCGTTAGGCTTTTAACCTAACGGTCCAGGATTCGAGTCCCTGTGCGGGCGGTCCCTTTTTTTTACTTGTATTTTATACTTGGAATAATTTATCTGTCTTCCGCGATCGGGCGATTCTTTCTCTTTCTTCTATTTTATACTTATAATATTTTATCTGTTTATCGGCACTAACGGATTGAGCCCGGATAGCTCAGTCGGTAGAGCGTTAGGGTTTTAACCTAACGGTCCAGGTTTCGAGTCTCTGTTCGGACGATCCCCTTTTTTACTTCTATTTTATACTTGGAAAATTCTATCTGTCTTCCGCGATCGGGTGATTCTTTCTGTTTCTTCTATTTTATACTTATAATATTTTATCTTTTTATCGGAACTAACGGATTGAGCCCGGATAGTTCAGTCGGTAGAGCGTTAGGCTTTTAACCTAACGGTCCAGGGTTCGAGTCCCTGTTCGGGCGATCCCTTTTTTTTTACTTGTATTTTATACGTGGAATATTTTGTCTTCCTTCCGCGATCGGGCGATTCTTTCTTTCTTCTATTTTATACTTATAATATTTTATCTGTTTATCGGCACTAACGGATTGAGCCCGGATAGCTCAGTCGGTAGAGCGTTAGGCTTTTAACCTAACGGTCCAGGGTTCGAGTCACTGTTCGGGCGATCTCTTTTTTTACTTCTATTTTATACTTGGAATATTTTGTCTGTCTTCCGCGATCGGGCGATTCTTTCTCTTTCTTCTATTTTATACTTATAATATTTTATCTGTTTATCGGCACTAACGGATTGAGCCCGGATAGCTCAGTTGGTAGAGCGTTAGGCTTTTAACCTAACGGTTCAGGGTTCGAGTCCCTGTTCGGGCGATCCCTTGTTTTACTTGTATTTTATACTTGGAATATTTTGACTGTCTTCCGCGATCGGGCGATTCTTGCTCTTTCTTCTATTTTATACTTATAATATTTTATCTGTTTATCGGCACTAACGGATTGAGACCGGATAGCTCAGTCGGTAGAGCGGTAGGCTTTTTACCTAACGGTCCAGGGTTCGAGTTCCTGTTCGGGCGATCCCTTTTTTTACTTGTATTTTATACTTGGAATATTTTATCTGTCTTCCGCGATTGGGGATTCTTTCTGTTTCTTCTATATCATACAGATAATATTTTATTTGTTTATCGGCACTAGCGGATTGAGCCCGGATAGCTCAGTCGGTAGAGCGTTAGGCTTTTAACGTAACGGTCCAGGGTTCGAGTCCCTGTTCGGGCGATCTCTTTCTTTACTTGTATTTTATACTTGGAATATTCTATCTGTCTTCCGCGATCGGGCGATTCTTTCTCTTTCTTCAATTTTATACTTATAATATTTGATCTGTTTATCGGCACTAACGGATTGAGCCCGGATAGCTCTGTAGGTAGAGCGTTAGGCTTTTAACCTAACGGTCCAGGGTTCGAGTCTCTGTTCGGGCGATCCCTTTTTTAACTTGTATTTTATACTTGGAAAATTCTATCTGTCTTCCGCGATCCGGCGATTCTTTCTCTTTCTTCTATTTTATACTTATAATATTTTATCTTTTTATCGGTACTAACGGATTGAGCTCGGATAGCTCAGTCGGTAGAGCGTTAGGCTTTTAACCTAACGGTCCAGGGTTCGAGTCCCTGTTCGGGCGATCCCTTTTTTTACTTCTATTTTGTACTTGGAAAATTCTATCTGTCTTCCGCGATCGGGCGAGTCTTTCTCTTTCTTCTTTTTTATACTTATAATATTTTATCTGTTTATCGGCACTAACGGATTGAGCCCGGATAGCTCAGTCGGTAGAGCGTTAGGCTTTTAACCTAACGGTCCAGGGTTCGAGTCCCTGTTCGGGCGATCCCTTTTTTTACTTCTATTTTATACATGGAAAATTCTATCTGTCTTCCGCGATCGGGCGACTCTTTCTCTTTCTTCTATTTTATACTTATAATATTTTATCTTTTTATCGGTACTAACGGATTGAGCCCGGATAGCTCAGTCGGTAGAGCGTTAGGCTTTTAACCTAACGGTCCAGGGTTCGAGTCCCTGTTCGGGCGATAACTTTTTTTAATTCTATTTTATACTTGGAAAATTCTATCTGTCTTCCGCGATCGGGCGATTCATTCTCTGTCTTCTATTTTATACTTATAATATTTTATCTGTTTATCGGCACTAACGGATTGAGCCCGGATAGCTCAGTCGGTAGAGCGTTAGGCTTTTAACCTAACGGTCCAGGGTTCGAGTCCCTGTTCGGGCGGTCCCTTTTTTTTACTTGTATTTTATACTTGGAATAATTTATCTGTCTTCCGCGATCGGGCGATTCTTTCTCTTTCTTCTATTTTATACTTATAATATTTTATCTGTTTATCGGCACTAACGGATTGAGCCCGGATAGCTCAGTCGGTAGAGCGTTAGGCTTTTAACCTAACGGTCCAGGGTTCGAGTCCCTGTTCGGGCGATCCCTTTTTTTACTTCTATTTTATACTTGGAAAATTCTATCTGTCTTCCGCGATCGGGCGATTCATTCTCTGTCTTCTATTTTATACTTATAATATTTTATCTGTTTATCGGCACTAACGGTTTGAGCCCGGATAGCTCAGTCGGTAGAGCGTTAGGCTTTTAACCTAACGGTCCAGGGTTCGAGTCCCTGTTCGGGCGGTCCCTTTTTTTTACTTGTATTTTATACTTGGAATAATTTATCTGTCTTCCGCGATCGGGCGATTCTTTCTCTTTCTTCTATTTAATACTTATAATATTTTATCTGTTTATCGGCACTAACGGATTGAGCCCGGATAGCTCAGTCGGTAGAGCGTTAGGGTTTTAACCTAACGGTCGAGGGTTCGAGTCTCTGTTCGGACGATCCCTTTTTTTACTTCTATTTTATACTTGGAAAATTCTATCTGTCTTCCGCGATCGGGTGATTCTTTCTGTTTCTTCTATTTTATACTTATAATATTTTATCTTTTTATCGGAACTAACGGATTGAGCCCGGATAGTTCAGTCGGTAGAGCGTTAGGCTTTTAACCTAACGGTCCAGGGTTCGAGTCCCTGTTCGGGCGATCCCTTTTTTTTACTTGTATTTTATACGTGGAATATTTTGTCTTCCTTCCGCGATCGGGCGATTCTTTCTCTTTCTTCTATTTTATACTTATAATATTTTATCTGTTTATCGGCACTAACGGATTGAGCCCGGATAGCTCAGTCGGTAGAGCGTTAGGCTTTTAACCTAACGGTCCAGGGTTCGAGTCACTGTTCGGGCGATCTCTTTTTTTACTTGTATTTTAAACTTGGAATATTTTATCTGTCTTCCGCAATCGGGCGATTCTTTCTCTTTCTTCTATTTTATACTTATAATATTTTATCTGATTATCGGCACTAACGGTTTGAGCCCGGATATCTCAGTCGGTAGAGCGTTAGGCTTTTAACCTAACGGTCCAGGGTTCGAGTCCCTGTTCGGGCGATCTCTTTCTTTACTTGTATTTTATACTTGGAATATTCTATCTGTCTTCCGCGATCGGGCGATTCTTTCTCTTTCTTCTATTTTATACTTATAATATTTTATCTGTTTATCGGCACTAACGGATTTAGCCCGGATAGCTCTGTAGGTAGAGCGTTAGGCTTTTAACCTAACGGTCCAGGGCTCAAGTCTCAGTTCGGGCGATCCCTTTTTTAACTTGTATTTTATACTTGGAAAATTCGATCTGTCTTCCGCGATCGGGTGATTCTTTCTCTTTCTTCTATTTTATACTTATAATATTTTATCTGTTTATCGAAACTAACGGATTGAGCCCGGATAGCTCTGTAGGTAGAGCTTTAGGCTTTTAACCTAACGGTTCAGGATTCGAGTCCCTGTTCGGGCGATCCCTTTTTTTACTTCTATTTTATACTTGGAAAATTCTATCTGTCTTCCGCGATCGGGCGATTCTTTCTCTTTCTTCTATTTTATACTTATAATATTTTATCTGTTTATCGGAACTAACGGAATGAGCCCGGATAGCTCAGACGGTAGAGCGTTAGGCTTTTAACCTAACGGTCCAGGGTTAGAGTCCCTGTTCGGGGAATCCCTTTTTTTACTTCTATTTTATACTTGGAAAATTCTATCTGTCTTCCGCGATCGGGTGATTCTTTCTCTTTCTTCTATTTTATACTTATAATATTTTATCTTTTTATCGGAACTAACGGATTGAGCCCGGATAGCTCAGTCGTTAGAGCGTTAGGCTTTTAACCTAACGGTCCAGGGTTCGAGTCCCTGTTCGGGCGATCCCTTTTTTTACTTCTATTTTATACTTGGAAAATTCTATCTGTCTTCCGCGATCGGGCGATTCTTTCTCTTTCTTCTATTTTATACTTATAATATTTTATCTTTTTATCGGAACTAACGGATTGAGCCCGGATAGCTCAGTCGGTAGAGCGTTAGTCTTTTAACCTAACGGTCCAGGGTTCGAGTCCCTGTTCGGGCGATCTCTTTTTTTACTTCTATTTTATACTTGGAAAATTCTATCTGTCTTCCGCGATCGGGCGATTCTTTCTCTTTCTTCTATTTCATACTTATAATATTTTATCTTTTTATCGGAACTAACGGATTGAGCCCGGATAGCTCAGTCGGTAGAGCGTTAGGCTTTTAACCTAACGGTCCAGGGTTCGAGTCCCTGTTCGGGCGATCTCTTTCTTTACTTGTATTTTATACTTGGAATATTCTATCTGTCTTCCGCGATCGGGCGATTCTTTCTCTTTCTTCAATTTTATGCTTATAATATTTGATCTGTTTATCGGCACTAACGTATTGAGCCCGGATAGCTCTGTAGGTAGAGCGTTAGGCTTTTAACCTAACGGTCCAGGGTTCGAGTCTCTGTTCGGGCGATCCCTTTTTTAACTTGTATTTTATACTTGGAAAATTCTATCTGTCTTCCGCGATCCGGCGATTCTTTCTCTTTCTTCTATTTTATACTTATAATATTTTATCTTTTTATCGGAACTAACAGATTGAGCTCGGATAGCTCAGTCGGTAGAGCGTTAGGCTTTTAAACTAACGGTCCAGGGTTCGAGTCCCTGCTCGGGCGATCCCTTTTTTTACTTCTATTTTGTACTTGGAAAATTCTATCTGTCTTCCGCGATCGGGCGATTCTTTCTCTTTCTTCTTTTTTATACTTATAATATTTTATCTGTTTATCGGCACTAACGGATTGAGCCCGGATAGCTCAGTCGGTAGAGCGTTAGGATTTTAACCTAACGGTCCAGGGTTCGAGTCCCTGTTCGGGCGATCCCTTTTTTTACTTCTATTTTATACATGGAAAATTCTATCTGTCTTCCGCGATCGGGCGATTCTTTCTCTTTCTTCTATTTTATACTTATAATATTTTATCTTTTTATCGGAACTAACGGAATGAGCCCGGATAGCTCAGTCGGTAGAGCGTTAGGCTTTTAACCTAACGGTCCAGGGTTCGAGTCCCTGTTCGGGCGATCCCTTTTTTTAATTCTATTTTATACTTGGAAAATTCTATCTGTCTTCCGCGATCGGGCGATTCATTCTCTGTCTTCTATTTTATACTTATAATATTTTATCTTTTTATCGGCACTAACGGATTGAGCCCGGATAGCTCAGTCGGTAGAGCGTTAGGCGTTTAACCTAACGGTCCAGGGTTCGAGTCCCTGTTCGGGCGGTCCCTTTTTTTTACTTGTATTTTATACTTGGAATATTTTATCTGTCTTCCGCGATCGGGCGATTCTTTCTCTTTCTTCTATTTTATACTTATAATATTTTATCTGTTTATCGGCACTAACGGATTGAGCCCGGATAGCTCAGTCGGTAGAGCGTTAGGCTTTTAACCTAACGGTTCAGGGTTCGAGTCCCTGTTCGGGCGATCCCTTTTTTTTACTTCTATTTTATACTTGGAAAATTCTATCTGTCTTCCGCGATCGGGCGATTCATTCTCTGTCTTCTATTTTATACTTATAATATTTTATCTGTTTATCGGCACTAACGGATTGAGCCCGGATAGCTCAGTCGGTAGAGCGTTAGGCTTTTAACCTAACGGTCCAGGATTCGAGTCCCTGTGCGGGCGGTCCCTTTTTTTTACTTGTATTTTATACTTGGAATAATTTATCTGTCTTCCGCGATCGGGCGATTCTTTCTCTTTCTTCTATTTTATACTTATAATATTTTATCTGTTTATCGGCACTAACGGATTGAGCCCGGATAGCTCAGTCGGTAGAGCGTTAGGGTTTTAACCTAACGGTCCAGGTTTCGAGTCTCTGTTCGGACGATCCCCTTTTTCACTTCTATTTTATACTTGGAAAATTCTATCTGTCTTCCGCGATCGGGTGATTCTTTCTGTTTCTTCTATTTTATACTTATAATATTTTATCTTTTTATCGGAACTAACGGATTGAGCCCGGATAGTTCAGTCGGTAGAGCGTTAGGCTTTTAACCTAACGGTCCAGGGTTCGAGTCCCTGTTCGGGCGATCCCTTTTTTTTTACTTGTATTTTATACGTGGAATATTTTGTCTTCCTTCCGCGATCGGGCGATTCTTTCTTTCTTCTATTTTATACTTATAATATTTTATCTGTTTATCGGCACTAACGGATTGAGCCCGGATAGCTCAGTCGGTAGAGCGTTAGGCTTTTAACCTAACGGTCCAGGGTTCGAGTCACTGTTCGGGCGATCTCTTTTTTTACTTGTATTTTAAACTTGGAATATTTTATCTGTCTTCCGCAATCGGGCGATTCTTTCTCTTTCTTCTATTTTATACTTATAATATTTTATCTGATTATCGGCACTAACGGTTTGAGCCCGGATAGCTCAGTCGGTAGAGCGTTAGGCTTTTAACCTAACGGTCCAGGGTTCGAGTCCCTGTTCGGGCGATCTCTTTCTTTACTTGTATTTTATACTTGGAATATTCTATCTGTCTTCCGCGATCGGGCGATTCTTTCTCTTTCTTCTATTTTATACTTATAATATTTTATCTGTTTATCGGCACTAACGGATTTAGCCCGGATAGCTCTGTAGGTAGAGCGTTAGGCTTTTAACCTAACGGTCCAGGGCTCAAGTCTCAGTTCGGGCGATCCCTTTTTTAACTTGTATTTTATACTAGGAAAATTCGATCTGTCTTCCGGGATCGGGTGATTCTTTCTCTTTCTTCTATTTTATACTTATAATATTTTATCTGTTTATCGGCACTAACGGATTTAGCCCGGATAGCTCTGTAGGTAGAGCGTTAGGCTTTTAACCTAACGGTCCAGGGCTCAAGTCTCAGTTCGGGCGATCCCTTTTTTAACTTGTATTTTATACTTGGAAAATTCGATCTGTCTTCCGCGATCGGGTGATTCTTTCTCTTTCTTCTATTTTATACTTATAATATTTTATCTGTTTATCGAAACTAACGGATTGAGCCCGGATAGCTCTGTAGGTAGAGCGTTAGGCTTTTAACCTAACGGTCCAGGGTTCAAGTCCCTGTTCGGGCGATCCCTTTTTTTACTTCTATTTTATACTTGGAAAATTCTATCTGTCTTCCGCGATCGGGCGATTCTTTCTCTTTCTTCTATTTTATACTTATAATATTTTATCTGTTTATCGGAACTAACGGAATGAGCCCGGATAGCTCAGTCGGTAGAGCGTTAGGCTTTTAACCTAACGGTCCAGGGTTCGAGTCCCTGTTCGGGCGATCCCTTTTTTTTTACTTGTATTTTATACGTGGAATATTTTGTCTTCCTTCCGCGATCGGGCGATTCTTTCTCTTTCTTCTATTTTATACTTATAATATTTTATCTGTTTATCGGCACTAACGGATTGAGCCCGGATAGCTCAGTCGGTAGAGCGTTAGGCTTTTAACCTAACGGTCCAGGGTTCGAGTCACTGTTCGGGCGATCTCTTTTTTTACTTGTATTTTAAACTTGGAATATTTTATCTGTCTTCCGCAATCGGGCGATTCTTTCTCTTTCTTCTATTTTATACTTATAATATTTTATCTGATTATCGGCACTAACGGTTTGAGCCCGGATAGCTCAGTCGGTAGAGCGTTAGGCTTTTAACCTAACGGTCCAGGGTTCGAGTCCCTGTTCGGGCGATCTCTTTCTTTACTTGTATTTTATACTTGGAATATTCTATCTGTCTTCCGCGATCGGGCGATTCTTTCTCTTTCTTCTATTTTATACTTATAATATTTTATCTGTTTATCGGCACTAACGGATTTAGCCCGGATAGCTCTGTAGGTAGAGCGTTAGGCTTTTAACCTAACGGTCCAGGGCTCAAGTCTCAGTTCGGGCGATCCCTTTTTTAACTTGTATTTTATACTAGGAAAATTCGATCTGTCTTCCGCGATCGGGTGATTCTTTCTCTTTCTTCTATTTTATACTTATAATATTTTATCTGTTTATCGGCACTAACGGATTTAGCCCGGATAGCTCTGTAGGTAGAGCGTTAGGCTTTTAACCTAACGGTCCAGGGCTCAAGTCTCAGTTCGGGCGATCCCTTTTTTAACTTGTATTTTATACTTGGAAAATTCGATCTGTCTTCCGCGATCGGGTGATTCTTTCTCTTTCTTCTATTTTATACTTATAATATTTTATCTGTTTATCGGCACTAACGGATTGAGCCCGGATAGCTCAGTCGGTAGAGCGTTAGGCGTTTAACCTAACGGTCCAGGGTTCGAGTCCCTGTTCGGGCGGTCCCTTTTTTTTACTTGTATTTTATACTTGGAATAATTTATCTGTCTTCCGCGATCGGGCGATTCTTTCTCTTTCTTCTATTTTATACTTATAATATTTTATCTGTTTATCGGCACTAACGGATTGAGCCCGGATAGCTCAGTCGGTAGAGCGTTAGGCTTTTAACCTAACGGTCCAGGGTTCGAGTCCCTGTTCGGGCGATCCCTTTTTTTTACTTCTATTTTATACTTGGAAAATTCTATCTGTCTTCCGCGATCGGGCGATTCATTCTCTGTCTTCTATTTTATACTTATAATATTTTATCTGTTTATCGGCACTAACGGATTGAGCCCGGATAGCTCAGTCGGTAGAGCGTTAGGCTTTTAACCTAACGGTCCAGGATTCGAGTCCCTGTTCGGGCGGTCCCTTTTTTTTACTTGTATTTTATACTTGGAATAATTTATCTGTCTTCCGCGATCGGGCGATTCTTTCTCTTTCTTCTATTTTATACTTATAATATTTTATCTGTTTATCGGCACTAACGGATTGAGCCCGGATAGCTCAGTCGGTAGAGCGTTAGGCTTTTAACCTAACGGTCCAGGGTTCGAGTCCCTGTTCGGGCGATCTCTTTCTTTACTTGTATTTTATACTTGGAATATTCTATCTGTCTTCCGCGATCGGGCGATTCTTTCTCTTTCTTCTATTTTATACTTATAATATTTTATCTGATTATCGGCACTAACGGATTTAGCCCGGATAGCTCTGTAGGTAGAGCGTTAGGCTTTTAACCTAACGGTCCAGGGCTCAAGTCTCAGTTCGGGCGATACCTTTTTTAACTTGTATTTTATACTAGGAAAATTCGATCTGTCTTCCGCGATCGGGTGATTCTTTCTCTTTCTTCTATTTTATACTTATAATATTTTATCTGTTTATCGGCACTAACGGATTTAGCCCGGATAGCTCTGTAGGTAGAGCGTTAGGCTTTTAACCTAACGGTCCAGGGCTCAAGTCTCAGTTCGGGCGATCCCTTTTTTAACTTGTATTTTATACTTGGAAAATTCGATCTGTCTTCCGCGATCGGGTGATTCTTTCTCTTTCTTCTATTTTATACTTATAATATTTTATCTGTTTATCGGCACTAACGGATTTAGCCCGGATAGCTCTGTAGGTAGAGCGTTAGGCTTTTAACCTAACGGTCCAGGGCTCAAGTCTCAGTTCGGGCGATCCCTTTTTTAACTTGTATTTTATACTTGGAAAATTCGATCTGTCTTCCGCGATCGGGTGATTCTTTCTCTTTCTTCTATTTTATACTTATAATATTTTATCTGTTTATCGGCACTAACGGATTGAGCCCGGATAGCTCAGTCGGTAGAGCGTTAGGCGTTTAACCTAACGGTCCAGGGTTCGAGTCCCTGTTCGGGCGGTCCCTTTTTTTTACTTGTATTTTATACTTGGAATAATTTATCTGTCTTCCGCGATCGGGCGATTCTTTCTCTTTCTTCTATTTTATACTTATAATATTTTATCTGTTTATCGGCACTAACGGATTGAGCCCGGATAGCTCAGTCGGTAGAGCGTTAGGCTTTTAACCTAACGGTCCAGGGTTCGAGTCCCTGTTCGGGCGATCCCTTTTTTTTACTTCTATTTTATACTTGGAAAATTCTATCTGTCTTCCGCGATCGGGCGATTCATTCTCTGTCTTCTATTTTATACTTATAATATTTTATCTGTTTATCGGCACTAACGGATTGAGCCCGGATAGCTCAGTCGGTAGAGCGTTAGGCTTTTAACCTAACGGTCCAGGATTCGAGTCCCTGTTCGGGCGGTCCCTTTTTTTTACTTGTATTTTATACTTGGAATAATTTATCTGTCTTCCGCGATCGGGCGATTCTTTCTCTTTCTTCTATTTTATACTTATAATATTTTATCTGTTTATCGGCACTAACGGATTGAGCCCGGATAGCTCAGTCGGTAGAGCGTTAGGCTTTTAACCTAACGGTCCAGGGTTCGAGTCCCTGTTCGGGCGATCTCTTTCTTTACTTGTATTTTATACTTGGAATATTCTATCTGTCTTCCGCGATCGGGCGATTCTTTCTCTTTCTTCTATTTTATACTTATAATATTTTATCTGATTATCGGCACTAACGGATTTAGCCCGGATAGCTCTGTAGGTAGAGCGTTAGGCTTTTAACCTAACGGTCCAGGGCTCAAGTCTCAGTTCGGGCGATACCTTTTTTAACTTGTATTTTATACTAGGAAAATTCGATCTGTCTTCCGCGATCGGGTGATTCTTTCTCTTTCTTCTATTTTATACTTATAATATTTTATCTGTTTATCGGCACTAACGGATTTAGCCCGGATAGCTCTGTAGGTAGAGCGTTAGGCTTTTAACCTAACGGTCCAGGGCTCAAGTCTCAGTTCGGGCGATCCCTTTTTTAACTTGTATTTTATACTTGGAAAATTCGATCTGTCTTCCGCGATCGGGTGATTCTTTCTCTTTCTTCTATTTTATACTTATAATATTTTATCTGTTTATCGAAACTAACGGATTGAGCCCGGATAGCTCTGTAGGTAGAACGTTAGGCTTTTAACCTAACGGTCCAGGGTTCGAGTCCCTGTTCGGGCGATCCCTTTTTTTACTTCTATTTTATACTTGGAAAATTCTATCTGTCTTCCGCGATCGGGCGATTCTTTCTCTTTCTTCTATTTTATACTTATAATATTTTATCTGTTTATCGGAACTAACGGAATGAGCCCGGATAGCTCAGTCGGTAGAGCGTTAGGCTTTTAACCTAACGGTCCAGGGTTCGAGTCCCTGTTCGGGCGATCCCTTTTTTTTTACTTGTATTTTATACGTGGAATATTTTGTCTTCCTTCCGCGATCGGGCGATTCTTTCTCTTTCTTCTATTTTATACTTATAATATTTTATCTGTTTATCGGCACTAACGGATTGAGCCCGGATAGCTCAGTCGGTAGAGCGTTAGGCTTTTAACCTAACGGTCCAGGGTTCGAGTCACTGTTCGGGCGATCTCTTTTTTTACTTGTATTTTAAACTTGGAATATTTTATCTGTCTTCCGCAATCGGGCGATTCTTTCTCTTTCTTCTATTTTATACTTATAATATTTTATCTGATTATCGGCACTAACGGTTTGAGCCCAGATAGCTCAGTCGGTAGAGCGTTAGGCTTTTAACCTAACGGTCCAGGGTTCGAGTCCCTGTTCGGGCGATCTCTTTCTTTACTTGTATTTTATACTTGGAATATTCTATCTGTCTTCCGCGATCGGGCGATTCTTTCTCTTTCTTCTATTTTATACTTATAATATTTTATCTGTTTATCGGCACTAACGGATTTAGCCCGGATAGCTCTGTAGGTAGAGCGTTAGGCTTTTAACCTAACGGTCCAGGGCTCAAGTCTCAGTTCGGGCGATCCCTTTTTTAACTTGTATTTTATACTAGGAAAATTCGATCTGTCTTCCGCGATCGGGTGATTCTTTCTCTTTCTTCTATTTTATGCTTATAATATTTTATCTGTTTATCGGCACTAACGGATTTAGCCCGGATAGCTCTGTAGGTAGAGCGTTAGGCTTTTAACCTAACGGTCCAGGGCTCAAGTCTCAGTTCGGGCGATCCCTTTTTTAACTTGTATTTTATACTTGGAAAATTCGATCTGTCTTCCGCGATCGGGTGATTCTTTCTCTTTCTTCTATTTTATACTTATAATATTTTATCTGTTTATCGGCACTAACGGATTGAGCCCGGATAGCTCAGTCGGTAGAGCGTTAGGCGTTTAACCTAACGGTCCAGGGTTCGAGTCCCTGTTCGGGCGGTCCCTTTTTTTTACTTGTATTTTATACTTGGAATAATTTATCTGTCTTCCGCGATCGGGCGATTCTTTCTCTTTCTTCTATTTTATACTTATAATATTTTATCTGTTTATCGGCACTAACGGATTGAGCCCGGATAGCTCAGTCGGTAGAGCGTTAGGCTTTTAACCTAACGGTCCAGGGTTCGAGTCCCTGTTCGGGCGATCCCTTTTTTTTACTTCTATTTTATACTTGGAAAATTCTATCTGTCTTCCGCGATCGGGCGATTCATTCTCTGTCTTCTATTTTATACTTATAATATTTTATCTGTTTATCGGCACTAACGGATTGAGCCCGGATAGCTCAGTCGGTAGAGCGTTAGGCTTTTAACCTAACGGTCCAGGGTTCGAGTCACTCTTCGGGCGATCTCTTTTTTTAATTGTATTTTAAACTTGGAATATTTTATCTGTCTTCCGCAATCGGGCGATTCTTTCTCTTTCTTCTATTTTATACTTATAATATTTTATCTGATTATCGGCACTAACGGTTTGAGCCCGGATAGCTCAGTTGGTAGAGCGTTAGGCTTTTAACCTAACGGTCCAGGGTTCGAGTCCCTGTTCGGGCGATCTCTTTCTTTACTTGTATTTTATACTTGGAATATTCTATCTGTCTTCCGCGATCGGGCGATTCTTTCTCTTTCTTCTATTTTATACTTATAATATTTTATCTGTTTATCGGCACTAGCGGATTTAGCCCGGATAGCTCTGTAGGTAGAGCGTTAGGCTTTTAACCTAACGGTCCAGGGCTCAAGTCTCAGTTCGGGCGATCCCTTTTTTAACTTGTATTTTATACTAGGAAAATTCGATCTGTCTTCCGCGATCGGGTGATTCTTTCTCTTTCTTCTATTTTATACTTATAATATTTTATCTGTTTATCGGCACTAACGGATTTAGCATGGATAGCTCTGTAGGTAGAGCGTTAGGCTTTTAACCTAACGGTCCAGGGCTCAAGTCTCAGTTCGGGCGATCCCTTTTTTAACTTGTATTTTATACTTGGAAAATTCGATCTGTCTTCCGCGATCGGGTGATTCTTTCTCTTTCTTCTATTTTATACTTATAATATTTTATCTGTTTATCGAAACTAACGGATTGAGCCCGGATAGCTCTGTAGGTAGAGCGTTAGGCTTTTAACCTAACGGTCCAGGATTCGAGTCCCTGTTCGGGCGATCCCTTTTTTTACTTCTATTTTATACTTGGAAAATTCTATCTGTCTTCCGCGATCGGGCGATTCTTTCTCTTTCTTCTATTTTATACTTATAATAATTTATCTGTTTATCGGAACTAACGGAATGAGCCCGGATAGCTCAGACGGTAGAGCGTTAGGCTTTTAACCTAACGGTCCAGGGTTAGAGTCCCTGTTCGGGGAATCCCTTTTTTTACTTCTATTTTATACTTGGAAAATTCTATCTGTCTTCCGCGATCGGGTGATTCTTTCTCTTTCTTCTATTTTATACTTATAATATTTTATCTTTTTATCGGAACTAACGGATTGAGCCCGGATAGCTCAGTCGTTAGAGCGTTAGGCTTTTAACCTAACGGTCCAGGGTTCGAGTCCCTGTTCGGGCGATCCCTTTTTTTACTTCTATTTTATACTTGGAAAATTCTATCTGTCTTCCGCGATCGGGCGATTCTTTCTCTTTCTTCTATTTTATACTTATAATATTTTATACTTATAATATTTTATCTTTTTATCGGAACTAACGGATTGAGCCCGGATAGCTCAGTCGGTAGAGCGTTAGGCTTTTAACCTAACGGTCCAGGGTTTGAGTCCCTGTTCGGGCGATCTCTTTTTTTACTTCTATTTTATACTTGGAAAATTCTATCTGTCTTCCGCGATCGGGCGATTCTTTCTCTTTCTTCTATTTCATACTTATAATATTTTATCTTTTTATCGGAACTAACGGATTGAGCCCGGATAGCTCAGTCGGTAGAGCGTTAGGCTTTTAACCTAACGGTCCAGGGTTCGAGTCCCTGTTCGGGCGATCCCTTTTTTTACTTCTATTTTATACTTGGAAAATTCTATCTGTCATCCGCGATCGGGCGATTCTTTCTCTTTCTTCTATTTTATACTTATAATATTTTATCTGTTTATCGGCACAAACGGAAAGAGCCCGGATAGCTCAGTCGGTAAAGCGTTAGGCTTTTAACCTAACGGTCCAGGGTTCGAGTCCCTGTTCGGGCGATCTCTTTCTTTACTTGTATTTTATACTTGGAATATTCTATCTGTCTTCCGCGATCGGGCGATTCTTTCTCTTTCTTCAATTTTATGCTTATAATATTTGATCTGTTTATCGGCACTAACGTATTGAGCCCGGATAGCTCTGTAGGTAGAGCGTCAGGCTTTTAACCTAACGGTCCAGGGTTCGAGTCTCTGTTCGGGCGATCCCTTTTTTAACTTGTATTTTATACTTGGAAAATTCTATCTGTCTTCCGCGATCCGGCGATTCTTTCTCTTTCTTCTATTTTATACTTATAATATTTTATCTTTTTATCGGAACTAACGGATTGAGCTCGGATAGCTCAGTCGGTAGAGCGTTAGGCTTTTAACCTAACGGTCCAGGGTTCGAGTCCCTGTTCGGGCGATCTCTTTCTTTACTTGTATTTTATACTTGGAATATTCTATCTGTCTTCCGCGATCGGGCGATTCTTTCTCTTTCTTCAATTTTATGCTTATAATATTTGATCTGTTTATCGGCACTAACGTATTGAGCCCGGATAGCTCTGTAGGTAGAGCGTTAGGCTTTTAACCTAACGGTCCAGGGTTCGAGTCTCTGTTCGGGCGATCCCTTTTTTAACTTGTATTTTATACTTGGAAAATTCTATCTGTCTTCCGCGATCCGGCGATTCTTTCTCTTTCTTCTATTTTATACTTATAATATTTTATCTTTTTATCGGAACTAACGGATTGAGCTCGGATAGCTCAGTCGGTAGAGCGTTAGGCTTTTAAACTAACTGTCCAGGGTTCGAGTCCCTGTTCGGGCGATCCCTTTTTTTACTTCTATTTTGTACTTGGAAAATTCTATCTGTCTTCCGCGATCGGGCGATTCTTTCTCTTTCTTCTTTTTTATACTTATAATATTTTATCTGTTTATCGGCACTAACGGATTGAGCCCGGATAGCTCAGTCGGTAGAGCGTTAGGCTTTTAACCTAACGGTCCAGGGTTCGAGTCCCTGTTCGGGCGATCCCTTTTTTTACTTCTATTTTATACATGGAAAATTCTATCTGTCTTCCGCGATCGGGCGATTCTTTCTCTTTCTTCTATTTTATACTTATAATATTTTATCTTTTTATCGGAACTAACGGATTGAGCCCGGATAGCTCAGTCGGTAGAGCGTTAGGCTTTTAACCTAACGGTCCAGGGTTCGAGTCCCTGTTCGGGCGATCCCTTTTTTTAATTCTATTTTATACTTGGAAAATTCTATCTGTCTTCCGCGATCGGGCGATTCATTCTCTGTCTTCTATTTTATACTTATAATATTTTATCTGTTTATCGGCACTAACGGATTGAGCCCGGATAGCTCAGTCGGTAGAGCGTTAGGCGTTTAACCTAACGGTCCAGGGTTCGAGTCCCTGTTCGGGCGGTCCCTTTTTTTTACTTGTATTTTATACTTGGAATAATTTATCTGTCTTCCGCGATCGGGCGATTCTTTCTCTTTCTTCTATTTTATACTTATAATATTTTATCTGTTTATCGGCACTAACGGATTGAGCCCGGATAGCTCAGTCGGTAGAGCGTTAGGCTTTTAACCTAACGGTTCAGGGTTCGAGTCCCTGTTCGGGCGATCCCTTTTTTTTACTTCTATTTTATACTTGGAAAATTCTATCTGTCTTCCGCGATCGGGCGATTCTTTCTCTTTCTTCTATTTTATACTTATAATATTTTATCTGTTTATCGGCACTAACGGATTTAGCCCGGATAGCTCTGTAGGTAGAGCGTTAGGCTTTTAACCTAACGGTCCAGGGCTCAAGTCTCAGTTCGGGCGATCCCTTTTTTAACTTGTATTTTATACTAGGAAAATTCGATCTGTCTTCCGCGATCGGGTGATTCTTTCTCTTTCTTCTATTTTATACTTATAATATTTTATCTGTTTATCGGCACTAACGGATTTAGCCCGGATAGCTCTGTAGGTTTAGCGTTAGGCTTTTAACCTAACGGTCCAGGGCTCAAGTCTCAGTTCGGGCGATCCCTTTTTTAACTTGTATTTTATACTTGGAAAATTCGATCTGTCTTCCGCGATCGGGTGATTCTTTCTCTTTCTTCTATTTTATACTTATAATATTTTATCTGTTTATCGAAACTAACGGATTGAGCCCGGTTAGCTCTGTAGGTAGAGCGTTAGGCTTTTAACCTAACGGTCCAGGGTTCGAGTCCCTGTTCGGGCGATCCCTTTTTTTACTTCTATTTTATACTTGGAAAATTCTATCTGTCTTCCGCGATCGGGCGATTCTTTCTCTTTCTTCTATTTTATACTTATAATATTTTATCTGTTTATCGGAACTAACGGAATGAGCCCGGATAGCTCAGTCGGTAGAGCGTTAGGCTTTTAACCTAACGGTCCAGGGTTCGAGTCCCTGTTCGGGCGATCCCTTTTTTTTTACTTGTATTTTATACGTGGAATATTTTGTCTTCCTTCCGCGATCGGGCGATTCTTTCTCTTTCTTCTATTTTATACTTATAATATTTTATCTGTTTATCGGCACTAACGGATTGAGCCCGGATAGCTCAGTTGGTAGAGCGTTAGGCTTTTAACCTAACGGTCCAGGGTTCGAGTCACTGTTCGGGCGATCTCTTTTTTTACTTGTATTTTAAACTTGGAATATTTTATCTGTCTTCCGCAATCGGGCGATTCTTTCTCTTTCTTCTATTTTATACTTATAATATTTTATCTGATTATCGGCACTAACGGTTTGAGCCCGGATAGCTCAGTTGGTAGAGCGTTAGGCTTTTAACCTAACGGTCCAGGGTTCGAGTCCCTGTTCGGGCGATCTCTTTCTTTACTTGTATTTTATACTTGGAATATTCAATCTGTCTTCCGCGATCGGGCGATTCTTTCTCTTTCTTCTATTTTATACTTATAATATTTTATCTGTTTATCGGCACTAGCGGATTTAGCCCGGATAGCTCTGTAGGTAGAGCGTTAGGCTTTTAACCTAACGGTCCAGGGCTCAAGTCTCAGTTCGGGCGATCCCTTTTTTAACTTGTATTTTATACTAGGAAAATTCGATCTGTCTTCCGCGATCGGGTGATTCTTTCTCTTTCTTCTATTTTATACTTATAATATTTTATCTGTTTATCGGCACTAACGGATTTAGCCCGGATAGCTCTGTAGGTAGAGCGTTAGGCTTTTAACCTAACGGTCCAGGGCTCAAGTCTCAGTTCGGGCGATCCCTTTTTTAACTTGTATTTTATACTTGGAAAATTCGATCTGTCTTCCGCGATCGGGTGATTCTTTCTCTTTCTTCTATTTTATACTTATAATATTTTATCTGTTTATCGAAACTAACGGATTGAGCCCGGATAGCTCTGTAGGTAGAGCGTTAGGCTTTTAACCTAACGGTCCAGGATTCGAGTCCCTGTTCGGGCGATCCCTTTTTTTACTTCTATTTTATACTTGGAAAATTCTATCTGTCTTCCGCGATCGGGCGATTCTTTCTCTTTCTTCTATTTTATACTTATAATAATTTATCTGTTTATCGGAACTAACGGAATGAGCCCGGATAGCTCAGACGGTAGAGCGTTAGGCTTTTAACCTAACGGTCCAGGGTTAGAGTCCCTGTTCGGGGAATCCCTTTTTTTACTTCTATTTTATACTTGGAAAATTCTATCTGTCTTCCGCGATCGGGTGATTCTTTCTCTTTCTTCTATTTTATACTTATAATATTTTATCTTTTTATCGGAACTAACGGATTGAGCCCGGATAGCTCAGTCGTTAGAGCGTTAGGCTTTTAACCTAACGGTCCAGGGTTCGAGTCCCTGTTCGGGCGATCCCTTTTTTTACTTCTATTTTATACTTGGAAAATTCTATCTGTCTTCCGCGATCGGGCGATTCTTTCTCTTTCTTCTATTTTATACTTATAATATTTTATCTTTTTATCGGAACTAACGGATTGAGCCCGGATAGCTCAGTCGGTAGAGCGTTAGGCTTTTAACCTAACGGTCCAGGGTTCGAGTCCCTGTTCGGGCGATCTCTTTTTTTACTTCTATTTTATACTTGGAAAATTCTATCTGTCTTCCGCGATCGGGCGATTCTTTCTCTTTCTTCTATTTCATACTTATAATATTTTATCTTTTTATCGGAACTAACGGATTGAGCCCGGATAGCTCAGTCGGTAGAGCGTTAGGCTTTTAACCTAACGGTCCAGGGTTCGAGTCCCTGTTCGGGCGATCCCTTTTTTTACTTCTATTTTATACTTGGAAAATTCTATCTGTCATCCGCGATCGGGCGATTCTTTCTCTTTCTTCTATTTTATACTTATAATATTTGATCTGTTTATCGGCACAAACGGAAAGAGCCCGGATAGCTCAGTCGGTAAAGCGTTAGGCTTTTAACCTAACGGTCCAGGGTTCGAGTCCCTGTTCGGGCGATCTCTTTCTTTACTTGTATTTTATACTTGGAATATTCTATCTGTCTTCCGCGATCGGGCGATTCTTTCTCTTTCTTCAATTTTATGCTTATAATATTTGATCTGTTTATCGGCACTAACGTATTGAGCCCGGATAGCTCTGTAGGTAGAGCGTTAGGCTTTTAACCTAACGGTCCAGGGTTCGAGTCTCTGTTCGGGCGATCCCCTTTTTAACTTGTATTTTATACTTGGAAAATTCTATCTGTCTTCCGCGATCCGGCGATTCTTTCTCTTTCTTCTATTTTATACTTATAATATTTTATCTTTTTATCGGAACTAACGGATTGAGCTCGGATAGCTCAGTCGGTAGAGCGTTAGGCTTTTAAACTAACTGTCCAGGGTTCGAGTCCCTGTTCGGGCGATCCCTTTTTTTACTTCTATTTTGTACTTGGAAAATTCTATCTGTCTTCCGCGATCGGGCGATTCTTTCTCTTTCTTCTTTTTTATACTTATAATATTTTATCTGTTTATCGGCACTAACGGGTTGAGCCCGGATAGCTCAGTCGGTAGAGCGTTAGGCTTTTAACCTAACGGTCCAGGGTTCGAGTCCCTGTTCGGGCGATCCCTTTTTTTACTTCTATTTTATACATGGAAAATTCTATCTGTCTTCCGCGATCGGGCGATTCTTTCTCTTTCTTCTATTTTATACTTATAATATTTTATCTTTTTATCGGAACTAACGGATTGAGCCCGGATAGCTCAGTCGGTAGAGCGTTAGGCTTTTAACCTAACGGTCCAGGGTTCGAGTCCCTGTTCGGGCGATCCCTTTTTTTAATTCTATTTTATACTTGGAAAATTCTATCTGTCTTCCGCGATCGGGCGATTCATTCTCTGTCTTCTATTTTATACTTATAATATTTTATCTGTTTATCGGCACTAACGGATTGAGCCCGGATAGCTCAGTCGGTAGAGCGTTAGGCGTTTAACCTAACGGTCCAGGGTTCGAGTCCCTGTTCGGGCGGTCCCTTTTTTTTACTTGTATTTTATACTTGGAATAATTTATCTGTCTTCCGCGATCGGGCGATTCTTTCTCTTTCTTTTATTTTATACTTATAATATTTTATCTGTTTATCGGCACTAACGGATTGAGCCCGGATAGCTCAGTCGGTAGAGCGTTAGGCTTTTAACCTAACGGTTCAGGGTTCGAGTCCCTGTTCGGGCGATCCCTTTTTTTTACTTCTATTTTATACTTGGAAAATTCTATCTGTCTTCCGCGATCGGGCGATTCATTCTCTGTCTTCTATTTTATACTTATAATATTTTATCTGTTTATCGGCACTAACGGATTGAGCCCGGATAGCTCAGTCGGTAGAGCGTTAGGCTTTTAACCTAACGGTCCAGGATTCGAGTCCCTGTTCGGGCGGTCCCTTTTTTTTACTTGTATTTTATACTTGGAATAATTTATCTGTCTTCCGCGATCGGGCGATTCTTTCTCTTTCTTCTATTTTATACTTATAATATTTTATCTGTTTATCGGTACTAACGGATTGAGCACGGATAGCTCAGTCGGTAGAGCGTTAGGGTTTTAACCTAACGGTCCAGGTTTCGAGTCTCTGTTCGGACGATCCCTTTTTTTACTTCTATTTTATACTTGGAAAATTCCATCTGTCTTCCGCGATCGGGTGATTCTTTCTGTTTCTTCTATTTTATACTTATAATATTTTATCTTTTTATCGGAACTAACGGATTGAGCCCGGATAGTTCAGTCGGTAGAGCGTTAGGCTTTTAACCTAACGGTCCAGGGTTCGAGTCCCTGTTCGGGCGATCCCTTTTTTTTTACTTGTATTTTATACGTGGAATATTTTGTCTTCCTTCCGCGATCGGGCGATTCTTTCTCTTTCTTCTATTTTATACTTATAATATTTTATCTGTTTATCGGCACTAACGGATTGAGCCCGGATAGCTCAGTCGGTAGAGCGTTAGGCTTTTAACCTAACGGTCCAGGGTTCGAGTCACTGTTCGGGCGATCTCTTTTTTACTTGTATTTTAAACTTGGAATATTTTATCTGTCTTCCGCAATCGGGCGATTCTTTCTCTTTCTTCTATTTTATACTTATAATATTTTATCTGATTATCGAAACTAACGGATTGAGCCCGGATAGCTCTGTAGGTAGAGCGTTAGGCTTTTAACCTAACGGTCCAGGGTTCGAGTCCCTGTTCGGGCGATCCCTTTTTTTACTTCTATTTTATACTTGGAAAATTCTATCGGTCTTCCGCGATCGGGCGATTCTTTCTCTTTCTTCTATTTTATACTTATAATATTTTATCTGTTTATCGGAACTAACGGAATGAGCCCGGATAGCTCAGTCGGTAGAGCGTTAGGCTTTTAACCTAACGGTCCAGGGTTCGAGTCCCTGTTCGGGCGATCCCTTTTTTTTTACTTGTATTTTATACGTGGAATATTTTGTCTTCCTTCCGCGATCGGGCGATTCTTTCTCTTTCTTCTATTTTATACTTATAATATTTTATCTGTTTATCGGCACTAACGGATTGAGCCCGGATAGCTCAGTCGGTAGAGCGTTAGGCTTTTAACCTAACGGTCCAGGGTTCGAGTCACTGTTCGGGCGATCTCTTTTTTTACTTGTATTTTAAACTTGGAATATTTTATCTGTCTTCCGCAATCGGGCGATTCTTTCTCTTTCTTCTATTTTATACTTATAATATTTTATCTGATTATCGGCACTAACGGTTTGAGCCCGGATAGCTCAGTCGGTAGAGCGTTAGGCTTTTAACCTAACGGTCCAGGGTTAGAGTCCCTGTTCGGGGAATCCCTTTTTTTACTTCTATTTTATACTTGGAAAATTCTATCTGTCTTCCGCGATCGGGTGATTCTTTCTCTTTCTTCTATTTTATACTTATAATATTTTATCTTTTTATCGGAACTAACGGATTGAGCCCGGATAGCTCAGTCGTTAGAGCGTTAGGCTTTTAACCTAACGGTCCAGGGTTCGAGTCCCTGTTCGGGCGATCCCTTTTTTTACTTCTATTTTATACTTGGAAAATTCTATCTGTCTTCCGCGATCGGGCGATTCTTTCTCTTTCTTCTATTTTATACTTATAATATTTTATCTTTTTATCGGAACTAACGGATTGAGCCCGGATAGCTCAGTCGGTAGAGCGTTAGGCTTTTAACCTAACGGTCCAGGGTTCGAGTCCCTGTTCG
The DNA here is from genome assembly GCF_982258835.1 of Parasteatoda tepidariorum. Lineage (NCBI taxonomy): Eukaryota > Metazoa > Arthropoda > Arachnida > Araneae > Theridiidae > Parasteatoda > Parasteatoda tepidariorum. Next base: position 47,706,342 of record NC_141756.1, read on the forward strand.
GGCGATCTCTTTTTTTACTTCTATTTTATACTTGGAAAATTCTATCTGTCTTCCGCGATCGGGCGATTCTTTCTCTTTCTTCTATTTCATACTTATAATATTTTATCTTTTTATCGGAACTAACGGATTGAGCCCGGATAGCTCAGTCGGTAGAGCGTTAGGCTTTTAACCTAACGGTCCAGGGTTCGAGTCCCTGTTCGGGCGATCCCTTTTTTTACTTCTATTTTATACTTGGAAAATTCTATCTGTCATCCGCGATCGGGCGATTCTTTCTCTTTCTTCTATTTTATACTTATAATATTTGATCTGTTTATCGGCACAAACGGAAAGAGCCCGGATAGCTCAGTCGGTAAAGCGTTAGGCTTTTAACCTAACGGTCCAGGGTTCGAGTCCCTGTTCGGGCGATCTCTTTCTTTACTTGTATTTTATACTTGGAATATTCTATCTGTCTTCCGCGATCGGGCGATTCTTTCTCTTTCTTCAATTTTATGCTTATAATATTTGATCTGTTTATCGGCACTAACGTATTGAGCCCGGATAGCTCTGTAGGTAGAGCGTTAGGCTTTTAACCTAACGGTCCAGGGTTCGAGTCTCTGTTCGGGCGATCCCCTTTTTAACTTGTATTTTATACTTGGAAAATTCTATCTGTCTTCCGCGATCCGGCGATTCTTTCTCTTTCTTCTATTTTATACTTATAATATTTTATCTTTTTATCGGAACTAACGGATTGAGCTCGGATAGCTCAGTCGGTAGAGCGTTAGGCTTTTAAACTAACTGTCCAGGGTTCGAGTCCCTGTTCGGGCGATCCCTTTTTTTACTTCTATTTTGTACTTGGAAAATTCTATCTGTCTTCCGCGATCGGGCGATTCTTTCTCTTTCTTCTTTTTTATACTTATAATATTTTATCTGTTTATCGGCACTAACGGGTTGAGCCCGGATAGCTCAGTCGGTAGAGCGTTAGGCTTTTAACCTAACGGTCCAGGGTTCGAGTCCCTGTTCGGGCGATCCCTTTTTTTACTTCTATTTTATACATGGAAAATTCTATCTGTCTTCCGCGATCGGGCGATTCTTTCTCTTTCTTCTATTTTATACTTATAATATTTTATCTTTTTATCGGAACTAACGGATTGAGCCCGGATAGCTCAGTCGGTAGAGCGTTAGGCTTTTAACCTAACGGTCCAGGGTTCGAGTCCCTGTTCGGGCGATCCCTTTTTTTAATTCTATTTTATACTTGGAAAATTCTATCTGTCTTCCGCGATCGGGCGATTCATTCTCTGTCTTCTATTTTATACTTATAATATTTTATCTGTTTATCGGCACTAACGGATTGAGCCCGGATAGCTCAGTCGGTAGAGCGTTAGGCGTTTAACCTAACGGTCCAGGGTTCGAGTCCCTGTTCGGGCGGTCCCTTTTTTTTACTTGTATTTTATACTTGGAATAATTTATCTGTCTTCCGCGATCGGGCGATTCTTTCTCTTTCTTCTATTTTATACTTATAATATTTTATCTGTTTATCGGCACTAACGGATTGAGCCCGGATAGCTCAGTCGGTAGAGCGTTAGGCTTTTAACCTAACGGTTCAGGGTTCGAGTCCCTGTTCGGGCGATCCCTTTTTTTTACTTCTATTTTATACTTGGAAAATTCTATCTGTCTTCCGCGATCGGGCGATTCATTCTCTGTCTTCTATTTTATACTTATAATATTTTATCTGTTTATCGGCACTAACGGATTGAGCCCGGATAGCTCAGTCGGTAGAGCGTTAGGCTTTTAACCTAACGGTCCAGGATTCGAGTCCCTGTTCGGGCGGTCCCTTTTTTTTACTTGTATTTTATACTTGGAATAATTTATCTGTCTTCCGCGATCGGGCGATTCTTTCTCTTTCTTCTATTTTATACTTATAATATTTTATCTGTTTATCGGTACTAACGGATTGAGCCCGGATAGCTCAGTCGGTAGAGCGTTAGGGTTTTAACCTAACGGTCCAGGTTTCGAGTCTCTGTTCGGACGATCCCTTTTTTTACTTCTATTTTATACTTGGAAAATTCCATCTGTCTTCCGCGATCGGGTGATTCTTTCTGTTTCTTCTATTTTATACTTATAATATTTTATCTTTTTATCGGAACTAACGGATTGAGCCCGGATAGTTCAGTCGGTAGAGCGTTAGGCTTTTAACCTAACGGTCCAGGGTTCGAGTCCCTGTTCGGGCGATCCCTTTTTTTTTACTTGTATTTTATACGTGGAATATTTTGTCTTCCTTCCGCGATCGGGCGATTCTTTCTCTTTCTTCTATTTTATACTTATAATATTTTATCTGTTTATCGGCACTAACGGATTGAGCCCGGATAGCTCAGTCGGTAGAGCGTTAGGCTTTTAACCTAACGGTCCAGGGTTCGAGTCACTGTTCGGGCGATCTCTTTTTTACTTGTATTTTAAACTTGGAATATTTTATCTGTCTTCCGCAATCGGGCGATTCTTTCTCTTTCTTCTATTTTATACTTATAATATTTTATCTGATTATCGAAACTAACGGATTGAGCCCGGATAGCTCTGTAGGTAGAGCGTTAGGCTTTTAACCTAACGGTCCAGGGTTCGAGTCCCTGTTCGGGCGATCCCTTTTTTTACTTCTATTTTATACTTGGAAAATTCTATCTGTCTTCCGCGATCGGGCGATTCTTTCTCTTTCTTCTATTTTATACTTATAATATTTTATCTGTTTATCGGAACTAACGGAATGAGCCCGGATAGCTCAGTCGGTAGAGCGTTAGGCTTTTAACCTAACGGTCCAGGGTTCGAGTCCCTGTTCGGGCGATCCCTTTTTTTTTACTTGTATTTTATACGTGGAATATTTTGTCTTCCTTCCGCGATCGGGCGATTCTTTCTCTTTCTTCTATTTTATACTTATAATATTTTATCTGTTTATCGGCACTAACGGATTGAGCCCGGATAGCTCAGTCGGTAGAGCGTTAGGCTTTTAACCTAACGGTCCAGGGTTCGAGTCACTGTTCGGGCGATCTCTTTTTTTACTTGTATTTTAAACTTGTAATATTTTATCTGTCTTCCGCAATCGGGCGATTCTTTCTCTTTCTTCTATTTTATACTTATAATATTTTATCTGATTATCGGCACTAAAGGTTTGAGCCCGGATAGCTCAGTCGGTAGAGCGTTAGGCTTTTAACCTAACGGTCCAGGGTTCGAGTCCCTGTTCGGGCGATCTCTTTCTTTACTTGTATTTTATACTTGGAATATTCTATCTGTCTTCCGCGATCGGGCGATTATTTCTCTTTCTTCTATTTTATACTTATAATATTTTATCTGTTTATCGGCACTAACGGATTTAGCCCGGATAGCTCTGTAGGTAGAGCGTTAGGCTTTTAACCTAACGGTCCAGGGCTCAAGTCTCAGTTCGGGCGATCCCTTTTTTAACTTGTATTTTATACTAGGAAAATTCGATCTGTCTTCCGCGAACGGGTGATTCTTTCTCTTTCTTCTATTTTATACTTATAATATTTTATCTGTTTATCGGCACTAACGGATTTAGCCCGGATAGCTCTGTAGGTAGAGCGTTAGGCTTTTAACCTAACGGTCCAGGGCTCAAGTCTCAGTTCGGGCGATCTCTTTTTTAACTTGTATTTTATACTTGGAAAATTCGATCTGCCTTCCGCGATCGGGTGATTCTTTCTCTTTCTTCTATTTTATACTTATAATATTTTATCTGTTTATCGGCACTAACGGATTGAGCCCGGATAGCTCAGTCGGTAGAGCGTTAGGCTTTTAACCTAACGGTCCAGGGTTCGAGTCCCTGTTCGGGCGATCCCTTTTTTTTACTTCTATTTTATACTTGGAAAATTCTATCTGTCTTCCGCGATCGGGCGATTCATTCTCTGTCTTCTATTTTATACTTATAATATTTTATCTGTTTATCGGCACTAACGGATTGAGCCCGGATAGCTCAGTCGGTAGAGCGTTAGGCTTTTAACCTAACGGTCCAGGATTCGAGTCCCTGTTCGGGCGGTTCCTTTTTTTTACTTGTATTTTATACTTGGAATAATTTATCTGTCTTCCGCGATAGGGCGATTCTTTCTCTTTCTTCTATTTTATACTTATAATATTTTATCTGTTTATCGGCACTAACGGATTGAGCCCGGATAGCTCAGTCGGTAGAGCGTTAGGCTTTTAACCTAACGGTCCAGGGTTCGAGTCCCTGTTCGGGCGATCTCTTTCTTTACTTGTATTTTATACTTGGAATATTCTATCTGTCTTCCGCGATCGGGCGATTCTTTCTCTTTCTTCTATTTTATACTTATAATATTTTATCTTTTTATCGGCACTAACGGATTTAGCCCGGATAGCTCTGTAGGTAGAGCGTTAGGCTTTTAACCTAACGGTCCAGGGCTCAAGTCTCAGTTCGGGCGATCCCTTTTTTAACTTGTATTTTATACTAGGAAAATTCGATCTGTCTTCCGCGATCGGGTGATTCTTTCTCTTTCTTCTATTTTATACTTATAATATTTTATCTGTTTATCGGCACTAACGGATTTAGCCCGGATAGCTCTGTAGGTAGAGCGTTAGGCTTTTAACCTAACGGTCCAGGGCTCAAGTCTCAGTTCGGGCGATCCCTTTTTTAACTTGTATTTTATACTTGGAAAATTCGATCTGTCTTCCGCGATCGGGTGATTCTTTCTCTTTCTTCTATTTTATACTTATAATATTTTATCTGTTTATCGAAACTAACGGATTGAGCCCGGATAGCTCTGTAGGTAGAGCGTTAGGCTTTTAACCTAACGGTCCAGGGTTCGAGTCCCTGTTCGGGCGATCCCTTTTTTTACTTCTATTTTATACTTGGAAAATTCTATCTGTCTTCCGCGATCGGGCGATTCTTTCTCTTTCTTCTATTTTATACTTATAATATTTTATCTGTTTATCGGAACTAACGGAATGAGCCCGGATAGCTCAGTCGGTAGAGCGTTAGGCTTTTAACCTAACGGTCCAGGGTTCGAGTCCCTGTTCGGGCGATCCCTTTTTTTTTACTTGTATTTTATACGTGGAATATTTTGTCTTCCTTCCGCGATCGGGCGATTCTTTCTCTTTCTTCTATTTTATACTTATAATATTTTATCTGTTTATCGGCACTAACGGATTGAGCCCGGATAGCTCAGTCGGTAGAGCGTTAGGCTTTTAACCTAACGGTCCAGGGTTCGAGTCACTGTTCGGGCGATCTCTTTTTTTACTTGTATTTTAAACTTGGAATATTTTATCTGTCTTCCGCAATCGGGCGATTCTTTCTCTTTCTTCTATTTTATACTTATAATATTTTATCTGATTATCGGCACTAACGGTTTGAGCCCGGATAGCTCAGTCGGTAGAGCGTTAGGCTTTTAACCTAACGGTTCAGGGTTCGAATCCCTGTTCGGGCGATCTCTTTCTTTACTTGTATTTTATACTTGGAATATTCTATCTGTCTTCCGCGATCGGGCGATTCTTTCTCTTTCTTCTATTTTATACTTATAATATTTTATCTGTTTATCGGCACTAACGGATTTAGCCCGGATAGCTCTGTAGGTAGAGCGTTAGGCTTTTAACCTAACGGTCCAGGGCTCAAGTCTCAGTTCGGGCGATCCCTTTTTTAACTTGTATTTTATACTAGGAAAATTCGATCTGTCTTCCGCGATCGGGTGATTCTTTCTCTTTCTTCTATTTTATGCTTATAATATTTTATCTGTTTATCGGGACTAACGGATTTAGCCCGGATAGCTCTGTAGATAGAGCGTTAGGCTTTTAACCTAACGGTCCAGGGCTCAAGTCTCAGTTCGGGCGATCCCTTTTTTAACTTGTATTTTATACTTGGAAAATTCGATCTGTCTTCCGCGATCGGGTGATTCTTTCTCTTTCTTCTATTTTATACTTATAATATTTTATCTGTTTATCGGCACTAACGGATTGAGCCCGGATAGCTCAGTCGGTAGAGCGTTAGGCTTTTAACCTAACGGTCCAGGGTTCGAGTCCCTGTTCGGGCGATCCCTTTTTTTTACTTCTATTTTATACTTGGAAAATTCTATCTGTCTTCCGCGATCCGGCGATTCTTTCTCTTTCTTCTATTTTATACTTATAATATTTTATCTTTTTATCGGAACTAACGGATTGAGCTCGGATAGCTCAGTCGGTAGAGCGTTAGGCTTTTAAACTAACGGTCCAGGGTTCGAGTCCCTGTTCGGGCGATCCCTTTTTTTACTTCTATTTTGTACTTGGAAAATTCTATCTGTCTTCCGCGATCGGGCGATTCTTTCTCTTTCTTCTTTTTTATACTTATAATATTTTATCTGTTTATCGGCACTAACGGATTGAGCCCGGATAGCTCAGTCGGTAGAGCGTTAGGCTTTTAACCTAACGGTCCAGGGTTCGAGTCCCTGTTCGGGCGATCCCTTTTTTTACTTCTATTTTATACATGGAAAATTCTATCTGTCTTCCGCGATCGGGCGATTCTTTCTCTTTCTTCTATTTTATACTTATAATATTTTATCTTTTTATCGGAACTAACGGATTGAGCCCGGATAGCTCAGTCGGTAGAGCGTTAGGCTTTTAACCTAACGGTCCAGGGTTCGAGTCCCTGTTCGGGCGATCCCTTTTTTTAATTCTATTTTATACTTGGAAAATTCTATCTGTCTTCCGCGATCGGGCGATTCATTCTCTGTCTTCTATTTTATACTTATAATATTTTATCTGTTTATCGGCACTAACGGATTGAGCCCGGATAGCTCAGTCGGTAGAGCGTTACGCGTTTAACCTAACGGTCTAGGGTTCGAGTCCCTGTTCGGGCGGTCCCTTTTTTTTACTTGTATTTTATACTTGGAATAATTTATCTGTCTTCCGCGATCGGGCGATTCTTTCTCTTTCTTCTATTTTATACTTATAATATTTTATCTGTTTATCGGCACTAACGGATTGAGCCCGGATAGCTCAGTCGGTAGAGCGTTAGGGTTTTAACCTAACGGTCCAGGTTTCGAGTCTCTGTTCGGACGATCCCTTTTTTTACTTCTATTTTATACTTGGAAAATTCTATCTGTCTTCCGCGATCGGGTGATTCTTTCTGTTTCTTCTATTTTATACTTATAATATTTTATCTTTTTATCGGAACTAACGGATTGAGCCCGGATAGTTCAGTCGGTAGAGCGTTAGGCTTTTAACCTAACGGTCCAGGGTTCGAGTCCCTGTTCGGGCGATCCCTTTTTTTTTACTTGTATTTTATACGTGGAATATTTTGTCTTCCTTCCGCGATCGGGCGATTCTTTCTCTTTCTTCTATTTTATACTTATAATATTTTATCTGTTTATCGGCACTAACGGATTGAGCCCGGATAGCTCAGTCGGTAGAGCGTTAGGCTTTTAACCTAACGGTCCAGGGTTCGAGTCACTGTTCGGGCGATCTCTTTTTTTACTTGTATTTTAAACTTGGAATATTTTATCTGTCTTCCGCAATCGGGCGATTCTTTCTCTTTCTTCTATTTTATACTTATAATATTTTATCTGATTATCGAAACTAACGGAGTGAGCCCGGATAGCTCTGTAGGTAGAGCGTTAGGCTTTTAACCTAACGGTCCAGGGTTCGAGTCCCTGTTCGGGCGATCCCTTTTTTTACTTCTATTTTATACTTGGAAAATTCTATCTGTCTTCCGCGATCGGGCGATTCTTTCTCTTTCTTCTATTTTATACTTATAATATTTTATCTGTTTATCGGAACTAACGGAATGAGCCCGGATAGCTCAGTCGGTAGAGCGTTAGGCTTTTAACCTAACGGTCCAGGGTTCGAGTCCCTGTTCGGGCGATCCCTTTTTTTTTACTTGTATTTTATACGTGGAATATTTTGTCTTCCTTCCGCGATCGGGCGATTCTTTCTCTTTCTTCTATTTTATACTTATAATATTTTATCTGTTTATCGGCACTAACGGATTGAGCCCGGATAGCTCAGTCGGTAGAGCGTTAGGCTTTTAACCTAACGGTCCAGGGTTCGAGTCACTGTTCGGGCGATCTCTTTTTTTACTTGTATTTTAAACTTGGAATATTTTATCTGTCTTCCGCAATCGGGCGATTCTTTCTCTTTCTTCTATTTTATACTTATAATATTTTATCTGATTATCGGCACTAACGGTTTGAGCCCGGATAGCTCAGTCGGTAGAGCGTTAGGCTTTTAACCTAACGGTCCAGGGTTCGAGTCCCTGTTCGGGCGATCTCTTTCTTTACTTGCATTTTATACTTGGAATATTCTATCTGTCTTCCGCGATCGGGCGATTCTTTCTCTTTCTTCTATTTTATACTTATAATATTTTATCTGTTTATCGGCACTAACGGATTTAGCCCGGATAGCTCTGTAGGTAGAGCGTTAGGCTTTTAACCTAACGGTCCAGGGCTCAAGTCTCAGTTCGGGCGATCCCTTTTTTAACTTGTATTTTATACTAGGAAAATTCGATCTGTCTTCCGCGATCGGGTGATTCTTTCTCTTTCTTCTATTTTATACTTATAATATTTTATCTGTTTATCGGCACTAACGGATTTAGCCCGGATAGCTCTGTAGGTAGAGCGTTAGGCTTTTAACCTAACGGTCCAGGGCTCAAGTCTCAGTTCGGGCGATCCCTTTTTTAACTTGTATTTTATACTTGGAAAATTCGATCTGTCTTCCGCGATCGGGTGATTCTTTCTCTTTCTTCTATTTTATACTTATAATATTTTATCTGTTTATCGGCACTAACGGATTGAGCCCGGATAGCTCAGTCGGTAGAGCGTTAGGCGTTTAACCTAACGGTCCAGGGATCGAGTCCCTGTTCGGGCGGTCCCTTTTTTTTACTTGTATTTTATACTTGGAATAATTTATCTGTCTTCCGCGATCGGGCGATTCTTTCTCTTTCTTCTATTTTATACTTATAATATTTTATCTGTTTATCGGCACTAACGGATTGAGCCCGGATAGCTCAGTCGGTAGAGCGTTAGGCTTTTAACCTAACGGTCCAGGGTTCGAGTCCCTGTTCGGGCGATCCCTTTTTTTTACTTCTATTTTATACTTGGAAAATTCTATCTGTCTTCCGCGATCGGGCGATTCATTCTCTGTCTTCTATTTTATACTTATAATATTTTATCTGTTTATCGGCACTAACGGATTGAGCCCGGATAGCTCAGTCGGTAGAGCGTTAGGCTTTTAACCTAACGGTCCAGGATTCGAGTCCCTGTTCGGGCGGTTCCTTTTTTTTACTTGTATTTTATACTTGGAATAATTTATCTGTCTTCCGCGATCGGGCGATTCTTTCTCTTTCTTCTATTTTATACTTATAATATTTTATCTGTTTATCGGCACTAACGGATTGAGCCCGGATAGCTCAGTCGGTAGAGCGTTAGGCTTTTAACCTAACGGTCCAGGGTTCGAGACCCTGTTCGGGCGATCTCTTTCTTTACTTGTATTTTATACTTGGAATATTCTATCTGTCTTCCGCGATCGGGCGATTCTTTCTCTTTCTTCTATTTTATACTTATAATATTTTATCTGTTTATCGGCACTAACGGATTTAGCCCGGATAGCTCTGTAGGTAGAGCGTTAGGCTTTTAACCTAACGGTCCAGGGCTCAAGTCTCAGTTCGGGCGATCCCTTTTTTAACTTGTATTTTATACTTGGAAAATTCGATCTGTCTTCCGCGATCGGGTGATTCTTTCTCTTTCTTCTATTTTATACTTATAATATTTTATCTGTTTATCCAAACTAACGGATTGAGCCCGGATAGCTCTGTAGGTAGAGCGTTAGGCTTTTAACCTAACGGTCCAGGGTTCGAGTCCCTGTTCGGGCGATCCCTTTTTTTACTTCTATTTTATACTTGGAAAATTCTATCTGTCTTCCGCGATCGGGCGATTCTTTCTCTTTCTTCTATTTTATACTTATAATATTTTATCTGTTTATCGGAACTAACGGAATGAGCCCGGATAGCTCAGTCGGTAGAGCGTTAGGCTTTTAACCTAACGGTCCAGGGTTCGAGTCCCTGTTCGGGCGATCCCTTTTTTTTTACTTGTATTTTATACGTGGAATATTTTGTCTTCCTTCCGCGATCGGGCGATTCTTTCTCTTTCTTCTATTTTATACTTATAATATTTTATCTGTTTATCGGCACTAACGGATTGAGCCCGGATAGCTCAGTCGGTAGAGCGTTAGGCTTTTAACCTAACGGTCCAGGGTTCGAGTCCCTGTTCGGGCGATCCCTTTTTTTACTTCTATTTTATATTTGGAAAATTCTATCTGTCTTCCGCGATCGGGCGATTCTTTCTCTTTCTACTATTTTATACTTATAATATTTTATCTTTTTATCGGAACTAACGGATTGAGCCCGGATAGCTCAGTCGGTAGAGCGTTAGGCTTTTAACCTAACGGTCCAGGGTTCGAGTCCCTGTTCGGGCGATCCCTTTTTTAACTTCTATTTAATACTTGGAAAATTCTATCTGTCTTCCGCGTTTGGGCGATTTTTTCTCTTTCTTCTATTTTATACTTATAATATTTTATCTGTTTATCGGAACTAACGGATTGAGCCCGGATAGCTCAGTCGGTAGAGCGTTAGGCTTTTAACCTGACGGTCCAGGGTTCGAGTCCCTGTTTGGGCGATCCCTTTTTTTACTTCTATTTTATACTTGGAAAATTCTGTCTTCCGCGATCGGGCGATTCTTTCACTTTCTTCTATTTTATACTTATAATATTTTATCTGTTTATCGGAACTAACGGATTGAGCCCGGATAGCTTAGTCGGTAGAGCGTTAGGCTTTTAACCTAACGGTCCAGGGTTCAAGTCCCTGTTCGGGCGATCTCTTTTTTTACTTGTATTTTATACTTGGAATATTTTATCAGTCATCCGCGTTCGGGCGATTCTTTCTCTTTCTTCTATTTTATACTTATAATATTTTATCTGTTTATCGGCACTAACGGATTGGTCCCGGATAGCTCAGTCGGTAGAGCGTTAGGCTTTTACCCTAACGGTCCAGGGTTCGAGTCCCTGTTCGGGCAATCTCTTTTTTTACTTGTATTTTATACTTGGAATATTTTGTCTTCCTTCCGCGATCGGGCGATTCTTTCTCTTTCTTCTATTTTATACTTATAATATTATATCTGTTTATCGGCACTAACGGATTGAGCCCGGATAGCTCAGTCGGTAGAGCGTTAGGCTTTTACCCTAACGGTCCAGGGTTCGAGTCCCTGTTCGGGCGATCTCTTTTTTTACTTGTATTTTATACTTGGAATATTTTGTCTTCCTTCCGCGATCGGGCGATTCTTTCTCTTTCTTCTATTTTATACATATAATATTTTATCTGTTTATCGGCACTAACGGATTGAGCCCGGATAGCTCAGTCGGTAGAGCGTTAGACTTTTAACCTAACGGTCCAGGGTTCGAGTCCCTGTTCGGGCGATCTCTTTTTTTACTTGTATTTTATACTTGGAATATTTTATCAGTCATCCGCGTTCGGGCGATTCTTTCTCTTTCTTCTATTTTATACTTATAATATTTTATCTGTTTATCGGCACTAACGGATTGAGCCCGGATAGCTCAGTCGGTAGAGCGTTAGGCTTTTACCCTAACGGTCCAGGGTTCGAGTCTCTGTTCGGATGATCCCTTTTTTTACTTCTATTTTATACTTGGAAAATTCTATCTGTCTCCCGCGATCGGGCGATTCTTTCTCTTTCTTCTATTTTATACTTATAATATTTTATCTTTTTATCGGAACTAACGGATTGAGCCCGGATAGCTCAGTCGGTAGAGCGTTAGGCTTTTAACCTAACGGTTCAGGGTTCGAGTCCCTGTTCGGGCGATCCCTTTTTTTACTTGTATTTTATACGTGGATTATTTTGTCTTCCTTCCGCGATCGGGCGATTCTTTCTCTTTCTTCTATTTTATACTTATAATATTTTATCTGTTTATCGGCACTAACGGATTGAGCCCGGATAGCTCAGTCGGTACAGCGTTAGGGTTGTTACCTAACGGTCCAGGGTTCGAGTCACTGTTCGGGCGATCTCTTTTTTTACTTGTATTTTATACTTGGAATATTTTATCTGTCTTCCGCAATCGGGCGATTCTTTCTCTTTCTTCTATTTTATACTTATAATATTTTATCTGATTATCGGCACTAACGGTTTGAGCCCTGATAGCTCAGTCGGTAGAGCGTTAGGCTTTTAACCTAACGGTCCAGGGTTCGAGTCCCTGTTCGGGCGATCCCTTTTTTTACTTCTATTTTATACTTGGAAAATTCTATCTGTCTTCCGCGATCGGGCGATTCTTTCTCTTTCTTCTATTTTATACTTATAATATTTTATCTGTTTATCGGCACAAACGGAAAGAGCCCGGATAGCTCAGTCGGTAGAGCGTTAGGCTTTTAACCTAACGGTCCAGGGTTCGAGTCCCTGTTCGGGCGATCTCTTTCTTTAGTTGTATTTTATACTTGGAATATTCTATCTGTCTTCCGCGATCGGGCGATTCTTTCTCTTTCTTCTATTTTATACTTATAATATTTTATCTGTTTATCGGCACTAACGGATTTAGCCCGGATAGCTCTCTAGGTAGAGCGTTAGGCTTTTAACCTAACGGTCCAGGGCTCAAGTCTCAGTTCGGGCGATCCCTTTTTTTACTTCTATTTTATACTTGGAAAATTCTATCTGTCTTCCGCGATCGGGCGATTCATTCTCTGTCTTCTATTTTATACTTATAATATTTTATCTGTTTATCGGCACTAACGGATTTAGCATGGATAGCTCTGTAGGTAGAGCGTTAGGCTTTTAACCTAACGGTCCAGGGCTCAAGTCTCAGTTCGGGCGATCCCTTTTTTAACTTGTATTTTATACTTGGAAAATTCGATCTGTCTTCCGCAATCGGGCGATTCTTTCTCTTTCTTCTATTTTATACTTATAATATTTTATCTGTTTATCGGCACTAACGGATTGAGCCCGGATAGCTCAGTTGGTAGAGCGTTAGGCTTTTAACCTAACGGTCCAGGGTTCGAGTCCCTGTTCGGGCGATCCCTTGTTTTACTTGTATTTTATACTTGGAATATTTTGACTGTCTTCCGCGATCGGGCGATTCTTTCTCTTTCTTCTATTTTATACTTATAATATTTTATCTGTTTATCGGCACTAACGGATTTAGCCCGGATACCTCTGCAGGTAGAGCGTCAGGCTTTTAACCTAACGGTCCAGGGCTCAAGTCTCAGTTCGGGCGATCCCTTTTTTAACTTGTATTTTATACTTGGAAAATTCGATCTGTCTTCCGCGATCGGGTGATTCTTTCTCTTTCTTCTATTTTATACTTATAATATTTTATCTGTTTATCGAAACTAACGGATTGAGCCCGGATAGCTCTGTAGGTAGAGCGTTAGGCTTTTAACCTAACGGTCCAGGCTTCGAGTCCCTGTTCGGGCGATCCCTTTTTTTACTTCTATTTTATACTTGGAAAATTCTATCTGTCTTCCGCGATCGGGCGATTCTTTCTCTTTCTTCTATTTTATACTTATAATATTTTATCTATTTATCGGAACTAACGGAATGAGCCCGGATAGCTCAGACGGTAGAGCGTTAGGCTTTTAACCTAACGGTCCAGGGTTAGAGTCCCTGTTCGGGGGATCCCTTTTTTTACTTCTATTTTATACTTGGAAAATTCTATCTGTCTTCCGCGATCGGGTGATTCTTTCTCTTTCTTCTATTTTATACTTATAATATTTTATCTTTTTATCGGAATCTAACGGATTGAGCCCGGATAGCTCAGTCGTTAGAGCGTTAGGCTTTTAACCTAACGGTCCAGGGTTCGAGTCCCTGTTTGGGCAATCCCTTTTTTAACTTCTATTTTATACTTGGAAAATTCTATCTGTCTTCCGCGATCGGGCGATTCTTTCTCTTTCTTCTATTTTATACTTATAATATTTTATCTTTTTATCGGAACTAACGGATTGAGCCCGGATAGCTCAGTCGGTAGAGCGTTAGGCTTTTAACCTAACGGTCCAGGGTTCGAGTCCCTGTTCGGGTGATCCCTTTTTTTACTTCTATTTTATACTTGGAAAATTCTATCTGTCTTCCGCGATCGGGCGATTCTTTCTCTTTCTTCTATTTTATACTTATAATATTTTATCTTTTTATCGGAACTAACGGATTGAGCCCGGATAGCTCAGTCGGTAGAGCGTTAGGCTTTTAACCTAACGGTCCAGGGTTCGAGTCCCTGTTCGGGCGATCCCTTGTTTTACTTGTATTTTATACTTGGAATATTTTGACTGTCTTCCGCGATCGGGCGATTCTTTCTCTTTCTTCTATTTTATACTTATAATATTTTATCTGTTTATCGGCACAAACGGAAAGAGCCCGGATAGCTCAGTCGGTAAAGCGTTAGGCTTTTAACCTAACGGTCCAGGGTTCGAGTCCCTGTTCGGGCGATCTCTTTCTTTACTTGTATTTTATACTTGGAATATTCTATCTGTCTTCCGCGATCGGGCGATTCTTTCTCTTTCTTCTATTTTATACTTATAATATTTGATCTGTTTATCGGCACTAACGGAAAGAGCCCGGATAGCTCAGTCGGTAAAGCGTTAGGCTTTTAACCTAACGGTCCAGGGTTCGAGTCCCTCTTCGGGCGATCTCTTTCTTTACTTGTATTTTATACTTGGAATATTCTATCTGTCTTCCGCGATCGGGCGATTCTTTCTCTTTCTTCTATTTTATACTTATAATATTTGATCTGTTTATCGGCACTAACGGATTGAGCCCGGATAGCTCTGTAGATAGAGCGTTAGGCTTTTAACCTAACGGTCCAGGGTTCGAGTCTCTGTTCGGGCGATCCCTTTTTTAACTTGTATTTTATACTTGGAAAATTCTATCTGTCTTCCGCGATCAGGCGATTCTTTCTCTTTCTTCTATTTTATACTTATAATATTTTATCTGCTTATCGGCTCTAACGGACTGAGCCCGGATAGCTCAGTCGGTTGAGCGTTAGGCTTTTAACCTAACGGTCCAGGGTTCGAGTCCCTGTTCGGGCGATCTCTTTTTTTACTTGTATTTTATACTTGGAATATTTTATCAGTCTTCCGCGTTCGGGCGATTCTTTCTCTTTCTTCTATTTTATACTTATAATATTTTATCTGTTTATCGGCACTAACGGATTGAGCCCGGATAGCTCAGTCGGTAGAGCGTTAGGCTTTTACCCTAACGGTCCAGGGTTCGAGTCCCTGTTCGGGCGATCCCTTTTTTTATTTCTATTTTATACTTGGAAAATTCTATCTGTCTTCCGCGATCTGGCGATTCTTTCTCTTTCTTCTATTTTATACTTATAATATTTTATCTGTTTATCGGCACTAACGGATTGAGCCCGGATAGCTCAGTCGGTAGAGCGTTAGGCTTTTAACCTAACGGTCCAGGGTTCGAGTCCCTGATCGGGCAATCCCTTTTTTTTTACTTGTATTTTATACGTGGAATATTTTGTCTTCCTTCCGCGATCGGGCGATTCTTTCTCTTTCTTCTATTTTATACTTATAATATTTTATCTGTTTATCGGCACTAACGGATTGAGCCCGGATAGCTCAGTCGGTAGAGCGTTAGGGTTTTAACCTAACGGTCCAGGGTTCGAGTCACTGTTCGGGCGATCTCTTTTTTTACTTGTATTTTATACTTGGAATATTTTATCTGTCTTCCGCAATCGGGCGATTCTTTCTCTTTCGTCTATTTTATACTTATAATATTTTATCTGATTATCGGCACTAACGGTTTGAGCCCGGATAGCTCAGTCGGTAGAGCGTTAGGCTTTTAACCTAACGGTCCAGGGTTCGAGTCCCTGTTCGGGCGATCTCTTTCTTTACTTGTATTTTATACTTGGAATATTCTATCTGTCTTCCGCGATCGGGCGATTCTTTCTCTTTCTTCTATTTTATACTTATATTATTTTATCTGTTTATCGGCACTAACGGATTGAGCCCGGATAGCTCAGTCGGTAGAGCGTTAGGCTTTTAACCTAACGGTCCAGGGTTCGAGTCCCTGATCGGGCAATCCCTTTTTTTTTTACTTGTATTTTATACGTGGAATATTTTGTCTTCCTTCCGCGATCGGGCGATTCTTTCTCTTTCTTCTATTTTATACTTATAATATTTTATCTGTTTATCGGCACTAACGGATTGAGCCCGGATAGCTCAGTCGGTAGAGCGTTAGGGTTTTAACCTAACGGTCCAGGGTTCGAGTCACTGTTCGGGCGATCTCTTTTTTTACTTGTATTTTATACTTGGAATATTTTATCTGTCTTCCGCAATCGGGCGATTCTTTCTCTTTCGTCTATTTTATACTTATAATATTTTATCTGATTATCGGCACTAACGGTTTGAGCCCGGATAGCTCAGTCGGTAGAGCGTTAGGCTTTTAACCTAACGGTCCAGGGTTCGAGTCCCTGTTCGGGCGATCTCTTTCTTTACTTGTATTTTATACTTGGAAAATTCGATCTGTCTTCCGCGATCGGGTGATTCTTTCTCTTTCTTCTATTTTATACTTATAATATTTTATCTGTTTATCGAAACTAACGGATTGAGCCCGGATAGCTCTGTAGGTAGAGCGTTAGGCTTTTAACCTAACGGTCCAGGCTTCGAGTCCCTGTTCGGGCGATCCCTTTTTTTACTTCTATTTTATACTTGGAAAATTCTATCTGTCTTCCGCGATCGGGCGATTCTTTCTCTTTCTTCTATTTTATACTTATAATATTTTATCTATTTATCGGAACTAACGGAATGAGCCCGGATAGCTCAGACGGTAGAGCGTTAGGCTTTTAACCTAACGGTCCAGGGTTAGAGTCCCTGTTCGGGGGATCCCTTTTTTTACTTCTATTTTATACTTGGAAAATTCTATCTGTCTTCCGCGATCGGGTGATTCTTTCTCTTTCTTCTATTTTATACTTATAATATTTTATCTTTTTATCGGAATCTAACGGATTGAGCCCGGATAGCTCAGTCGTTAGAGCGTTAGGCTTTTAACCTAACGGTCCAGGGTTCGAGTCCCTGTTTGGGCAATCCCTTTTTTAACTTCTATTTTATACTTGGAAAATTCTATCTGTCTTCCGCGATCGGGCGATTCTTTCTCTTTCTTCTATTTTATACTTATAATATTTTATCTTTTTATCGGAACTAACGGATTGAGCCCGGATAGCTCAGTCGGTAGAGCGTTAGGCTTTTAACCTAACGGTCCAGGGTTCGAGTCCCTGTTCGGGTGATCCCTTTTTTTACTTCTATTTTATACTTGGAAAATTCTATCTGTCTTCCGCGATCGGGCGATTCTTTCTCTTTCTTCTATTTTATACTTATAATATTTTATCTTTTTATCGGAACTAACGGATTGAGCCCGGATAGCTCAGTCGGTAGAGCGTTAGGCTTTTAACCTAACGGTCCAGGGTTCGAGTCCCTGTTCGGGCGATCCCTTGTTTTACTTGTATTTTATACTTGGAATATTTTGACTGTCTTCCGCGATCGGGCGATTCTTTCTCTTTCTTCTATTTTATACTTATAATATTTTATCTGTTTATCGGCACAAACGGAAAGAGCCCGGATAGCTCAGTCGGTAAAGCGTTAGGCTTTTAACCTAACGGTCCAGGGTTCGAGTCCCTGTTCGGGCGATCTCTTTCTTTACTTGTATTTTATACTTGGAATATTCTATCTGTCTTCCGCGATCGGGCGATTCTTTCTCTTTCTTCTATTTTATACTTATAATATTTGATCTGTTTATCGGCACTAACGGAAAGAGCCCGGATAGCTCAGTCGGTAAAGCGTTAGGCTTTTAACCTAACGGTCCAGGGTTCGAGTCCCTCTTCGGGCGATCTCTTTCTTTACTTGTATTTTATACTTGGAATATTCTATCTGTCTTCCGCGATCGGGCGATTCTTTCTCTTTCTTCTATTTTATACTTATAATATTTGATCTGTTTATCGGCACTAACGGATTGAGCCCGGATAGCTCTGTAGATAGAGCGTTAGGCTTTTAACCTAACGGTCCAGGGTTCGAGTCTCTGTTCGGGCGATCCCTTTTTTAACTTGTATTTTATACTTGGAAAATTCTATCTGTCTTCCGCGATCAGGCGATTCTTTCTCTTTCTTCTATTTTATACTTATAATATTTTATCTGCTTATCGGCTCTAACGGACTGAGCCCGGATAGCTCAGTCGGTTGAGCGTTAGGCTTTTAACCTAACGGTCCAGGGTTCGAGTCCCTGTTCGGGCGATCTCTTTTTTTACTTGTATTTTATACTTGGAATATTTTATCAGTCTTCCGCGTTCGGGCGATTCTTTCTCTTTCTTCTATTTTATACTTATAATATTTTATCTGTTTATCGGCACTAACGGATTGAGCCCGGATAGCTCAGTCGGTAGAGCGTTAGGCTTTTACCCTAACGGTCCAGGGTTCGAGTCCCTGTTCGGGCGATCCCTTTTTTTATTTCTATTTTATACTTGGAAAATTCTATCTGTCTTCCGCGATCTGGCGATTCTTTCTCTTTCTTCTATTTTATACTTATAATATTTTATCTGTTTATCGGCACTAACGGATTGAGCCCGGATAGCTCAGTCGGTAGAGCGTTAGGCTTTTAACCTAACGGTCCAGGGTTCGAGTCCCTGATCGGGCAATCCCTTTTTTTTTACTTGTATTTTATACGTGGAATATTTTGTCTTCCTTCCGCGATCGGGCGATTCTTTCTCTTTCTTCTATTTTATACTTATAATATTTTATCTGTTTATCGGCACTAACGGATTGAGCCCGGATAGCTCAGTCGGTAGAGCGTTAGGGTTTTAACCTAACGGTCCAGGGTTCGAGTCACTGTTCGGGCGATCTCTTTTTTTACTTGTATTTTATACTTGGAATATTTTATCTGTCTTCCGCAATCGGGCGATTCTTTCTCTTTCGTCTATTTTATACTTATAATATTTTATCTGATTATCGGCACTAACGGTTTGAGCCCGGATAGCTCAGTCGGTAGAGCGTTAGGCTTTTAACCTAACGGTCCAGGGTTCGAGTCCCTGTTCGGGCGATCTCTTTCTTTACTTGTATTTTATACTTGGAATATTCTATCTGTCTTCCGCGATCGGGCGATTCTTTCTCTTTCTTCTATTTTATACTTATATTATTTTATCTGTTTATCGGCACTAACGGATTGAGCCCGGATAGCTCAGTCGGTAGAGCGTTAGGCTTTTAACCTAACGGTCCAGGGTTCGAGTCCCTGTTCGGGCGGTCCCTTTTTTTACTTTTATTTTATACTTGGAAAATTCTATCTGTCTTCCGCGATCGGGCGATTCTTTCTCTTTCTTCTATTTTATTCTTATAATATTTTATCTGTTTATCGGCACTAACGGATTGAGCCCGGATAGCTCAGTCGGTAGAGCGTTAGGCTTTTAACCTAACGGTCTAGGGTTCGAGTCCCTGTTCGGGCAATCCCTTTTCTTACTTCTATTTTATACTTGGAAAATTCTATCTGTCTTCCGCGATCGGGCGATTCTTTCTCTTTTTTCTATTTTATACTTATAATATTTTATCTTTTTATCGGAACTAACGGATTGAGCCCGGATAGCTCAGTCGGTAGAGCGTTAGGCTTTTAACCTATCGAGTCCCTGTTCGGGCGATCCCTTTTTTTACTTCTATTTTATACTTGGAAAATTCTATCTGTCTTCCGCGATCCGGCGATTCATTCTCTGTCTTCTATTTTATACTTATAATATTTTATCTGTTTATCGGCACTAACGGATTGAGCCCGGATAGCTCAGTCGGTAGAGCGTTAGGCTTTTAACCTAACGGTCCAGGGTTCGAGTCCCTGTTCGGGCGGTCCCTTTTTTTAACTTGTATTTTATACTTGGAATAATTTATCTGTCTTCCGCGATCGGGCGATTCTTTCTCTTTCTTCTATTTTATACTTATAATATTTTATCTGTTTATCGGCACTAACGGATTGAGCCTGGATAGCTCAGTCGGTAGAGCGTTAGGCTTTTAACCTAACGGTCCAGGGTTCGAGTCCCTGTTCGGGCGATCTCTTTTTTTACTTGTATTTTATACTTGGAATATTTTGTCTGTCTTCCGCGATCGGGCGATTCTTTCTCTTTCTTCTATTTTATACTTATAATATTTTATCTGTTTATCGGCACTAACGGATTGAGCCCGGATAGCTCAGTTGGTAGAGCGTTAGGCTTTTAACCTAACGGTCCAGGGTTCGAGTCCCTGTTCGGGCGATCCCTTGTTTTACTTGTATTTTATACTTGGAATATTTTGACTGTCTTCCGCGATCGGGCGATTCTTTCTCTTTCTTCTATTTTATACTTATAATATTTTATCTGTTTATCGGCACAAACGGAAAGAGCCCGGATAGCTCAGTCGGTAAAGCGTTAGGCTTTTAACCTAACGGTCCAGGGTTCGAGTCCCTGTTCGGGCGATCTCTTTCTTTACTTGTATTTTATACTTGGAATATTCTATCTGTCTTCCGCGATCGGGCGATTCTTTCTCTTTCTTCTATTTTATACTTATAATATTTGATCTGTTTATCGGCACTAACGGAAAGAGCCCGGATAGCTCAGTCGGTAAAGCGTTAGGCTTATAACCTAACGGTCCAGGGTTCGAGTCCCTCTTCGGGCGATCTCTTTCTTTACTTGTATTTTATACTTGGAATATTCTATCTGTCTTCCGCGATCGGGCGATTCTTTCTCTTTCTTCTATTTTATACTTATAATATTTGATCTGTTTATCGGCACTAACGGATTGAGCCCGGATAGCTCTGTAGATAGAGCGTTAGGCTTTTAACCTAACGGTCCAGGGTTCGAGTCTCTGTTCGGGCGATCCCTTTTTTAACTTGTATTTTATACTTGGAAAATTCTATCTGTCTTCCGCGATCAGGCGATTCTTTCTCTTTCTTCTATTTTATACTTATAATATTTTATCTGCTTATCGGCTCTAACGGACTGAGCCCGGATAGCTCAGTCGGTTGAGCGTTAGGCTTTTAACCTAACGGTCCAGGGTTCGAGTCCCTGTTCGGGCGATCCCTTGTTTTACTTGTATTTTATACTTGGAATATTTTGACTGTCTTCCGCGATCGGGCGATTCTTTCTCTTTCTTCTATTTTATACTTATAATATTTTATCTGTTTATCGGCACAAACGGAAAGAGCCCGGATAGCTCAGTCGGTAAAGCGTTAGGCTTTTAACCTAACGGTCCAGGGTTCGAGTCCCTGTTCGGGCGATCTCTTTCTTTACTTGTATTTTATACTTGGAATATTCTATCTGTCTTCCGCGATCGGGCGATTCTTTCTCTTTCTTCTATTTTATACTTATAATATTTGATCTGTTTATCGGCACTAACGGAAAGAGCCCGGATAGCTCAGTCGGTAAAGCGTTAGGCTTTTAACCTAACGGTCCAGGGTTCGAGTCCCTCTTCGGGCGATCTCTTTCTTTACTTGTATTTTATACTTGGAATATTCTATCTGTCTTCCGCGATCGGGCGATTCTTTCTCTTTCTTCTATTTTATACTTATAATATTTGATCTGTTTATCGGCACTAACGGATTGAGCCCGGATAGCTCTGTAGATAGAGCGTTAGGCTTTTAACCTAACGGTCCAGGGTTCGAGTCTCTGTTCGGGCGATCCCTTTTTTAACTTGTATTTTATACTTGGAAAATTCTATCTGTCTTCCGCGATCAGGCGATTCTTTCTCTTTCTTCTATTTTATACTTATAATATTTTATCTGTTTATCGGCACTAACGGATTGAGCCCGGATAGCTCAGTCGGTAGAGCGTTAGGCTTTTACCCTAACGGTCCAGGGTTCGAGTCCCTGTTCGGGCGATCCCTTTTTTTATTTCTATTTTATACTTGGAAAATTCTATCTGTCTTCCGCGATCTGGCGATTCTTTCTCTTTCTTCTATTTTATACTTATAATATTTTATCTGTTTATCGGCACTAACGGATTGAGCCCGGATAGCTCAGTCGGTAGAGCGTTAGGCTTTTAACCTAACGGTCCAGGGTTCGAGTCCCTGATCGGGCAATCCCTTTTTTTTTACTTGTATTTTATACGTGGAATATTTTGTCTTCCTTCCGCGATCGGGCGATTCTTTCTCTTTCTTCTATTTTATACTTATAATATTTTATCTGTTTATCGGCACTAACGGATTGAGCCCGGATAGCTCAGTCGGTAGAGCGTTAGGGTTTTAACCTAACGGTCCAGGGTTCGAGTCACTGTTCGGGCGATCTCTTTTTTTACTTGTATTTTATACTTGGAATAATTTATCTGTCTTCCGCGATCGGGCGATTCTTTCTCTTTCTTCTATTTTATACTTATAATATTTTATCTGTTTATCGGCACTAACGGATTGAGCCTGGATAGCTCAGTCGGTAGAGCGTTAGGCTTTTAACCTAACGGTCCAGGGTTCGAGTCCCTGTTCGGGCGATCTCTTTTTTTACTTGTATTTTATACTTGGAATATTTTGTCTGTCTTCCGCGATCGGGCGATTCTTTCTCTTTCTTCTATTTTATACTTATAATATTTTATCTGTTTATCGGCACTAACGGATTGAGCCCGGATAGCTCAGTTGGTAGAGCGTTAGGCTTTTAACCTAACGGTCCAGGGTTCGAGTCCCTGTTCGGGCGATCCCTTGTTTTACTTGTATTTTATACTTGGAATATTTTGACTGTCTTCCGCGATCGGGCGATTCTTTCTCTTTCTTCTATTTTATACTTATAATATTTTATCTGTTTATCGGCACAAACGGAAAGAGCCCGGATAGCTCAGTCGGTAAAGCGTTAGGCTTTTAACCTAACGGTCCAGGGTTCGAGTCCCTCTTCGGGCGATCTCTTTCTTTACTTGTATTTTATACTTGGAATATTCTATCTGTCTTCCGCGATCGGGCGATTCTTTCTCTTTCTTCTATTTTATACTTATAATATTTGATCTGTTTATCGGCACTAACGGATTGAGCCCGGATAGCTCTGTAGATAGAGCGTTAGGCTTTTAACCTAACGGTCCAGGGTTCGAGTCTCTGTTCGGGCGATCCCTTTTTTAACTTGTATTTTATACTTGGAAAATTCTATCTGTCTTCCGCGATCAGGCGATTCTTTCTCTTTCTTCTATTTTATACTTATAATATTTTATCTGCTTATCGGCTCTAACGGACTGAGCCCGGATAGCTCAGTCGGTTGAGCGTTAGGCTTTTAACCTAACGGTCCAGGGTTCGAGTCCCTGTTCGGGCGATCCCTTGTTTTACTTGTATTTTATACTTGGAATATTTTGACTGTCTTCCGCGATCGGGCGATTCTTTCTCTTTCTTCTATTTTATACTTATAATATTTTATCTGTTTATCGGCACAAACGGAAAGAGCCCGGATAGCTCAGTCGGTAAAGCGTTAGGCTTTTAACCTAACGGTCCAGGGTTCGAGTCCCTGTTCGGGCGATCTCTTTCTTTACTTGTATTTTATACTTGGAATATTCTATCTGTCTTCCGCGATCGGGCGATTCTTTCTCTTTCTTCTATTTTATACTTATAATATTTGATCTGTTTATCGGCACTAACGGAAAGAGCCCGGATAGCTCAGTCGGTAAAGCGTTAGGCTTTTAACCTAACGGTCCAGGGTTCGAGTCCCTCTTCGGGCGATCTCTTTCTTTACTTGTATTTTATACTTGGAATATTCTATCTGTCTTCCGCGATCGGGCGATTCTTTCTCTTTCTTCTATTTTATACTTATAATATTTGATCTGTTTATCGGCACTAACGGATTGAGCCCGGATAGCTCTGTAGATAGAGCGTTAGGCTTTTAACCTAACGGTCCAGGGTTCGAGTCTCTGTTCGGGCGATCCCTTTTTTAACTTGTATTTTATACTTGGAAAATTCTATCTGTCTTCCGCGATCAGGCGATTCTTTCTCTTTCTTCTATTTTATACTTATAATATTTTATCTGTTTATCGGCACTAACGGATTGAGCCCGGATAGCTCAGTCGGTAGAGCGTTAGGCTTTTACCCTAACGGTCCAGGGTTCGAGTCCCTGTTCGGGCGATCCCTTTTTTTATTTCTATTTTATACTTGGAAAATTCTATCTGTCTTCCGCGATCTGGCGATTCTTTCTCTTTCTTCTATTTTATACTTATAATATTTTATCTGTTTATCGGCACTAACGGATTGAGCCCGGATAGCTCAGTCGGTAGAGCGTTAGGCTTTTAACCTAACGGTCCAGGGTTCGAG
Organism: Parasteatoda tepidariorum; assembly: GCF_982258835.1. Taxonomy (NCBI): domain Eukaryota; kingdom Metazoa; phylum Arthropoda; class Arachnida; order Araneae; family Theridiidae; genus Parasteatoda; species Parasteatoda tepidariorum. The sequence continues at coordinate 47,730,549 of NC_141756.1, forward strand.
TCCCTGATCGGGCAATCCCTTTTTTTTTACTTGTATTTTATACGTGGAATATTTTGTCTTCCTTCCGCGATCGGGCGATTCTTTCTCTTTCTTCTATTTTATACTTATAATATTTTATCTGTTTATCGGCACTAACGGATTGAGCCCGGATAGCTCAGTCGGTAGAGCGTTAGGGTTTTAACCTAACGGTCCAGGGTTCGAGTCACTGTTCGGGCGATCTCTTTTTTTACTTGTATTTTATACTTGGAATATTTTATCTGTCTTCCGCAATCGGGCGATTCTTTCTCTTTCGTCTATTTTATACTTATAATATTTTATCTGATTATCGGCACTAACGGTTTGAGCCCGGATAGCTCAGTCGGTAGAGCGTTAGGCTTTTAACCTAACGGTCCAGGGTTCGAGTCCCTGTTCGGGCGATCTCTTTCTTTACTTGTATTTTATACTTGGAATATTCTATCTGTCTTCCGCGATCGGGCGATTCTTTCTCTTTCTTCTATTTTATACTTATATTATTTTATCTGTTTATCGGCACTAACGGATTTAGCCCGGATAGCTCTGTAGGTAGAGCGTCAGGCTTTTAACCTAACGGTCCAGGGCTCAAGTCTCAGTTCGGGCGATCCCTTTTTTAACTTGTATTTTATACTTGGAAAATTCGATCTGTCTTCCGCGATCGGGTGATTCTTTCTCTTTCTTCTATTTTATACTTATAATATTTTATCTGTTTATCGGAACTAACGGAATGAGTCCGGATAGCTCAGACGGTAGAGCGTTAGGCTTTTAACCTAACGGTCCAGGGTTAGAGTCCCTGTTCGGGCGATCCCTTTTTTTACTTCTATTTTATACTTGGAAAATTCTATCTGTCTTCCGCGATCGGGCGATTCATTCTCTGTCTTCTATTTTATACTTATAATATTTTATCTGTTTATCGGCACTAACGGATTGAGCCCGGATAGCTCAGTCGGTAGAGCGTTAGGCTTTTAACCTAACGGTCCAGGGTTCGAGTTCCTGTTCGGGCGGTCCCTTTTTTTAACTTGTATTTTATACTTGGAATAATTTATCTGTCTTCCGCGATCGGGCGATTCTTTCTCTTTCTTCTATTTTATACTTATAATATTTTATCTGTTTATCGGCACTAACGGATTGAGCCCGGATAGCTCAGTCGGTAGAGCGTTAGGCTTTTAACCTAACGGTCCAGGGTTCGAGTCCCTGTTCGGGCGATCCCTTTTTTTACTTGTATTTTATACTTGGAATATTTTATCTGTCATCCGCGATCGGGCGATTCTTTCTCTTTCTTCTATTTTATACTTATAATATTTTATCTGTTTATTGGCACAATCGGAAAGAGCCCGGATAGCTCAGTCGGTAAAGCGTTAGGCTTTTAACCTAACGGTCCAGGGTTCGAGTCCCTCTTCGGGCGATCTCTTTCTTTACTTGTATTTTATACTTGGAATATTCTATCTGTCTTCCGCGATCGGGCGATTCTTTCTCTTTCTTCTATTTTATACTTATAATATTTGATCTGTTTATCGGCACTAACGGATTGAGCCCGGATAGCTCTGTAGATAGAGTGTTAGGCTTTTAACCTAACGGTCCAGGGTTCGAGTCTCTGTTCGGGCGATCCCTTTTTTAACTTGTATTTTATACTTGGAAAATTCTATCTGTCTTCCGCGATCAGGCGATTCTTTCTCTTTCTTCTATTTTATACTTATAATATTTTATCTGCTTATCGGCACTAACGGACTGAGCCCGGATAGCTCAGTCGGTTGAGCGTTAGGCTTTTAACCTAACGGTCCAGGGTTCGATTCTCTGTTCGGGCGATCTCTTTTTTTACTTGTATTTTATACTTGGAATATTTTATCAGTCTTCCGCGTTCGGGCGATTCTTTCTCTTTCTTCTATTTTATACTTATAATATTTTATCTGTTTATCGGCACTAACGTATTGAGCCCGGATAGCTCAGTCGGTAGAGCGTTAGGCTTTTACCCTAACGGTCCAGGGTTCGAGTCCCTGTTCGGGCGATCCCTTTTTTTATTTCTATTTTATACTTGGAAAATTCTATCTGTCTTCCGCGATCTGGCGATTCTTTCTCTTTCTTCTATTTTATACTTATAATATTTTATCTTTTTATCGGAACTAACGGATTGAGCCCGGATAGCTCAGTCGGTAGAGCGTTAGGCTTTTAACCTAACGGTCCAGGGTTCGAGTCCCTGTACGGGCGATCCCTTTTTTTACTTCTATTTTATACTTGGAAAATTCTATCTGTCTTCCGCGTTTGGGCGATTCTTTCTCTTTCTTCTATTTTATACTTATAATATTTTATCTGTTTATCGGAACAAACGGATTGAGCCCGGATAGCTCAGTCGGTAGAGCGTTAGGCTTTTAACCTAACGGTCCAGGGTTCGAGTCCCTGTTCGGGCGATCACTTTTTTTACTTGTATTTTATACTTGGAATATTTTATCAGTCATCCGCGTTCGGGCGATTCTTTCTCTTTCTTCTATTTTATACTTATAATATTTTATCTGTTTATCGGCACTAACGGATTGAGCCCGGATAGCTCAGTCGGTAGAGCGTTAGGCTTTTACCCTAACGGTCCAGGGTTCGAGTCCCTGTTCGGGCGATCTCTTTTTTTACTTGTATTTTATACTTGGAATATTTTGTCTTCCTTCCGCGATCGGGCGATTCTTTCTCTTTCTTCTATTTTATACTTATAATATTTTATCTGTTTATCGGCACTAACGGATTGAGCCCGGATAGCTCAGTCGGTAGAGCGTTAGGGTGTTAACCTAACGGTCCAGGGTTCGAGTCTCTGTTCGGACGATCCCTTTTTTTACTTCTATTTTATACTTGGAAAATTCTATCTGTCTTCCGCGATCGGGCGATTCTTTCTCTTTCTTCTATTTTATACTTATAATATTTTATCTTTTTATCGGAATTAACGGATTTAGCCCGGATAGCTCAGTCGGTAGAGCGTTAGGCTTTTAACCTAACGGTCCAGGGTTCGAGTCCCTGATCGGGCAATCCCTTTTTTTTTACTTGTATTTTATACGTGGAATATTTTGTCTTCCTTCCGCGATCGGGCGATTCTTTCTCTTTCTTCTATTTTATACTTATAATATTTTATCTGTTTATCGGCACTAACGGATTGAGCCCGGATAGCTCAGTCGGTAGAGCGTTAGGGTTTTAACCTAACGGTCCAGGGTTCGAGTTACTGTTCGGGCGATCTCTTTTTTTACTTGTATTTTATACTTGGAATATTTTATCTGTCTTCCGCAATCGGGCGATTCTTTCTCTTTCTTCTATTTTATACTTATAATATTTTATCTGTTTATCGGCACTAACGGATTGAGCCCGGATAGCTCAGTCGGTAGAGCGTTAGGCTTTTAGCATAACGGTCCAGGGTTCGAGTCCTTGTTCGGGCGATCCCTTTTTTTACTTCTATTTTATACTTGGAAAATTCTATCTGTCTTCCGCGATCGGGCGATTCTTTCTCTTTCTTCTATTTTATACTTATAATATTTTGTCTTTTTATCGGAACTAACGGATTGAGCCCGGATAGCTCAGTCGGTAGAGCGTTAGGCTTCTAACCTAACGGTCCAGGGTTCGAGTCCCTGTTCGGGCGATCCCTTTTTTTACTTCTATTTTATACTTGGAAAATTCTATCTGTCTTCCGCGATCCGGCGATTCTTTCTCTTTCTTCTATTTTATACTTATAATATTTTATCTGTTTATCGGCACTAACTGATTGAGCCCGGATAGCTCAGTCGGTAGTGCGTTAGGCTTTTAACCTAACGGTCCAGGGTTCGAGTCCCTGTTCGGGCGATCCCTTTTTTACTTGTATTTTATACTTGGAATATTTTATCTGTCTTCCGCAATCGGGCGATTCTTTCTCTTTCTTCTATTTTATACTTATAATATTTTATCTGTTTATCGGCACTAACGGATAGAGCCCGGATAGCTCAGTCGGTAGAGTGTTAGGCTTTTAATCTAACGGTCCAGGGTTCGAGTCCCTGTTCGGGCGATCCCTTTTTTTACTTGTATTTTATACTTGGAATATTTTATCTGTCTTCCGCGATCGGGCGATTCTTTCTGTTTCTTCTATTTTATACTTATAATATTTTACCTGCTTATCGGCACAAACGGATTGAGCCCGGATAGCTCAGTCGGTAGAGCGTTAGGCTTTTAACCTAACGGTCCAGGGTTCGAGTCCCTGTTCGGGCGATCCCTTTTTTACTTGTATTTTATACTTGGAATATTTTATCTGTCTTCCGCGATCGGGCGATTCTTACTCTTTCTTCTATTTTATACTTATAATATGTTATCTGTTTATCGGCACAAACGGAAAGAGCCCGGATAGCTCAGTCGGTAGAGCGTTAGGCTTTTAACCTAACGGTCCAGGGTTCGAGTCCCTGTTCGGGCGATCCCTTTTTTTACTTCTATTTTATAATTGGAAAATTCTATATGTCTTCCGCAATCGGGCGATTATTTCTCTTTCTTCTATTTTATACTTATAATATTTTATCTGTTTATCGGCACTAACGGATTGAGCCCGGATAGCTCAGTCGGTAGAGCGTTAGGCTTTTAACCTAACGGTCCAGGGTTCGAGTCCATGTTCGGGCGATCCCTTCTTTTACCTTTATTTTATACTTGGAATATTTTGTCTGCTTTCCGCGATCGGGTGATTCTTTCTCTTTCTTCTATTTTATTCTTATAATATTTTATCTGTTTATCGGCACTAACGGATTGAGCCCGGATAGCTCAGTCGGTAGAGCGTTAGGCTTTTAACCTAACGGTCCAGGGTTCGAGTCCCTGTTCGGGCGATCCCTTTTTTAACTTGTATTTTATACTTGGAAAATTCTATCTGTCTTCCGCGATCGGGCGATTCTTTCTCTTTCTTCTATTTTATACTTATAATATTTTATCTGTTTATCGGCACTAACGGATTGAGCCCGGATCGCTCAGTCGGTAGAGCGTTAGGCCTTTAACCTAACGGTCCAGGGTTCGAGTCCCTGTTCGGGCGATCCCTTTTTTTACTTCTATTTTATACTTGGAATATTTTGTCTGCCTTCCGCGATCGGGTGATTCTTTCTCTTTCTTCTATTTTATTCTTATAATATTTTATCTGTTTATCGGCACTAACGGATTGAGCCCGGATAGCTCAGTCGGTAGAGCGTTAGGCTTTTAACTTAACGGTCCAGGGTTCGAGTCCCTGTTCGGGCTATCCCTTTTTTTAATTGTATTTTATACTTGGGATATTTTATATGTCTTCCGCGATCGGGCGATTCTTTCTATTTCTTCTATTTTATACTTATAATATTTTATCTGTTTATCGGCACTAACGGATTGAGCCCGGATAGCTCAGTCGGTAGAGCGTTAGGCTTTTAACCTAACGGTCCAGGGATCGAGTCCCTGTTCGGGCGATCCCTTTTTTTACTTGTATTTTATACTTGGAATAATTTATCTGTCTTCCGCGATCGGGCGATTCTTTCTCTTTCTTCTATTTTATACTTATAATATTTTATCTGTTTATTGGCACTAACGGATTGAGCCCGGATAGCTCAGTCGGTAGAGCGTTAGGCTTTTAACCTAACGGTCCAGGGTTCGAGTCCTTGTTCGGGCGATCCCTTTTTTTACTTCTATTTTATACTTGGAAAATTCTATCTGTCTTCCGCGATCGGGTGATTCTTTCTCTTTCTTCTATTTTATACTTATAATATTTTGTCTTTTTATCGGAACTAACGGATTGAGCCCGGATAGCTCAGTCGGTAGAGCGTTAGGCTTTTAACCTAACGGTCCAGGGTTCGAGTCCCTGTTCGGGCGATCCCTTTTTTTACTTCTATTTTATACTTGGAAAATTCTATCTGTCTTCCGCGATCCGGCGATTCTTTCTCTTTCTTCTATTTTATACTTATAATATTTTATCTGTTTATCGGCACTAACTGATTGAGCCCGGATAGCTCAGTCGGTAGTGCGTTAGGCTTTTAACCTAACGGTCCAGGGTTCGAGTCCCTATTCGGGCGATCCCTTTTTTACTTGTATTTTATACTTGGAATATTTTATCTGTCTTCCGCAATCGGGCGATTCTTTCTCTTTCTTCTATTTTATACTTATAATATTTTATCTGTTTATCGGCACTAACGGATAGAGCCCGGATAGCTCAGTCGGTAGAGTGTTAGGCTTTTAATCTAACGGTCCAGGGTTCGAGTCCCTGTTCGGGCGATCCCTTTTTTTACTTGTATTTTATACTTGGAATATTTTATCTGTCTTCCGCGATCGGGCGATTCTTTCTGTTTCTTCTATTTTATACTTATAATATTTTACCTGCTTATCGGCACAAACGGATTGAGCCCGGATAGCTCAGTCGGTAGAGCGTTAGGCGTTTAACCTAACGGTCCAGGGTTCGAGTCCCTGTTCGGGCGATCCCTTTTTTACTTGTATTTTATAATTGGAATATTTTATCTGTCTTCCGCGATCGGGCGATTCTTTCTCTTTCTTCTATTTTATACTTATAATATGTTATCTGTTTATCGGCACAAACGGATTGAGCCCGGATAGTTCAGTCTTTAGAGCGTTAGGCTTTTAACCTAACGGTCCAGGGTTCGAGTCCCCGTTCGGGCGATCCCTTCTTTTACCTTTATTTTATACTTGGAATATTTTGTCTGCTTTCCGCGATCGGGTGATTCTTTCTCTTTCTTCTATTTTATTCTTATAATATTTTATCTGTTTATCGGCACTAACGGTATGAGCCCGGATAGCTCAGTCGGTAGAGCGTTAGGCTTTTAACCTAACGGTCCAGGGTTCGAGTCCCTGTTCGGGCGATCCCTTTTTTAACTTGCATTTTATACTTTGAAAATTCTATCTGTCTTCCGCGATCGGGCGATTCTTTCTCTTTCTTCTATTTTATACTTATAATATTTTATCTGTTTATCGGCACTAACGGATTGAGCCCGGATAGCTCAGTCGGTAGAGCGTTAGGCTTTTAACTTAACGGTCCAGGGTTCGAGTCCCTGTTCGGGCTATCCCTTTTTTTAATTGTATTTTATACTTGGGATATTTTATATGTCTTCCGCGATCGGGCGATTCTTTCTATTTCTTCTATTTTATACTTATAATATTTTATCTGTTTATCGGCACTAACGGATTGAGCCCGGATAGCTCAGTCGGTAGAGCGTTAGGCTTTTAACCTAACGGTCCAGGGATCGAGTCCCTGTTCGGGCGATCCCTTTTTTTACTTGTATTTTATACTTGGAATAATTTATCTGTCTTCCGCGATCGGGCGATTCTTTCTCTTTCTTCTATTTTATACTTATAATATTTTATCTGTTTATTGGCACTAACGGATTGAGCCCGGATAGCTCAGTCGGTAGAGCGTTAGGCTTTTAACCTAACGGTCCAGGGTTCGAGTCCTTGTTCGGGCGATCCCTTTTTTTACTTCTATTTTATACTTGGAAAATTCTATCTGTCTTCCGCGATCGGGTGATTCTTTCTCTTTCTTCTATTTTATACTTATAATATTTTGTCTTTTTATCGGAACTAACGGATTGAGCCCGGATAGCTCAGTCGGTAGAGCGTTAGGCTTTTAACCTAACGGTCCAGGGTTCGAGTCCCTGTTCGGGCGATCCCTTTTTTTACTTCTATTTTATACTTGGAAAATTCTATCTGTCTTCCGCGATCCGGCGATTCTTTCTCTTTCTTCTATTTTATACTTATAATATTTTATCTGTTTATCGGCACTAACTGATTGAGCCCGGATAGCTCAGTCGGTAGTGCGTTAGGCTTTTAACCTAACGGTCCAGGGTTCGAGTCCCTATTCGGGCGATCCCTTTTTTACTTGTATTTTATACTTGGAATATTTTATCTGTCTTCCGCAATCGGGCGATTCTTTCTCTTTCTTCTATTTTATACTTATAATATTTTATCTGTTTATCGGCACTAACGGATAGAGCCCGGATAGCTCAGTCGGTAGAGTGTTAGGCTTTTAATCTAACGGTCCAGGGTTCGAGTCCCTGTTCGGGCGATCCCTTTTTTTACTTGTATTTTATACTTGGAATATTTTATCTGTCTTCCGCGATCGGGCGATTCTTTCTGTTTCTTCTATTTTATACTTATAATATTTTACCTGCTTATCGGCACAAACGGATTGAGCCCGGATAGCTCAGTCGGTAGAGCGTTAGGCGTTTAACCTAACGGTCCAGGGTTCGAGTCCCTGTTCGGGCGATCCCTTTTTTACTTGTATTTTATACTTGGAATATTTTATCTGTCTTCCGCGATCGGGCGATTCTTACTCTTTCTTCTATTTTATACTTATAATATGTTATCTGTTTATCGGCACAAACGGAAAGAGCCCGGATAGCTCAGTCGGTAGAGCGTTAGGCTTTTAACCTAACGGTCCAGGGTTCGAGTCCCTGTTCGGGCGATCCCTTTTTTTACTTCTATTTTATAATTGGAAAATTCTATATGTCTTCCGCAATCGGGCGATTATTTCTCTTTCTTCTATTTTATACTTATAATATTTTATCTGTTTATCGGCACTAACGGATTGAGCCCGGATAGCTCAGTCGGTAGAGCGTTAGGCTTTTAACCTAACGGTCCAGGGTTCGAGTCCATGTTCGGGCGATCCCTTCTTTTACCTTTATTTTATACTTGGAATATTTTGTCTGCTTTCCGCGATCGGGTGATTCTTTCTCTTTCTTCTATTTTATTCTTATAATATTTTATCTGTTTATCGGCACTAACGGATTGAGCCCGGATAGCTCAGTCGGTAGAGCGTTAGGCTTTTAACCTAACGGTCCAGGGTTCGAGTCCCTGTTCGGGCGATCCCTTTTTTAACTTGTATTTTATACTTGGAAAATTCTATCTGTCTTCCGCGATCGGGCGATTCTTTCTCTTTCTTCTATTTTATACTTATAATATTTTATCTGTTTATCGGCACTAACGGATTGAGCCCGGATCGCTCAGTCGGTAGAGCGTTAGGCCTTTAACCTAACGGTCCAGGGTTCGAGTCCCTGTTCGGGCGATCCCTTTTTTTACTTCTATTTTATACTTGGAATATTTTGTCTGCCTTCCGCGATCGGGTGATTCTTTCTCTTTCTTCTATTTTATTCTTATAATATTTTATCTGTTTATCGGCACTAACGGATTGAGCCCGGATAGCTCAGTCGGTAGAGCGTTAGGCTTTTAACTTAACGGTCCAGGGTTCGAGTCCCTGTTCGGGCTATCCCTTTTTTTAATTGTATTTTATACTTGGGATATTTTATATGTCTTCCGCGATCGGGCGATTCTTTCTATTTCTTCTATTTTATACTTATAATATTTTATCTGTTTATCGGCACTAACGGATTGAGCCCGGATAGCTCAGTCGGTAGAGCGTTAGGCTTTTAACCTAACGGTCCAGGGATCGAGTCCCTGTTCGGGCGATCCCTTTTTTTACTTGTATTTTATACTTGGAATAATTTATCTGTCTTCCGCGATCGGGCGATTCTTTCTCTTTCTTCTATTTTATACTTATAATATTTTATCTGTTTATTGGCACTAACGGATTGAGCCCGGATAGCTCAGTCGGTAGAGCGTTAGGCTTTTAACCTAACGGTCCAGGGTTCGAGTCCTTGTTCGGGCGATCCCTTTTTTTACTTCTATTTTATACTTGGAAAATTCTATCTGTCTTCCGCGATCGGGTGATTCTTTCTCTTTCTTCTATTTTATACTTATAATATTTTGTCTTTTTATCGGAACTAACGGATTGAGCCCGGATAGCTCAGTCGGTAGAGCGTTAGGCTTTTAACCTAACGGTCCAGGGTTCGAGTCCCTGTTCGGGCGATCCCTTTTTTTACTTCTATTTTATACTTGGAAAATTCTATCTGTCTTCCGCGATCCGGCGATTCTTTCTCTTTCTTCTATTTTATACTTATAATATTTTATCTGTTTATCGGCACTAACTGATTGAGCCCGGATAGCTCAGTCGGTAGTGCGTTAGGCTTTTAACCTAACGGTCCAGGGTTCGAGTCCCTATTCGGGCGATCCCTTTTTTACTTGTATTTTATACTTGGAATATTTTATCTGTCTTCCGCAATCGGGCGATTCTTTCTCTTTCTTCTATTTTATACTTATAATATTTTATCTGTTTATCGGCACTAACGGATAGAGCCCGGATAGCTCAGTCGGTAGAGTGTTAGGCTTTTAATCTAACGGTCCAGGGTTCGAGTCCCTGTTCGGGCGATCCCTTTTTTTACTTGTATTTTATACTTGGAATATTTTATCTGTCTTCCGCGATCGGGCGATTCTTTCTGTTTCTTCTATTTTATACTTATAATATTTTACCTGCTTATCGGCACAAACGGATTGAGCCCGGATAGCTCAGTCGGTAGAGCGTTAGGCGTTTAACCTAACGGTCCAGGGTTCGAGTCCCTGTTCGGGCGATCCCTTTTTTACTTGTATTTTATAATTGGAATATTTTATCTGTCTTCCGCGATCGGGCGATTCTTTCTCTTTCTTCTATTTTATACTTATAATATGTTATCTGTTTATCGGCACAAACGGATTGAGCCCGGATAGTTCAGTCTTTAGAGCGTTAGGCTTTTAACCTAACGGTCCAGGGTTCGAGTCCCCGTTCGGGCGATCCCTTCTTTTACCTTTATTTTATACTTGGAATATTTTGTCTGCTTTCCGCGATCGGGTGATTCTTTCTCTTTCTTCTATTTTATTCTTATAATATTTTATCTGTTTATCGGCACTAACGGTATGAGCCCGGATAGCTCAGTCGGTAGAGCGTTAGGCTTTTAACCTAACGGTCCAGGGTTCGAGTCCCTGTTCGGGCGATCCCTTTTTTAACTTGTATTTTATACTTTGAAAATTCTATCTGTCTTCCGCGATCGGGCGATTCTTTCTCTTTCTTCTATTTTATACTTATAATATTTTATCTGTTTATCGGCACTAACGGATTGAGCCCGGATCGCTCAGTCGGTAGAGCGTTAGGCCTTTAACCTAACGGTCCAGGGTTCGAGTCCCTGTTCGGGCGATCCCTTTTTTTACTTCTATTTTATACTTGGAATATTTTGTCTGCCTTCCGCGATCGGGTGATTCTTTCTCTTTCTTCTATTTTATTCTTATAATATTTTATCTGTTTATCGGCACTAACGGATTGAGCCCGGATAGCTCAGTCGGTAGAGCGTTAGGCTTTTAACCTAACGGTCCATGGTTCGAGTCCCTGTTCGTGCGATCTCTTTTTTTACTTGTATTTTATACTTGGAATATTTAATCTGTCTTCCGCGATCGGGCGATTCTTTTTCTTTCTTCTATTTTATACTTATAATATTTTATCTGCTTATCGGCACTAACGGATTGAGCCCGGATAGCTCAGTCGGTAGAGCGTTAGGCTTTTAACTTAACGGTCCAGGGTTCGAGTCCCTGTTCGGGCTATCCCTTTTTTTAATTGTATTTTATACTTGGGATATTTTATATGTCTTCCGCGATCGGGCGATTCTTTCTGTTTCTTCTATTTTATACTTATAATATTTTATCTGTTTATCGGCACTAACGGATTGAGCCGGATAGCTCAGTCGGTAGAGCGTTAGGCTTTTAACCTAACGGTCCAGGGATCGAGTCCCTGTTCGGGCGATCCCTTTTTTTACTTGTATTTTATACTTGGAATAATTTATCTGTCTTCCGCGATCGGGCGATTCTTTCTCTTTCTTCTATTTTATACTTATAATATTTTATCTGTTTATTGGCACTAACGGATTGAGCCCGGATAGCTCAGTCGGTAGAGCGTTAGGCTTTTAACCTAACGGTCCAGGGTTCGAGTCCCTGTTTGGGCGATCCCTTTTCTTACTTGTGATTTATACTCGAAATAATTTATCTGTCTTCCGCTATCGGGCGATTCTTTCTCTTTCTTCTATTTTATACTTATAATATTTTATCTGTTTATCGGCACTAACGGATTGAGCCCGGATAACTCAGTCGGTAGAGCGTTGGGCTTTTAACCTAACGGTCCAGGGTTCGAGTCCCTGTTCAGGCGATCCCTTTTTTAACTTGTATTTTATACTAGGAATATTTTATCTGTCTTCCGCGATCGGGCGATTCTTTCTCTTTCTTCTATTTTATACTTATAATATTTTATCTGTTTATCGGCATTAACGGATTGATCCCGGATAGCTCATTCGGTAGAGCATTAGGCTTTTAACCTGACGGTCCAGGTACCTGTTCGGGCGATCCCTTTTTTACTTGTATTTTATACTTGGAATATTTTATCTGTCCTCCGCGATCGGGCGATTCTTTCTCTTTCTTCTATTTTATACTTATAATATTTTATCTGTTTATCGGCACTAACGGATTGAGCCCGGATAGGTCAGTCGGTAGAGCGTTAGGCTTTTAACCTAACGGTCCAGGGTTCGAGTCCCTGTTCGTGCGATCCCTTTTTTAACTTGTATTTTATACTTGGAATATTTTATCTGTCTTCCGCGATCGGGCGATTCTTTCTGTTTCTTCTATTTTATACTTATAATATTTTATCTGCATATCGGCACTAACGGATTGAACCCGGATAGCTCAGTCGGTAGAGCGTTAGGCTTTTAACCTAACGGTCCAGGGTTCGAGTCCCTGTTCGGGCGATCCCTTTTTTACTTGTATTTTATACTTGGAATATTTTATCTGTCTTCCGCGATCGGGCGATTCTTTCTCTTTCTTCTATTTTATACTTATAATATGTTATCTGTTTATCGGCACAAACGGTAAGAGCCCGGTTAGCTCAGTCGGTAGAGCGTTAGGCTTTTAACCTAACGGTCCAGGGTTCGAGTCCCTGTTCGGGCGATCTCTTTTTTTACTTGTATTTTATACTTGGAATATTCTATCTGTCTTCCGCGATCGGGCGATTCTTTCTCTTTCTTCTATTTTATACTTATAATATTTTATCTGTTTATCGGCACTAACGGATTGAGCCCGGATAGTTCAGTCTTTAGAGCGTTAGGCTTTTAACCTAACGGTCCAGGGTTCGAGTCCCTGTTCGGGCAATCCCTTTTTTTACTTCTATTTTATACTTGGAAAATTCTATCTGTCTTCCGCAATCGGGCAATTATTTCTCTTTCTTCTATTTTATACTTATAATATTTTATCTGTTTATCGGCACTAACGGATTGAGCCCGGATAGCTCAGTCGGTAGAGCGTTAGGTTTTTTACCTAACGGTCCAGGGTTCGAGTCCCTGTTCGGGCGATCCCTTCATTTACTTCTATTTTATACTTGGAATATTTTGTCTGCCTTCCGCGATCGGGTGATTCTTTCTCTTTCTTCTATTTTATTCTTATAATATTTTATCTGTTTATCGGCACTAACGGATTGAGCCCGGATAGCTCAGTCGGTAGAGCGTTAGGCTTTTAACCTAACGGTCCAGGGTTCGAGTCCCTGTTCGGGCGATCCCTTTTTTAACTTGTATTTTATACTTGGAAAATTCTATCTGTCTTCCGCGATCGGGCGATTCTTTCTCTTTCTTCTATTTTATACTTATAATATTTTATCTGTTTATCGGCAATACCGGATTGAGCCCGGATCGCTCAGTCAGTAGAGCGTTAGGCTTTTAACCTAACGGTCCAGGGTTCGAGTCCCTGTTCGGGCGATCCCTTTTTTTACTTCTATTTTATACTTGGAATATTTTGTCTGCCTTCCGCGATCGGGTGATTCTTTCTCTTTCTTCTATTTTATTATTATAATATTTTATCTGTTTATCGGCACTAACGGATTGAGCCCGGATAGCTCAGTCGGTAGAGCGTTAGGCTTTTAACCTAACGATCCAGGGTTCGAGTCCCTGTACGGGCGATCCCTTTTTTAACTTGTATTTTATACTTGGAAAATTCTATCTGTCTTCCGCGATCGGGCGATTCTTTCTCTTTCTTCTATTTTATACTTATAATATTTTATCTGTTTATCGGCACTAACGGATTGAGCCCGGATCGCTCAGTCGGTAGAGCGTTAGGCTTTTAACCTAACGGTCCAGGGTTCGAGTCCCTGTTCGGGCGATCCCTTTTTTTACTTCTATTTTATACTTGGAATATTTTGTCTGCCTTCCGCGATCGGGTGATTCTTTCTCTTTCTTCTATTTTATTCTTATAATATTTTATCTGTTTATCGACACTAACGGATTGAGCCCGGATAGCTCAGTCGGTAGAGCGTTAGGCTTTTAACCTAACGGTCCAGGGTTCGAGTCCCTGTTCGTGCGATCCCTTTTTTTACTTGTATTTTATACTTGGAATATTTTATCTGTCTTCCGCGATCGGGCGATTCTTTCTCTTTCTTCTATTTTATACTTATAATATTTTATCTGCTTATCGGCACTAAGGGATTGAGCCCGGATAGCTCAGTCGGTAGAGCGTTAGGCTTTTATCCTAACGGTCCAGGGTTCGAGTCCCTGTTCGAGCGATCCCTTTTTTACTTGTATTTTATACTTGGAATATTTTATCTGTCTTCCGCGATCGGGCGATTCTTTCTCTTTCTTCTATTTTATACTTATAATATGTTATCTGTTTATAGGCACAAACGGAAAGAGCCCGGATAGCTCAGTCGGTAGAGCGTTAGGCTTTTAACCTAACGGTCCAGGGTTCGAGTCCCTGTTCCGGCGATATCTTTTTTTACTTGTATTTTATACTTGGAATATTCTATCTGTCTTCCGCGATCGGGCGATTCTTTCTCTTTCTTCTATTTTATACTTATAATATTTTATCTGTTTATCGGCACTAACGGATTGAGCCCGGATAGTTCAGACTTTAGAGCGTTAGGCTTTTAACCTAACGGTCCAGGGTTCGAGTCCCTGTTCGGGCGATACCTTTTTTTACTTCTATTTTATACTTGGAAAATTCTATCTGTCTTCCGCAATCGGGCGATTATTTCTCTTTCTTCTATTTTATACTTATAATATTTTTTCTGTTTATCGGCACTAACGGATTGAGCCCGGATAGCTCAGTCGGTAGAGCGTTAGGCGTTTAACCTAACGGTCCAGGGTTCGAGTCCCTGTTCGGGCAATCCCTTTTTTTACTTCTATTTTATACTTGGAAAATTCTATCTGTCTTCCGCAATCGGGCAATTATTTCTCTTTCTTCTATTTTATACTTATAATATTTTATCTGTTTATCGGCACTAACGGATTGAGCCCGGATAGCTCAGTCGGTAGAGCGTTAGGTTTTTTACCTAACGGTCCAGGGTTCGAGTCCCTGTTCGGGCGATCCCTTCATTTACTTCTATTTTATACTTGGAATATTTTGTCTGCCTTCCGCGATCGGGTGATTCTTTCTCTTTCTTCTATTTTATTCTTATAATATTTTATCTGTTTATCGGCACTAACGGATTGAGCCCGGATAGCTCAGTCGGTAGAGCGTTAGGCTTTTAACCTAACGGTCCAGGGTTCGAGTCCCTGTTCGGGCGATCCCTTTTTTAACTTGTATTTTATACTTGGAAAATTCTATCTGTCTTCCGCGATCGGGCGATTCTTTCTCTTTCTTCTATTTTATACTTATAATATTTTATCTGTTTATCGGCACTACCGGATTGAGCCCGGATCGCTCAGTCAGTAGAGCGTTAGGCTTTTAACCTAACGGTCCAGGGTTCGAGTCCCTGTTCGGGCGATCCCTTTTTTTACTTCTATTTTATACTTGGAATATTTTGTCTGCCTTCCGCGATCGGGTGATTCTTTCTCTTTCTTCTATTTTATTATTATAATATTTTATCTGTTTATCGGCACTAACGGATTGAGCCCGGATAGCTCAGTCGGTAGAGCGTTAGGCTTTTAACCTAACGATCCAGGGTTCGAGTCCCTGTTCGGGCGATCCCTTTTTTAACTTGTATTTTATACTTGGAAAATTCTATCTGTCTTCCGCGATCGGGCGATTCTTTCTCTTTCTTCTATTTTATACTTATAATATTTTATCTGTTTATCGGCACTAACGGATTGAGCCCGGATCGCTCAGTCGGTAGAGCGTTAGGCTTTTAACCTAACGGTCCAGGGTTCGAGTCCCTGTTCGGGCGATCCCTTTTTTTACTTCTATTTTATACTTGGAATATTTTGTCTGCCTTCCGCGATCGGGTGATTCTTTCTCTTTCTTCTATTTTATTCTTATAATATTTTATCTGTTTATCGACACTAACGGATTGAGCCCGGATAGCTCAGTCGGTAGAGCGTTAGGCTTTTAACCTAACGGTCCAGGGTTCGAGTCCCTGTTCGTGCGATCCCTTTTTTTACTTGTATTTTATACTTGGAATATTTTATCTGTCTTCCGCGATCGGGCGATTCTTTCTCTTTCTTCTATTTTATACTTATAATATTTTATCTGCTTATCGGCACTAACGGATTGAGCCCGGATAGCTCAGTCGGTAGAGCGTTAGGCTTTTATCCTAACGGTCCAGGGTTCGAGTCCCTGTTCGAGCGATCCCTTTTTTACTTGTATTTTATACTTGGAATATTTTATCTGTCTTCCGCGATCGGGCGATTCTTTCTCTTTCTTCTATTTTATACTTATAATATGTTATCTGTTTATAGGCACAAACGGAAAGAGCCCGGATAGCTCAGTCGGTAGAGCGTTAGGCTTTTAACCTAACGGTCCAGGGTTCGAGTCCCTGTTCCGGCGATATCTTTTTTTACTTGTATTTTATACTTGGAATATTCTATCTGTCTTCCGCGATCGGGCGATTCTTTCTCTTTCTTCTATTTTATACTTATAATATTTTATCTGTTTATCGGCACTAACGGATTGAGCCCGGATAGTTCAGACTTTAGAGCGTTAGGCTTTTAACCTAACGGTCCAGGGTTCGAGTCCCTGTTCGGGCGATACCTTTTTTTACTTCTATTTTATACTTGGAAAATTCTATCTGTCTTCCGCAATCGGGCGATTATTTCTCTTTCTTCTATTTTATACTTATAATATTTTTTCTGTTTATCGGCACTAACGGATTGAGCCCGGATAGCTCAGTCGGTAGAGCGTTAGGCGTTTAACCTAACGGTCCAGGGTTCGAGTCCCTGTTCGGGCGATCCCTTTTTTAACTTGTATTTTATACTTGGAAAATTCTATCTGTCTTCCGCGATCGGGCGATTCTTTCTCTTTCTTCTATTTTATACTTATAATATTTTATCTGTTTATCGGCACTAACGGATTGAGCCCGGATCGCTCAGTCGGTAGAGCGCTAGGCTTTTAACCTAACGGTCCAGGGTTCGAGTCCTTGTTCGGGCGATCCCTTCTTTAAATTCTATTTTATACTTGGAATATTTTGTCTGCCTTCCGCGATTGGGTGATTCTTTCTCTTTCTTCTATTTTATTCTTATAATATTTTATCTGTTTATCGGCACTAACGGTTTGAGCCCGGGTAGCTCAGTCGGTAGAGCGTTAGGCTTCTAACCTAACGGTCCAGGGTTCGAGTCCCTGTTCGGGCGATCCCTTCTTTTACTTCTATTTTATACTTGGAATATTTTGTCTGCCTTCCGTGATCGGGTGATTCTTTCTCTTTCTTCTATTTTATTCTTATAATATTTTATCTGTTTATCGGCACTAACGGATTGAGCCCGGATAGCTCAGTCGGTAGAGCGTTGGGCTTTTAACCTAACGGTCCAGGATTCTAGTCCCTGTTCGGGCGATCCCTTTTTTAACTTGTATTTTATACTTGGAATATTTTATCTGTCTTCCGCGATCGGGCGATTCTTTCTCTTTCTTCTATTTTATACTTATAATATTTTATCTGTTTATTGGCACTAACGGATTGAGCCCGGATAGCTCAGTCGGTAGAGAGTTAGGCTTTTAACCTAACGGTCCAGGGTTCGAGTCCCTGTTCGGGCGATCCCTTTTTTTACTTGTATTTTATGCTTGGAATATTTTGTCTGCCTTCCGCGATCGGCTGATTCTTTCTCTTTCTTCTATTTTATACTTATAATATTTTATCTGTTTATCGGCACTAACGGATTGAGCCCGGATAGCTCAGTCGGTAGAGCGTTGGGCTTTTAACCTAACGGTCCAGGATTCTAGTCCCTGTTCGGCGATCCCTTTTTTAACTTGTATTTTATACTTGGAATATTTTATCTGTCTTCCGCGATCGGGCGATTCTTTCTCTTTCTTCTATTTTATACTTATAATATTTTATCTGTTTATCGGAACTAACGGATTGAGCCCGGATAGCTCAGTCGGTAGAGCGTTGGGCTTTTAACCTAACGGTCCAGGATTCTAGTCCCTGTTCGGGCGATCCCTTTTTTAACTTGTATTTTATACTTGGAATATTTTATCTGTCTTCCGCGATCGGGCGATTCTTTCTCTTTCTTCAATTTTATACTTATAATATTTTAACTGTTTATCGGCACTAACGGATTGAGCCCGGATAGCTCAGTCGGTAGAGAGTTAGGCTTTTAACCTAACGGTCCAGGGTTCGAGTCCCTGTTCGGGCGATCCCTTTTTTTACTTGTATTTTATACTTGGAATATTTTATCTGTCATCCGCGATCCTGCGATTCTTTCTCTTTCTTCTATTTTATACTTATAAAATTTTATCTTTTTATCGGCACTAACTGATTGAGCACGGATAGCTCATTCGGTAGAGCGTTAGGCTTTTAAAATAACGGTCCATGGTTCGAGTCCCTGTTCGGGCCATCCCTTTTTTTACTTGTATTTTATACTTGGAATATTTTATATGTCTTCCGCGATCGGGCGATTCTTTCTCTTTCTTCTATTTTATACTTATAATATTTTATCTGTTTATCGGCACTAACGGATTGAGCCCGGATAGCTCAGTCGGTAGAGCGTTAGGCTTTTAACCTAACGGTCCAGGGTTCGAGTCCCTGTTCGGGCGATTCCTTTTTTTACTTATATTTTATACTTGGAATATTTTATATGTCTTCCGCGATCGGGCGATTCTTCCTTTTTCTTCTATTTTATACTTATAATATTTTATCTGTTTATCGGCACTACCGGATTGAGCCCGGATAGCTCAGTCGGTAGAGCGTTAGGCTTTTAACCTAACGGTCCAGGGTTCGAGTCCCTGTTCGGGCGATCCCTTTTTTTACTTGTATTTTATACTTGGAATATTTTATATGTCTTCCGCGATCGGGCGATTCTTTCTCTTTCTTCTATTTTATACTTATAATATTTTATCTGTTTATCGGCACTAACGGATTGAGCCCGGATAGCTCAGTCGGTAGAGCGTTAGGCTTTTAACCTAACGGTCCAGGGTTCGAGTCCCTGTTCGGGCCATCCCTTTTTTTACTTGTATTTTATACTTGGAATATTTTATATGTCTTCCGCGATCGGGCGATTCTTTCTCTTTCTTCTATTTTATACTTATAATATTTTATCTGTTTATCGGCACTAACGGATTGAGCCCGGATAGCTCAGTCGGTAGAGCGATAGGCTTTTAACCTAACGGTCCAGGGTTCGAGTCCCTGTTCTGGCCATCCATTTTTTTACTTGTATTTTATACTTGGAATATTTTATATGTCTTCCGCGATCGGGCGATTCTTTCTCTTTCTTCTATTTTATACTTATAATATTTTATCTGTTTATCGGCACTAACGGATTGAGCCCGGATAGCTCAGTCGGTAGAGCGTTAGGCTTTTAACCTAACGGTCCAGGGTTCGAGTCCCTGTTTGGGCGATCCCTTTTTTTACTTGTATTTTATACTTGGAATATTTTATATGTCTTCCGCGATCGGGCGATTCTTTCTCTTTCTTCTATTTTATACTTATAATATTTTATCTGTTTATCGGCACTACCGGATTGAGCCCGGATAGCTCAGTCGGTAGAGCGTTAGGCTTTTAACCGAACGGTCCAGGGTTCGAGTCCCTGTTCGGGCCATCCCTTTTTTTACTTGTATTTTATACTTGGAATATTTTATATGTCTTCCGCGATCGGGCGATTCGTTCTCTTTCTTCTATTTTATACTTATAATATTTTATCTGTTTATCGGCACTAACGGATTGAGCCCGGATAGCTCAGTCGGTAGAGTGTTAGGCTTTTAACCTAACGGTCCAGGGTTCGAGTCCCTGTTCGGGCGATCCCTTTTTTTACTTGTATTTTATACTTGGAATATTTTATATGTCTTCCGCGATCGGGCGATTCTTTCTCTTTCTTCTATTTTATACTTATAATATTTTATCTGTTTATCGGCACTAACGGATTGAGCCCGGATAGCTCAGTCGGTAGAGCGTTGGACTTTTAACCTAACGGTCCAGGATTCGAGTCCCTGATCGGGCGATCCCTTTTTAAACTTGTATTTTATACTTGGAATATTTTATCTGTCTTCCGCGATCGGGCGATTCTTTCTCTTTCTTCAATTTTATACTTATAATATTTTAACTGTTTATCGGCACTAACGGATTGAGCCCGGATAGCTCAGTCGGTAGAGAGTTAGGCTTTTAACCTAACGGTCCAGGGTTCGAGTCCCTGTTCGGGCGATCCCTTTTTTTACTTGTATTTTATACTTGGAATATTTTATCTGTCATCCGCGATCCTGCGATTCTTTCTCTTTCTTCTATTTTATACTTATAAAATTTTATCTTTTTATCGGCACTAACTGATTGAGCACGGATAGCTCATTCGGTAGAGCGTTAGGCTTTTAAAATAACGGTCCATGGTTCGAGTCCCTGTTCGGGCCATCCCTTTTTTTACTTGTATTTTATACTTGGAATATTTTATATGTCTTCCGCGATCGGGCGATTCTTTCTCTTTCTTCTATATTATACTTATAATATTTTATCTCTTTATCGGCACTAACGGATTGAGCCCGGATAGCTCAGTCGGTAGAGCGTTAGGCTTTTAACCTAACGGTCCAGGGTTCGAGTCCCTGTTCGGGCGATTCCTTTTTTTACTTATATTTTATACTTGGAATATTTTATATGTCTTCCGCGATCGGGCGATTCTTCCTCTTTCTTCTATTTTATACTTATAATATTTTATCTGTTTATCGGCACTACCGGATTGAGCCCGGATAGCTCAGTCGGTAGAGCGTTAGGCTTTTAACCTAACGGTCCAGGGTTCGAGTCCCTGTTCGGGCGATCCCTTTTTTTACTTGTATTTTATACTTGGAATATTTTATATGTCTTCCGCGATCGGGCGATTCTTTCTCTTTCTTCTATTTTATACTTATAATATTTTATCTGTTTATCGGCACTAACGGATTGAGCCCGGATAGCTCAGTCGGTAGAGCGTTAGGCTTTTAACCTAACGGTCCAGGGTTCGAGTCCCTGTTCGGGCCATCCCTTTTTTTACTTGTATTTTATACTTGGAATATTTTATATGTCTTCCGCGATCGGGCGATTCTTTCTCTTTCTTCTATTTTATACTAATAATATTTTATCTGTTTATCGGCACTAACGGATTGAGCCCGGATAGCTCACTCGGTAGAGCGTTAGGCTTTTAACCTAACGGTCCAGGGTTCGAGTCCCTGTTCGGGCGATCCCTTTTTTTACTTGTATTTTATACTTGGAATATTTTATATGTCTTCCGCGATCGGGCGATTCTTTCTCTTTCTTCTATTTTATACTTATAATATTTTATCTGTTTATCGGCACTACCGGATTGAGCCCGGATAGCTCAGTCGGTAGAGCGTTAGGCTTTTAACCTAACGGTCCAGGGTTCGAGTCCCTGTTCGGGCCATCCCTTTTTTTACTTGTATTTTATACTTGGAATATTTTATATGTCTTCCGCGATCGGGCGATTCTTTCTCTTTCTTCTATTTTATACTTATAATATTTTATCTGTTTATCGGCACTAACGGATTGAGCCCGGATAGCTCAGTCGGTAGAGCGTTACGCTTTTAACCTAACGGTCCAGGGTTCGAGTCCCTGTTCGGGCGATCCCTTTTTTTACTTGTATTTTATACTTGGAATATTTTATATGTCTTCCGCGATCGGGCGATTCTTTCTCTTTCTTCTATTTTATACTAATAATATTTTATCTGTTTATCGGCACTAACGGATTGAGCCCGGATAGCTCACTCGGTAGAGCGTTAGGCTTTTAACCTAACGGTCCAGGGTTCGAGTCCCTGTTCGGGCGATCCCTTTTTTTACTTGTATTTTATACTTGGAATATTTTATATGTCTTCCGCGATCGGGCGATTCTTTCTCTTTCTTCTATTTTATACTTATAATATTTTATCTGTTTATCGGCACTACCGGATTGAGCCCGGATAGCTCAGTCGGTAGAGCGTTAGGCTTTTAACCTAACGGTCCAGGGTTCGAGTCCCTGTTCGGGCCATCCCTTTTTTTACTTGTATTTTATACTTGGAATATTTTATATGTCTTCCGCGATCGGGCGATTCTTTCTCTTTCTTCTATTTTATACTTATAATATTTTATCTGTTTATCGGCACTAACGGATTGAGCCCGGATAGCTCAGTCGGTAGAGCGTTGGACTTTTAACCTAACGGTCCAGGATTCGAGTCCCTGATCGGGCGATCCCTTTTTAAACTTATATTTTATACTTGGAATATTTTATCTGTCTTCCGCGATCGGGCGATTCTTTCTCTTTCTTCTATTTTATACTTATAATATTTTAACTGTTTATCGGCAATAACGGATTGAGCCCGGATAGCTCAGTCGGTAGAGAGTTAGGCTTTTAACCTAACGGTCCAGGGTTCGAGTCCCTGTTCGGGCGATCCCTTTTTTTACTTGTATTTTATACTTGGAATATTTTATATGTCTTCCGCGATCGGGCGATTCTTTCTCTTTCTTCTATTTTATACTTATAATATTTTATCTGTTTATCGGCACTACCGGATTGAGCCCGGATAGCTCAGTCGGTAGAGCGTTAGGCTTTTAACCTAACGGTCCAGGGTTCGAGTCCCTGTTCGGGCCATCCCTTTTTTTACTTGTATTTTATACTTGGAATATTTTATATGTCTTCCGCGATCGGGCGATTCTTTCTCTTTCTTCTATTTTATACTTATAATATTTTATCTGTTTATCGGCACTAACGGATTGAGCCCGGATAGCTCAGTCGGTAGAGCGTTGGACTTTTAACCTAACGGTCCAGGATTCGAGTCCCTGATCGGGCGATCCCTTTTTAAACTTATATTTTATACTTGGAATATTTTATCTGTCTTCCGCGATCGGGCGATTCTTTCTCTTTCTTCTATTTTATACTTATAATATTTTAACTGTTTATCGGCAATAACGGATTGAGCCCGGATAGCTCAGTCGGTAGAGAGTTAGGCTTTTAACCTAACGGTCCAGGGTTCGAGTCCCTGTTCGGGCGATCCCTTTTTTTACTTGTATTTTATACTTGGAATATTTTATCTGTCATCCGCGATCGGGCGATTCTTTCTCTTTCTTCTATTTTATACTTATAAAATTTTATCTGTTTATCGGCACTAACTGATTGAGCACGGATAGCTCATTCGGTAGAGCGTTATGCTTTTAAAATAACGGTCCATGGTTCGAGTCCCTGTTCGGGCGATCCCTTTTTTACTTGTATTTTATACTTGGAATATTTTATCTGTCATCCGCGATCCTGCGATTCTTTCTCTTTCTTCTATTTTATACTTATAAAATTTTATCTGTTTATCGGCACTAACTGATTGAGCACGGATAGCTCATTCGGTAGAGCGTTAGGCTTTTAAAATAACGGTCCATGGTTCGAGTCCCTGTTCGGGCGATCCCTTTCTTACTTGTATTTTATACTTGGAATATTTTATCTGTCTTCCGCGATCGGGCGATTGTTTCTCTTTCTTCTATTTTATACTTATAATATTTTATCTGTTTATCGGCACTAACGGGTTGAGCCCGGATAGCTCAGTCGGTAGAGCGTTAGGCTTTTAACCTAACGGTCCAGGGTTCGAGTCCCTGTTCGGGCGATCCCTTTTTTTACTTGTATTTTATACTTGGAATATTTTATATGTCTTCCGCGATCGGGCGATTCTTTCTCTTCCTTCTATTTTATACTTATAATATTTTATCTGTTTATCGGCACTAACGGATTGAGCCCGGATAGCTCAGTCGGTAGAGCGTTAGGCTTTTAACCTAACGGTCCAGGGTTCGAGTCCCTTTTCGGGCGCTCCCTTTTTTTACTTGTATTTTATATTTGGAATAATTTATCTGTCTTCCGCGATCGGACGATTCTTTCTCTTTCTTCTATTTTATACTTATAATATTTTATCTGTTTATCGGCACTAACGGATTGAGCCCGGATAGCTCAGTCGGTAGAGCGTTAGGCTTTTAACCTAACGGTCCAGGGTTCGAGTTCCTGTTCGGGCGATCCCTTTTTTTACTTGTATTTTATACTTGGAATATTTTATCTGTCTTCCGCGATCGGGCGATTCTTTCTCTTTCTTCTATTTTATACTTATAATATTTTATCTGTTTATCGGCACTAACGGATTGAGCCCGGATAGCTCAGTCGGTAGAGCGTTAGGCTTTTAACCTAACGGTCCAGGGTTCGAGTCCCTGTTCGGGCGATACCTTTTTTTACTTGTATTTTATACTTGGAATATTTTATCTGTCTTCCGCGATCGGGCGATTCTTTCTCTTTCTTCTATTTTATACTTATAATATTTTATCTGTTTATCGGCACTAACGGATTGAGCCCGGATAGCTCAGTCGGTAGAGCGTTAGGCTTTTAACCTAACGGTCCAGGGTTCGAGACCCTGTTCGGGCGCTCCCTTTTTTTACTTGTATTTTATACTTGGAATATTTTATCTGTCTTCCGCGATCGGGCGATTCTTTCTCTTTCTTCTATTTTATACTTATAATATTTTATCTGTTTATCGGCACTAACGGATTGAGACCGGATAGCTCAGTCGGTAGATCGTTAGGCTTTTAACCTAACGGTCCAGGGTTCGAGTCCCTGTTCGGGCGATCCCTTTTTTTACTTGTATTTTATACTTGGAATATTTTATCTGTCTTCCGCGATCGGGCGATTCTTTCTCTTTCTTCTATTTTATACTTATAATATTTTATCTGTTTATCGGCACTAACGGATTGAGCCCGGATAGCTCAGTCGGTAGAGCGTTAGGCTTTTAACCTAACGGTCCAGAAATCGAGTCCCTGTTCGGGCGATCCCTTTTTTTACTTGTATTTTATACTTGGAATATTTTATCTGTCTTCCGCGATCGGGCGATTCTTTCTCTTTCTTCTATTTTATACTTATAATATTTTATCTGTTTATCGGCACTAACGGATTGAGCCCGGATAGCTCAGTCGGTAGAGCGTTAGGCTTTTAACCTAACGGTCCAGGGTTCGAGTCCCTGTTCGGGCGATCCCTTTTTTTACTTGTATTTTATACTTGGAATATTTTATCTGTCTTCCGCGATCGGGCGATTCTTTCTCTTTCTTCCATTTTATACTTATAATATTTTATCTGTTTATCGGCACTAACGGATTGAGCCCGGATAGCTCAGTCGGTAGAGCGTTAGGCTTTTAACCTAACGGTCCAGGGTTCGAGTCCCTGTTCGGGCGATCCCTTTTTTAATTGTATTTTATACTTGGAATATTTTATCTGTCTTCCGCGATCGGGCGATTCTTTCTCTTTCTTCTATTTTATACTTATAATATGTTATCTGTTTATCGGCACAAACTGAAAGAGCCCGGATAGCTCAGTCGGTAGAGCGTTAGGCTTTTAACCTAACGGTCCAGGGTTCGAGTCCCTGTTCGGGCGATCTCTTTTTTTACTTGTATTTTATACTTGGAATATTCTATCTGTCTTCCGCGATCGGGCGATTCTTTCTCTTTCTTCTATTTTATACTTATAATATTTTATCTGTTTATCGGCACTGACGGATTGAGCCCGGATAGTTCAGTCGGTAGAGCGTTAGGCTTTTAACCTAACGGTGCAGGGTTCGAGTCCCTTTTCGGGCGATCCCTTTTTTTAATTCTATTTTATACTTGGAAAATTCTATCTGTCTCTCGCAATCGGGCGATTATTTCTCTTTCTTCTATTTTATACTTATAATATTTTATCTGTTTATCGGCACTAACGGATTGAACCCCGATAGCTCAGTCGGAAGAGCGTTAGGCTTTTAACCTAACGGTCCAGGGTTCGAGTCCCTGTTCGGGCGATCCCTTTTTTAACTTGTATTTTATACTTGGAAAATTCTATCTGTCTTCCGCGATCGGGCGATTCTTTCTCTTTCTTCTATTTTATACTTATAATATTTTATCTGTTTATCGGCACTAACGGATTGAGCCCGGATAGCTCAGTCGGTAGAGCGTTAGGCTTTTAACCTAACGGTCCAGGGTTCGAGTCCCTGTTCGGGCCATCCCTTTTTTTACTTGTATTTTATACTTGGAATATTTTATATGTCTTCCGCGATCGGGCGATTCTTTCTCTTTCTTCTATTTTATACTTATAATATTTTATCTGTTTATCGGCACTAACGGATTGAGCCCGGATAGCTCAGTCGGTAGAGCGTTAGGCTTTTAACCTAACGGTCCAGGGTTCGAGTCCCTGTTCGGGCGATCCCTTTTTTTACTTGTATTTTATACTTGGAATATTTTATATGTCTTCCGCGATCGGGCGATTCTTTCTCTTTCTTCTATTTTATACTTATAATATTTTATCTGTTTATCGGCACTACCGGATTGAGCCCGGATAGCTCAGTCGGTAGAGCGTTAGGCTTTTAACCTAACGGTCCAGGGTTCGAGTCCCTGTTCGGGCCATCCCTTTTTTTACTTGTATTTTATACTTGGAATATTTTATATGTCTTCCGCGATCGGGCGATTCTTTCTCTTTCTTCTATTTTATACTTATAATATTTTATCTGTTTATCGGCACTAACGGATTGAGCCCGGATAGCTCAGTCGGTAGAGCGTTACGCTTTTAACCTAACGGTCCAGGGTTCGAGTCCCTGTTCGGGCGATCCCTTTTTTTACTTGTATTTTATACTTGGAATATTTTATATGTCTTCCGCGATCGGGCGATTCTTTCTCTTTCTTCTATTTTATACTTATAATATTTTATCTGTTTATCGGCACTAACGGATTGAGCCCGGATAGCTCAGTCGGTAGAGCGTTGGACTTTTAACCTAACGGTCCAGGATTCGAGTCCCTGATCGGGCGATCCCTTTTTAAACTTGTATTTTATACTTGGAATATTTTATCTGTCTTTCGCGATCGGGCGATTCTTTCTCTTTCTTCTATTTTATACTTATAATAGTTTAACTGTTTATCGGCACTAACGGATTGAGCCCGGATAGCTCAGTCGGTAGAGAGTTAGGCTTTTAACCTAACGGTCCAGGGTTCGAGTCCCTGTTCGGGCGATCCCTTTTTTTACTTGTATTTTATCTGTCATCCGCGATCGGGCGATTCTTTCTCTTTCTTCTATTTTATACTCATAAAATTTTATCTGTTTATCGGCACTAACTGATTGAGCACGGATAGCTCATTCGGTAGAGCGTTAGGCTTTTAAAATAACGGTCCATGGTTCGAGTCCCTGTTCGGGCGATCCCTTTTTTACTTGTATTTTATACTTGGAATATTTTATCTGTCATCCGCGATCCTGCGATTCTTTCTCTTTCTTCTATTTTATACTTATAAAATTTTATCTGTTTATCGGCACTAACTGATTGAGCACGGATAGCTCATTCGGTAGAGCGTTAGGCTTTTAAAATAACGGTCCATGGTTCGAGTCCCTGTTCGGGCGATCCCTTTCTTACTTGTATTTTATACTTGGAATATTTTATCTGTCTTCCGCGATCGGGCGATTGTTTCTCTTTCTTCTATTTTATACTTATAATATTTTATCTGTTTATCGGCACTAACGGATTGAGCCCGGATAGCTCAGTCGGTAGAGCGTTACGCTTTTAACCTAACGGTCCAGGGTTCGAGTCCCTGTTCGGGCGATCCCTTTTTTTACTTGTATTTTATACTTGGAATATTTTATATGTCTTCCGCGATCGGGCGATTCTTTCTCTTCCTTCTATTTTATACTTATAATATTTTATCTGTTTATCGGCACTAACGGATTGAGCCCGGATAGCTCAGTCGGTAGAGCGTTAGGCTTTTAACCTAACGGTCCAGGGTTCGAGTCCCTTTTCGGGCGCTCCCTTTTTTTACTTGTATTTTATATTTGGAATAATTTATCTGTCTTCCGCGATCGGACGATTCTTTCTCTTTCTTCTATTTTATACTTATAATATTTTATCTGTTTATCGGCACTAACGGATTGAGCCCGGATAGCTCAGTCGGTAGACCGTTAGGCTTTTAACCTAACGGTCCAGGGTTCGAGTCCCTGTTCGTGCGATCCCTTTTTTTACTTGTATTTTATACTTGGAATATTTTATCTGTCTTCCGCGATCGGGCGATTCTTTCTCTTTCTTCTATTTTATACTTATAATATTTTATCTGTTTATCGGCACTAACGGATTGAGCCCGGATAGCTCAGTCGGTAGAGCGTTAGGCTTTTAACCTAACGGTCCAGGGTTCGAGTCCCTGTTCGGGCGATCCCTTTTTTTACTTGTATTTTATACTTGGAATATTTTATCTGTCTTCCGCGATCGGGCGATTCTTTCTCTTTCTTCTATTTTATACTTATAATATTTTATCTGTTTATCGGCACTAACGGATTGAGCCCGGATAGCTCAGTCGGTAGAGCGTTAGGCTTTTAACCTAACGGTCCAGGGTTCGAGACCCTGTTCGGGCGCTCTCTTTTTTTACTTGTATTTTATACTTGGAATATTTTATCTGTCTTCCGCGATCGGGCGATTCTTTCTCTTTCTTCTATTTTATACTTATAATATTTTATCTGTTTATCGGCACTAACGGATTGAGCCCGGATAGCTCAGTCGGTAGAGCGTTAGGCTTTTAACCTAACGGTCCAGGGTTCGAGTCCCTGTTCGGGCGATCCCTTTTTTTACTTGTATTTTATACTTGGAATATTTTATCTGTCTTCCGCGATCGGGCGATTCTTTCTCTTTCTTCTATTTTATACTTATAATATTTTATCTGTTTATCGGCACTAACGGATTGAGCCCGGATAGCTCAGTCGGTAGAGCGTTAGGCTTTTAACCTAACGGTCCAGGGTTCGAGTCCCTGTTCGGGCGATCCCTTTTTTTACTTGTATTTTATACTTGGAATATTTTATCTGTCTTCCGCGATCGGGCGATTCTTTCTCTTTCTTCCATTTTATACTTATAATATTTTATCTGTTTATCGGCACTAACGGATTGAGCCCGGATAGCTCAGTCGGTAGAGCGTTAGGCTTTTAACCTAACGGTCCAGGGTTCGAGTCCCTGTTCGGGCGATCCCTTTTTTAATTGTATTTTATACTTGGAATATTTTATCTGTCTTCCGCGATCGGGCGATTCTTTCTCTTTCTTCTATTTTATACTTATAATATGTTATCTGTTTATCGGCACAAACTGAAAGAGCCCGGATAGCTCAGTCGGTAGAGCGTTAGGCTTTTAACCTAACGGTCCAGGGTTCGAGTCCCTGTTCGGGCGATCTCTTTTTTTACTTGTATTTTATACTTGGAATATTCTATCTGTCTTCCGCGATCGGGCGATTCTTTCTCTTTCTTCTATTTTATACTTATAATATTTTATCTGTTTATCGGCACTGACGGATTGAGCCCGGATAGTTCAGTCGGTAGAGCGTTAGGCTTTTAACCTAACGGTGCAGGGTTCGAGTCCCTTTTCGGGCGATCCCTTTTTTTAATTCTATTTTATACTTGGAAAATTCTATCTGTCTCTCGCAATCGGGCGATTATTTCTCTTTCTTCTATTTTATACTTATAATATTTTATCTGTTTATCGGCACTAACGGATTGAACCCCGATAGCTCAGTCGGAAGAGCGTTAGGCTTTTAACCTAACGGTCCAGGGTTCGAGTCCCTGTTCGGGCGATCCCTTTTTTAACTTGTATTTTATACTTGGAAAATTCTATCTGTCTTCCGTGATCGGGCGATTCTTTCTCTTTCTTCTATTTTATACTTATAATATTTTATCTGTTTATCGGCACTAACGGATTGAACCCCGATAGCTCAGTCGGAAGAGCGTTAGGCTTTTAACCTAACGGTCCAGGGTTCGAGTCCCTGTTCGGGCGATCCCTTTTTTAACTTGTATTTTATACTTGGAAAATTCTATCTGTCTTCCGCGATCGGGCGATTCTTTCTCTTTCTTCTATTTTATACTTATAATATTTTATCTGTTTATCGGCACTAACGGATTGAGCCCGGACAGCTCAGTCGGTAGAGCGTTAGGCTTTTAACCTAACGGTCCAGGGATAGAGTTTCTGTTCGGGCGATCCCTTTTTTTACTTCTATTTTATACTTGGAAAATTCTATCTGTCTTCCGCAATCGGGCGATTATTTCTCTTTCTTCTATTTTATACTTATAATATTTTATCTGTTTATCGGCACTAACGGATTGAGCCCGGATAGCTCAGTCGATAGAGCGTTAGGCGTTTAACCTAACGGTCCAGGGTTCGTGTCCCTGTTCGGGCGATCCCTTTTTTTACTTCTATTTTATACTTGGAATATTTTGTCTGCCTTCCGCGATCGGGTGATTCTTTCTCTTTCTTCTATTTTATTCTTATAATATTTTGTCTGTTTATCGGCACTAACGGATTGAGCCCGGATAGCTCAGTCGGTAGAGCGTTAGGCTTTTAACCTAACGGTCCAGGGTTCGAGTCCCTGTTCGGGCGATCCCATTTTTAACTTGTATTTTATACTTGGAATAATTTATCTGTCTTCCGCGATCGGGCGATTCTTTCTCTTTCTTCTATTTTATACTTATAATATTTTATCTGTTTATCTGCACGAGCGGATTAAGCCCGGATAGCTCAGTCGGTAGAGCATTTGGCTATTAATCTAACGGTCCAGGGCTCGAACCCTTGCTCGGGCGATCCCTTTTTTTACTTGTATTTTACACCTGGAATATTTTATTTGTCTTCCGCGAACGGGCGATTCTTTTTCTTACTTCTATTTTATACTTATAATATTTTATCTGTTTATCTGCACGAGCGGATTAAGCCCGGATAGCTCAGTCGGTAGAGCATTTGGCTATTAATCTAACGGTCCAGGGCTCGAACCCTTGCTCGGGCGATCCCTTTTTTTACTTGTATTTTACACCTGGAATATTTTATTTGTCTTCCGCGAACGGGCGATTCTTTTTCTTACTTCTATTTTATACTTATAATATTTTATCTGTTTATCTGCACGAGCGGATTAAGCCCGGATAGCTCAGTCGGTAGAGCATTTGGCTATTAATCTAACGGTCCAGGGCTCGAACCCTTGCTCGGGCGATCCCTTTTTTTACTTGTATTTTACACCTGGAATATTTTATTTGTCTTCCGCGAACGGGCGATTCTTTTTCTTACTTCTATTTTATACTTATAATATTTTATCTGTTTATCTGCACGAGCGGTTTAAGCCCGGATAGCTCAGTCGGTAGAGCATTTGGCTATTAATCTAACGGTCCAGGGCTCGAACCCTTGCTCGGGCGATCCCTTTTTTTACTTGTATTTTACACCTGGAATATTTTATTTGTCTTCCGCGAACGGGCGATTCTTTTTCTTACTTCTATTTTATACTTATAATATTTTATCTGTTTATCTGCACGAACAGATTAAGCCCGGATAGCTCAGTCGGTAGAGCATTTGGCTATTAATCTAACGGTCCAGGGCTCGAACCCTTGCTCGGGCGATCCCTTTTTTTACTTGTATTTTACACCTGGAATATTTTATTTGTCTTCCGCGAACGGGCGATTCTTTTTCTTACTTCTATTTTATACTTATAATATTTTATCTGTTTATCTGCACGAGCGGATTAAGCCCGGATAGCTCAGTCGGTAGAGCATTTGGCTATTAATCTAACGGTCCAGGGCTCGAACCCTTGCTCGGGCGATTCCTTTTTTTACTTGTATTTTACACCTGGAATATTTTATTTGTCTTCCGCGAACGGGCGATTCTTTTTCTTACTTCTATTTTATACTTATAATATTTTATCTGTTTATCTGCACGAACGGATTAAGCCCGGATAGCTCAGTCGGTAGAGCATTAGGCTATTAATCTAACGGTCCAGGGCTCGAACCCTTGCTTGGGCGATCCCTTTTTTTACTTGTATTTTACACCTGGAATATTTTATCTGTCTTCCGCGATCGGGCGATTCTTTTTCTTACTTCAATTTTATACTTATAATATTTTATCTGCCTATCTGCACAAACGGAATAAGCCCCGATAGCTCAGTTTTGTAGAGCGTTAGGCTATTAACCTAACGGTCCAGGATTCGAGTCCCTGTACGGGCGATCCATTTTTTTACTTCTATTTTATACTTTGAATATTTTATCTGTCTTCGGCAATCGGGCGATCCATTTTTTTACTCCTATTTTATACTTGTAATATTTCATCTGTTTATCTGCTTAACCGGAATGATCCCGGATACCTCAGTCGGAAGAGCGCTAATCTTTTAACCTAACGGTGCAGGATTCGAGTCCGTGTTCTGGCGATTATTTTTTTTCTTCTATTTTATAATTATAATATTTTATCTGTTTATCTGCAATAAAGAAAAGATGCCGGTGAGCTTAGTCGGTAGAGCGTTAGGCTATTAACTTATCGGTGCAGGGATCAAGACCTTAACACATGGATATTATTTTACTTCTCTCTCCTATTCCTAATTTTTTTTCCCGTCTGAATTCTACGATTTTTTTCCCTCACTAGCAGTGAGAGCCCTCATATATTTATAGATATTGAGTTAGGCTATTATCCAAAAGGTACAGGGTTCGAGTCCCTGTACGGGAGAGTTTATTTTACTCCTCTCTTATATTCTTTTTTCCCGGAGGAGTTTTCAGTTTTTACTGTTCAAGCGCAATGGTCCCGAATTTCTCAGCCAGTAAAACGTTTGGTTTTAAAACTAAAGTTCCAGGGCTTGAGTCTCTGTTCGGTTGATTTTATTTTACTTCTCTGTCACATTCCTCTTTTTTTTGTTCTGAAAGTATTCTACGTTTTTTCTGTTCTAGCTGATAGAGTCCAATAGCTCAGTCGGTAGAGCGTTTGGTTTTTATTTTGACGATCTAGGGTTCAAATCCCTATTTTTTCTGATCCTATATTACTTTTTTTATCATATTTCCTTTTTTCCTCTTTCTCCACTTGCGGGTAGAGTGTTGACTTTTTACCTTACGGTCCAGGGTATGAGTCCTCGTCCGGAGGATTTTAATTTAATGATCCCTGAGGACTTAAGAAGCAATGCATATAATTCCTGTTTTCGTTAAAAAAAATTATGTGCAAACTGTAAATACAATTAAATTTAAAAATTTAAATTTTTAAAATAAGGTTAGAGGAAATAAAATAATATTTTAAAGATCCCATTGATCTACGTAGGCGAAATTTTTTTAAAGCTCTTTCAAGTTATGTAATACAGTACAGAACCCGTTATCCGGAAATCAGAAAACCGGAAAACCAAAAAACCGTAACAAAATTCGATAAATTTTCTTGCCATTTTTAAAAACAATTTTTTTTCCTCGTAAGATTTTACGTTTTTTCTTTCTTTTTTAAAGAGGTTTACCTTACCATCATTTTGGAAATAATCTTTAGTGTATTACTTCATCGTTTTTTCTTATTTTTAAGATTATTTCCAATATATTTTTTTTTTAGTTGGGTTTAACAATAAAAAAAACGGCTTTTGTAGCGATTCAGAAAACCGGAAAAATCAGTTATCCGGAATAGCGATGATCCCGACCGTTCCGGATAATCGGTTCCCTACTGTAGATAATGAAATACGATAGATAATGAAATAAAATAGATAAAGAAATACAGTCTTATATATTCTTTATTTTTGATTATGATAATTTAGACACAATACCTTACATTATTGTATGGGGTGGTGCGATTTGCTTGAAAAAAGATTCATATGGTATTCTCAACGTCTCTTCTAATAAAATAAAGATTCTATTTTTTTAAGAATTTGAGTATTTGTTATTCTAAACACGTTATATTATATTTGCACACAAACACGCGCGTATTACACATGTTTGTTAAATTAAAAAAAAAAAAAATATTTTCCTAAAATCCAGGATGGTGTGGAAAGAATGGATTAAAAACAATTTTTTCATAAATACATAATTCTGCTTTATCAGCAGTAGTAATCCCCATACTAAAAACGAGTTTTTAACTTAATTATTTTTTTCAAAGAAAATCATGCTCAAAAACTATTTGAAAAGCAATTGGAACTAGCATAAGGAATTTCCAAATTTACGATTCTTCAGTGACTAAGAAACATGTAAAGTGGGTGACAAGAGTTTTTCGTTCTCCCTACTGGACCCCTCCCCCTGTGAAC
Source organism: Parasteatoda tepidariorum (assembly GCF_982258835.1). Lineage (NCBI taxonomy): Eukaryota > Metazoa > Arthropoda > Arachnida > Araneae > Theridiidae > Parasteatoda > Parasteatoda tepidariorum. The sequence goes on from NC_141756.1 coordinate 47,764,753, forward strand.
ATAGATTGATGGACTTACAAGAGGTCGATGACACGTGATAAGGCCCTTTTCTTATGAAGTTAGAGACCCTCCATTACGTTTCAAAACCACAATCGGGAACTTATTGGTCTTGTGACTTTCTAGAACTTGTTATTGATATTTGTGGTTTCTGAGGCAGTAATAAGGGAAAAACAAAGAGTTAGTTGAGAAGATATACACATATAGTGCGTTAATTGTTATCACGAATTCTTAACTAATGTAAACTAGGAAGATTCTGGTGCCTGTGGTACCCATGACAAAGTTCAACAGGAGCCACTAGTAAAAATTAAAAGATTTATTTGATATTTGACCAATTTAGCTCCTCGGAAATTAATTCTCTTTCTAGGGATGATATATTTGACGAAAAATCTGACGATATATATACATTATATTTGTAGCTGTTCAGGAAATGATTGAAATTCGTTAGCAATCAAGTAAAATAAAAAAAATTTATTTTATTTTTTTCAAATATACCAAACACCAGATTATTTTTTCAAATGGTATAGAAACAAAATGGTAATTGCCTGTAGGCTTTGAGTTAAAACATTTACAAAAATTAGCTAGCAAAGCGTGGTTTGGGAGTTACTTTATTAACATCTATTTATCAAACGTCATTTTTAAACTTTACTTCAACGTGATCCTCTATTACATGGAGCCATGGTAGCTGAGGGGATGGACTGTTTCTGGCCTCCTCTCTCCTCTGTGACCCAGTTTCGAATCCCAATGGTGGCTGGTTGATACGAATTCTGTTCCCAGCTCTCACCGAACACAGTGCTGACGTAAAATATCCTCTGTGGCAGATAGATTATGAGTTAGAATCTCTTTGCTGTCGTTCAAACAGTATGAGATTTTTGTGATTTCCTCTCCCTGTTGCACAAATACGGGTTAATTCCATAAAAAAGTCCTCCGACATTTAGGCCGATGGTAAGGGGAGGATATTTTATGTCAGCACTGCGGTTAGTGAAAGTCGGGAGCAGAACTCGTACCAACCCGCCACCTCTGATATTCAAACCAGGGTCACCTCATTGGCAGGCGACCGGCAGTCACGGCGGTTTATCTAAACAATAAATAAAAATAATTATTGTTATTTTTATAACAGATATGGTTAATGGTTATGGCATGGGCCATCAGTTTTAAATATAGATTACATATAGACTAGACCTAGGACACATATAGACTAGACCTAGGATTACATATAGACAAGGACTAGACATATAGAGTCACTTAGTGCTCCGTCCGATCGACCCTACTAAGCTGTTTTAATCGTTTTTTTTTTTTTTTTTTTTTTTTGCGTTTATTTTATTTCTTTCCAGCTAGCCTAGACAGACGGGCTTAGTAGGTCTATAGGGTTGTAAGATTAGGCATTAAGTGTTCGAGACCGCACGCACGGCTTCTGGGTGGCGGCTGTGTGGTTTCCCGGTCCAACGAGCTGGATCCTGTGACCTCCGGGGTGCGAGGGTGATGTAACTTACGTGGGGGCCTTAAAAAGTCGTTAAACCGCTTCGCGGGTCAACTGGCCACCTGCGGTGACCAAACTTATTACATAGCTCTCAATAACCATTTAAGTGTGGAATTTAATTTCAGAAAACTTCCACAGAGTGCGGAATTAAAATCAATCAGTGACATGTTTAAAAATTTGTGAAAAAACCTTATTAAATATAAATTTTAACTTGTTAAGTATTTTTAATAATAATTTGGACGTTTTACTGCATTCTGGTTCATAGATGAACTTAAAAAGTTGTTAGTTTTTCCATAATAATTAAATAGTATGTCGATAAAAAGGTAAAGAATTATTGAAATATGAAAATTAAATAAGTAAATAAAAAGGTGAAGAGAACATTTGAAAATTACTTTTGTACCTTAAAAACCTTTTTTTTTTTCTTCAGATTTCTACCAAAGCATTCGTCAAGTGATTAAGCAACAGCATATGGAAGTGTCTATTAATGTTGCCAAGTTACAATATCCCTCGGAAGATATTTGAGCAATAAATAAATCAGTTACGCAAGATGTCGCTTTCTTCCTAATGTTCACACTAGCCTCCCTCTCACCTCTACACGTGGAAGGCAGCGCAAATGATCCTATAATAAATTTTATGAAACATAAAGAAGTATGACATTTTTACATAAAATTTAACAATTCATTTCTGAAAAGGTAAATCGTTGTCAAAAATGTGTAAAAAAATTGTCAAAAAATAATGAAAATTAAATATTCGTTAGTCTTAAAAACCAATTCCTTTTTCGATCCATTTAGATTCATTTTCGATCCGGCATTCATTGAAAAAGTTGTTGCTAAAGAGGGTGAATACGTTATTGATTAAAAATAAAATCTTGATAACAAACATCAAATGCACCGAAACGGCATTACTTTTCTGCCCCCCTAATACTATTACTCTTTCACAAAAACTTCATTTAACGACTTCATCAAGGACTGCGGTCAGAAATAGCAGAGCATAAGTGTTTCTGTGCTTTTAAAATTTAATTTACCGTAAAAATTCGAGTGAATTGAATTCTTTGATTCAGTAGAGATGAGGAAAATCGACTTCAAATTTTTTACCATTGTTCTGATCCGACAAAAATTTTTTTTAAAAAAATGATATTTAAGAACATTTCAAGTTTCGCAGCCATCAGTGTGTTTGTAGTGAAAATCATTCTATTAACTTTAGAATAAGAGTTAATGGCTAAGTAGCTTGTTTGCAGATTCTATATCTGTTTTCACAGTAATATCTTAATTTTTAAAACTATTTTTTATTGATTATTACTTTTTTAAAATCTGTAAAGACATAGTGCTATCAATTTTAAGCGCATTGTACAGCGCTTATTAATCATCAGCTAAGATAAAATTGCTGTTTTAGACGGATTCTAAATTATACTAAATCTTCATGGGCTGTTTCTAGAAAGAGCTTAGCAAAAGCATCTATATACTTTTAGAATCTAATTTACCTTGAAAATTCAAGGCAGTTAGTCTTAAAAAATCTTTTGCCTCAGTAGCGTTGTAGAAAATCGACTTCAAATTTCTTTACCACTGTTCTAAACTGTAAAATAAAGAATAAAAAATGCTATTTAAGAACATTTAAAGTTTTTAAGACATTAGTGTGTTCATAGTGAAAATCATTATTTTACCTTTAAAATCATTCAATTACCTTTAGTTGGAGGCTAAGTGCCTTGTTGCAGATTCTATATCTGCTTTCACTGTGATATCTAATTTTTAAAACTATTGAGCAGCAATCATTAATCATCTGCTGCGATAAAATTACTGTTTTAGACTACTGAGACAGATACTAAGTAATATTAAATCATCATGGGCTGTAACTCTAATGAACAGAGTGCAAGTATCCGTACACTTTTAGAAATTAATTTACCGTGAAAATTCAAAGCAAGTCTTAAGAAAATCTTTTGATTCAGTAACGAAGTAGAAAATCGACTTCAAATCTTCTATCACAATTGTAATCTAGAAGGAAAGGGGAAAAAAGAGCTATTAAGAACACTTTAAGTTTCGCAGCTATTAGCGTGTTCCAAGTGAAAATCATGCTATTACTTTAGAATGAGGGATGGTGGGAAAAATGAGATGTTGGCAGATTCCGTAAAACTGTTTTATCTTTGTTCTCAAAGACTTGATTCAGAAAAGCTGTGATGAATCGATCGTTCAATTTCTGTAAGGGTTCCTTTTTGAAAACTCCTATTTATTCAATGCGTTAGTGATTTGAAATAAATAAGTTTCACTGTTCCTTGTGTTTATTCCATTCAGACGATAAGTCTTTCGCAGACGATTAATGAGAACGAAAATTGAATTGTGTGTATTTTAAACACTCATTTTTAATCTTTTTTCATTTAGTATTTCATGAAGTTTTGAAATTTTAAATTCTGGAGATTGCTTAGCTATGTATCGGAAAAAGAAAGACAAAACGGCGTCAGATTCAACAATTACAAATTCTTTCAAAATAATTAAAAATTGTAATTAGTTATGTAAACTATTTTCCTTCCATCCAATTTAAAAATTTCACTCGTCGGTGTCTTTAGATAGTCATTCGGGGCATTAGTAATACAATAAATAAGCTGTTAAGAAAAAATAAATCTTGAATAAAAGATTGTGTGTGAGAGAGAAAGAGGACCAATTTGAAATAAAATTAATTTTTTATGAAAAATTATTATATTAACGAGTGCCTTAAAAATTATTTATGTTAATTCGCGTATTAAAATATTTCGTTGACATACTAACCAATTTACTTTCTTTTTCGAGGGAAATTAGTCTTAGGAAACTAACGAAGTCGGTTAATAGTCCAATAGTTGATACTTTTCTCATGATGAAATTTAAAGTACAGAAAAAGTGAATTAAGATAAAGCAAGATAAAACCATAACGTTTCAAACACTAAATATTTTAATTTCATTTCATTTATTTATTGTTTCATTTATTTATTATTTCATTTATTTATTATTTCATTTATTTATTATTTCATTTATTATTTCATTTATTTATTATTGCATTTATTTATTATTTTTTTAAATGTCAAAATGTAAACAAAGAAATTTTATGGTTTACAATTGATTACATAAATTCTCTTTTTTCTCCACCTTAAATTTTAAATTACCGATACAGAATTCGCTATGAAAAATTTTTTCCTCTGTATAGTGTCCTCTTAATGCCCTCTTGATGCTTTGAAAGTGAACAACTGTAAGGTTTGACGAGTTCATAAAGAGAAGTTATTTCACTTAAAAATATTTTTTTTATTTTTATTAATATGTTTTTAAGCAAGTGAATATTTTCAAAGTTAGGTGTTAGTTATTATTTTAAATACTTTAATTCAATTTTATTATTTTAAATAGTTTAATTCAATTTTAGTATTTTAAATACTTTAATTTAATTTTCGAATTTTTCTTTAATATCTCGAAGGAATTTTTGTTTTTAACGTTTAAAAAAATTTAAAAATTACTAAAAGTACTAAAATTAAAAGGACACATTTTTCTTTAAAAAAAGAAGCTAAAAAACTTTTAAACTAAAACTATAAAATAATATCTTAAAACATTCTACCAACTTCCAGAAAACAAGTTAAATTAAAATAACTGAAACATTAAAGTTTTAAATATATTTGTGGTTTCGAAATAAATTGTTTTAAAGTTGGAAAACAAATAATGAAAAATGGCTATGATCAAAGCCCTTTTGATCATTGTCATTTTCAATTCGTGCTCCAATTTTCAATATCAAATGAAATTCAATGTAGGGGAAAAACGAAACCAAGTTTAATTTTGCGTTTTAATTAAGCAAAATCAATTTTTCCTTTATTTGCAAGAGAAAAACATACTTTACTCTTTTTAAGCAATAAAAATTAAAACTCAAACTTTTTAATCTTTTAGTCTCTCGAACTTCCGTTTATATCTAAACCAATAACTGATTTTTTTATTTTCTTATCATTATTTAATAACATATCATCCGATTAAGAAACTTACTGGTAAAAAGAGATTGTTGGGATTTTTGACGAAGAACCGGTACTTGGACAAAAGAGAGAGACAAAGGGAAAAAAAGAAAAATATTTCTCTCACCTCTCTAATCATTAAAGCACGTCTATTGTCCGATCTCGTTGTTTTTATTTGGCTTTAAAAAGCCCTGAGCAATTACCTCTTTTTTTCTTCTCTGTGTTAGTAAGGAATTTACGCTAAGGTCGATCGGAATTGTTTGGAAGTAAATAATGAAAACGTTTTTAAACTGTGACATTAAATTCGTGGTATTTAGCGAACTTGTCCTTGAGAAACAAACGATCTCGAGTAACCATTCCAAATGGAATCCAGAGTTGGAACAAATCAGAAAAAGGAAAAAATCATACTTTTCTTTTATTAAAATTAATTTTAACGATCAATATTTGTGGTAATTGGCGTACATGGCAGTGAGAAACAGACAATTTCGAGTTACCATAAAAAGGGAATCCACAGTCAACAAGTTGTAAAAATAAATAAATAATAATACTAACAATAATGATTTCAATATTTTATTATGATTAAAGTAGTTAAAATTTAATCATGTTAATTTTTCAAAATATTTTTTTATTGAATTAGGGAAGGATCTTCAAGCTTTAGGAGTTTTAAAGTTACAAAATCTATAATTATTTTTCACAGGAAATATATTTCCCGCTTCCAAAGACATACATAAATGAATTTTGAAAATTAATTATATATAGTTTCAATTGCTGTAAAAGGTAAACAAATTGATCCGCTCTTTTTCTGAATTTCTTGAACCAAGGAAATTACTTTAAGAAGAAACACAATCCTTTATGTTAATTTGAACTATAAGAGATGATTCTGAATTATATGGCAATGGCCATCTCAACATAGCATTAGTTGTAAATTAAATTATCACAAATATCAAAAAGAGCTTGTTAACAATATTTCAAATAATTTCCCTCCTATCAAGAGAAAAGGATGATAACAACTATTAAAGTTTATTCAATTTACATAAACAAAAGGAATATTTAATACCGGCGTCACCTTGGTTTTTTTTTGTGTGGCAAAAACAACTGTAAATTGTGGGTTCGTAACTTTCCGTGCTTCAGCCAAGTGATATGTAAATGTGCATGAGACATGGACGGGAATGAAAAAAAAACGTTTGTATACGGTATTTCTAAATATTTTTTTCTTGGAAATTAACTATGGGCGAAAGATGAATGGAAATAAACATAATTTTGTTAACAGTATTAAAGAATTTTTTTCTTCTTGGAAGCTAAGTATTTTGCATTTGCACATTATTTTGTATAAATTACATTATTTTGTATAAATATTTTGTATATTCTTACATATAAAGGGACATAAAGTAATTCGCATTTGCAAATTTCTAGCTCACAACAGTATCAATGTGGCTTAGTTGGTTAAAGTACCTGTCTTGAAAAAAAAAAAAAAAGAGTTTGAATCTTTCCGGTGCCTGATTTCAACTTTTAATACATGTAAATTAACTATGCATGAAAGTGATGGATATAAAAATTTTTTTGTAAACACAATATTTTAAAATAATTGTTTCTTATAGATGAAACGACATAAGGTATTTTGCATTTGCAATTCCTTAGAACGGTGGCGCCGTGGCTTAGTTGAGTGAAGCGCCTGTCTAATAAACAGGAAATCGAGAGTTTGAATCTCTCCGGTGCCTGCTTTAAACTTTTAATATATGTAAATTAACTATGCATGAAATTGATGGATATAAAAATTCTTTTGTAAACATTATTTTCAGATATTTGTTTCTCACAGATAAAAGGACATAAAGTATTTTGCATTTGCAATTCCGTACAATCGTGGCGCCGTGGCTTAGTTGGTTAAAGCGCCTGTCTAGTAAACAGGAGATCGAGAGTTCGAATCTCTCCGGTGCCTGCTCTCAACTTTTAATATATGTAAATTAACTATGCATGAAATTGATGGATATAAAAATTATTTTTTAAACAATATTTTCAAATATTTGTTTCTAACAGATAAAAGGACATAAAGTAATTTGCATTTGCAATTCCCTGCAATCGTGGCGCCGTGGCTTTGTTGGTTAAAGCGCCTGTCTAGTAAACAGGAGATCGAGAATTCGAATCTCTCCGGTTCCTGCTTTCAACTTTTAATATAATTAAACTAAATATGCATGAAATTGATGGATATAAGAATTATTTTGTAAGCAATATTTTCAAATATTTGTTTCTCACATATAAAAGGACATAAAGTATTTTGCATTTGCAATTCCGTACAATCATGGCGCCTTGGCTTAGTTGGTTAAAGCGCCTGTCTAGTAAACAGGAGATCGAAAGTTCGAATCTCTCCGGTGCCTGCTTTCAACTTTTAATATATATAAATTAACTATGCATGAAAGTGATGGATATAAAAATTATTTTGCAAACAATATTTTCAAATATTTGTTTCTAACAGATAAAAGGACATAAAGTATTTTGCATTTGCAATTCCGTACAATCGTGGCGCCTTGGCTTAGTTGGTTAAAGCGCCTGTCTAGTAAACAGGAGATCGAGAGTTCTTACCTCTCCGGTGCCTGCTTTCGACTTTTAGTATATGTTAATTAACTATGCATGAAAGTGATGGATAAAAAAATTATTTTGAAAACATTATATTCAAATATTTGTTTCTCACAGATAAAAGGACATAAAGTATTTTGCATTTGCAATTTCGTACAATCGTGGCGCCGTGGCTTAGTTGGTTAAAGCGCCTGTCTAGTAAACAGGAGATCGAGAGTTCGAATCTTTACGGTGACTGCTTTCAACTTTTAATCTATGCAAATTAACTATGCATGAAATTGATGGATAAAAAAACTATTTTTCAAGCAATATATTCAAATATTTGTTTCTAACAGATAAAAGGACATGAAGTATTTTGCATTTGCAATTCCGTACAACCGTGGTGCCGTGGCTTAGTTGGTTAAAGCGCCTGTCTAGTAAACAGAAGATCGAGAGTTCGAATCTCTCCGGTGCCTGCTCTCAACGTTTAATATATGTAAATTAACTATGCATGAAATTGATGGATATAAAAATTTTTTTGTAAACACTATTTTCAAATATTTGTTTCTCACAGATAAAAGGACGTAAAGTATTTGGCATTTGCAATTTCGTAAAATCGAGGCGCCGTGGCTTAGTTGGTGAAAGGGCCTGTGTAGTAAACAGGAGATCGAGAGTTCGAATCTCTCCGGTGCCTGCTTTCAACTTTTAATATATGTAAATTAACTATTCATGAAATTGATGGATATAAAAATTATTTTGCAAACATTACTTTCAAATATTTGTTTCTCACAGATAAAAGGACATAAAGTATTTTGCATTTGCAATTCCGTACAATCGAGGCGCCGTGTCTTAGTTGGTTAAAGCGCCTGTGTAGTAAACAGGAGATCGAGAGTTCGAATCTCTCCGGTGCCTGCTTTCAACTTTTAATATATGTAAATTAACTACGCATGAAAGTCATGGATATAAAAATTATTCCGTAAACAATATTTTCAAATATTTGTTTCTCACAGATAAAAGGACATAAATTATTTTGCATTTGCAATTCCGTACAATCGTGGCGCGTTGGCTTAGTTGGTTAAAGCGCCTGTGTAGTAAACAGGAGATCGAGAGTTCGAATCTCTCCGGTGCCTGCTGTCAACTTTTAATATATGTAAATTAACTACGCATGAAAGTCATGGATATAAAAATTATTTCGTAAACAATATTTTCAAATATTTGTTTCTCACACATAAAAGGACATAAAGTATTTTGCATTTGCAATTCCGTACAATCGTGGCGCCGTGGCTTAGTTGGTTAAAGCGCCTGTCTAGTAAACAGAAGATCGAGAGTTCGAATCTCTCCGGTGCCTGCTCTCAACTTTTAATATATGTAAATTAACTATGCATGAAATTGATGGATATAAAAATTTTTTTGCAAACACTATTTTCAAATATTTGCTTCTCACAGATAAAAGGACGTAAAGTATTTGGCATTTGCAATTTCGTACAATCGTGGCGCCGTGGCTTAGTTGGTGAAAGGGCCTGCCTAGTAAACAGGAGATCGAGAGTTCGAATCTCTCCGGTGCCTGCTTTCAACTTTTAATATATGTAAATTAACTGTGCATGAAAGTCATGGATATAAAAATTATTTTGTAAACAATATTTTCAAATATTTGCTTCTTACCGATAAATGGCTATAAAGTATTTTGCATTTGCAACTCCGTACATTCGTGGCGCCGTGGCTTAGCTGGTTAAAGCGCCGGTCTAGTAAACAGAAGATCGAGAGTTCGAATCTCTCCGGTGCCCGCTTTCATTTTTAATATTTGTAAATTAATAACTATGCATGAAAGCGATGGATATAAAAATTATTTTGTAAACAATATTTTCAAATATTTGTTTCTCACTGATAAAAGGACATAAAGTATTTTGAATTTGCAATTCCGTACAATCGAGGCGCCGTGGCTTAGTTGGTTAAAGCGGCTGTCTAGTAAACAGGAGATCGAGGGTTCGAATCTCTCCGGTGCCTGCCTTCAACTTTTAATATATGTAAATTAACTGTGCATGAAAGTGATGGATATAAAAATTATTTCGTAAACAATATTTTCAAATTTTTGTTTCTCACTGATAAAAGGACATAAAGTATTTTGAATTTGCAATTCCGTACAATCGAGGCGCCGTGGCTTAGTTGGTTAAAGCGGCTGTCTAGTAAACAGGAGATCGAGAGTTCGAATCTCTCCGGAGCCTGGTTTCAACTTTTAATATATGTAAATTAACTATGCATGAAAGTAATGGATATAAAAGTTATTTTTTAAACAATATTTTCAAATATTTGTTTTTCACAGATAAAAGGACATAAAGTATTTCGCATTTGCAATTTCGTACAACCGTTGCGCCGTGGCTTAGTTGGTTAAAGCACCTGTCTAGTAAACAGGAGATCGAGAGTTCGAATCTCTCCGGTGCCTGCTTTTAACTTTTAATATATGTAAATTAACTATGCATGAAAGTGATGGATATAAAAATTATTTTTTAAACAATATTTTCAAATATTTGTTTCTCACAGATAAAAGGACATAAAGTATTTTGCATTTGCAATTCCGTACAATCGTGGCGCCGTGGCTTAGTTGGTTAAAGCGCCTGTCTAGTAAACAGGAGATCGAGAGTTCGAATCTCTCCGGTGCCTGCGTACAACTTTTAATATATGTAAATGAACTAAGCATGAAAGTGATGGATATAAAAATTATTTCGTAAACAATATTTTCAAATATTTGTTTCCCACAGATAAAAGGACATAAAGTATTTTGCATTTGCAATTCCGTACAATCGTGGCGCCGTGGCTTAGTTGGTTAAAGCGCCTGTCTAGTAAACAGGAGATCGAGAGTTCGAATCTCTCCGGTGCCTGCGTACAACTTTTAATATATGTAAATGAACTATGCATGAAAGTGATGGATATAAAAATTATTTTGTAAACAATATTTTCAAATATTTGTTTCTCACAGATAAAAGGGCATAAAGTATTTTGCATTTGCAATTCCGTACAATCGAGGCGCCGTGGCTTAGTTGGTTAAAGCGCCTGTCTAGTAAACAGGAGATCGAGAGTTCGAATCTCTCCGGTGCCTGCTTTCAACCTTTAATATATGTAAACTACCTATTCATGAAAGTGATGGATATAAAAATTATCTTGTAATCAACATTTTCAAATATTTGTTTCTCACAGATAAAAAGACATAAATTATATTGCATTTGCAATTCCGTACAATAGAGGCGCCGTGGCTTAGTTGGTTAAAGCGCCTGTCTAGTAAACAGGAGATCGAGAGTTCGAATCTCTCCGGTGCCTGCTTTCAACTTTTAATATATGTAAATTAACTATGCATGAAAGTGATGGATATAAAAAAATTTTCGTAAACAATATTTTCAAATATTTGTTTCTCACAGATAAAAGGACATAAAGAATTTTGCATTTGCAATTCAGTACAATCGTGGCGCCGTGGCTTAGTTGGTTAAAGCGCCTGTCTAGTAAACAGGAGATCGAGAGTTCGAATCTCTCCGGTGCTTGCGTACAACTTTTAATATATTTAAATTAACTGTGCATGAAAGTGATGGATATAAAAATTATTTCGTAAACAATATTTTCAAATATTTGTTTCTCACAGATAAAAGACCATAAAGTATTTTGCATTTGCAATTCCGTACATTCGTGGCGCCGTGGCTTAGTTGGTTAAAGCGCCTGTCTAGTAAACAGGAGATCGAGAGTTCGAATCTCTACGGTGCCTGCTTTCAACTTTTAATATATGTAAATTAACTATGCATGAAAGTGAAGGATTTAAAAATTATTTTGTAAACAATATTTACAAATATTTGTTTCTCACAGATAAAAGGACATAAAGTATTTTGCATTTGCAATTCCGTACAATCGTGGCGCCGTGGCTTAGTTGGGTAGAGCGCCTGTCTAGTAAACAGGAGATCGAGAGTTCGAATCTCTCCGGTGCCTGCGTACAACTTTTAATATATGTAAATGAACTAAGCATGAAAGTGATGGATATAAAAATTATTTCGTAAACAATATTTTCAAATATTTGTTTCTCACAGATAAAAGGACATAAAGTATTTTGCATTTGCAATTCCGTACAATCGTGGCGCCGTGGCTTAGTTGGTTAAAGCGCCCGTCTAGTAAACAAGAGATCGAGAGTTCGAATCTCTACGGTGCCTGCTTTCAACTTTTAATATATGTAAATTAACTATGCATGAAAGTGAAGATTTAAAAATTATTTTGTAAACAATATTTACAAATATTTGTTTCTCACAGATAAAAGGACATAAAGTATTTTGCATTTGCAATTCCGTACAATCGTGGCGCCGTGGCTTAGTTGGTTAAAGCTCCTGTCTAGTAAACAGGAGATCGAGAGTTCGAATCTCTACGGTGCCTGCTTTCAACTTTTAATATATGTAAATTAACTATGCAAGAAAGTGAAGGATTTAAAAATTATTTTGTAAACAATATTTACAAATATTTGTTTCTCACAGATAAAAGGACATAAAGGATTTTGCATTTGCAATTCCGTACAATCGTGGCGCCGTGGCTTAGTTGGGTAAAGCGCCTGTCTAGTAAACAGGAGATCGAGAATTCGAATCTCTCCGGTGCCTGCGTGCAACTTTTAATATATGTAAATGAACTAAGCATGAAAGTGATGGATATAAAAATTATTTCGTAAACAATATTTTCAAATATTTGTTTCTCACAGATAAAAGGACATAAAGTATTTTGCATTTGCAAATCCGTACAATCGTGGCGCCGAGGCTTAGTTGGTTAAAGCGCCTGTCTAGTTAACAGGAGATCGAGAGTTCGAATCTCTCCGGTGCTTGCGCACAACTTTTAATATATGTAAATGAACTATGCATGAAAGTGATGGATATAAAAAGTATTTTGTAAACAATATTTTCAAATATTTGTTTCTCACAGATAAAAGGACATAAAGTATTTTGCATTTGCAATTCCGTACAATCGAGGCGCCGTGGCTTAGTTGGTTAAAGCGCCTGTCTAGTAAACAGGAGATCGAGAGTTCGAATCTCTCCGGAGCCTGCTTTCATTTTTAATATATGTAAATTAACTATGCATGAAAGTGATGGATATAAAAATTATTTTTCAAACAATATTTTCAAATATTTGTTTCTCACAGATAAAAGGACATAAAGTATTTTGCATTTGCAATTCCGTACAATCGAGGCGCCGTGGCTTAGTTGGTTAAAGCGCCTGTCTAGTAAACAGGAGATCGAGAGTTCGAATCTCTCCGGTGCCTGCCTTCAACTTTTAATATATGTAAATTAACTGTGCATGAAAGTGATGGATATAAAAATTATTTCGTAAACAATATTTTCAAATTTTTGTTTCTCTCAGATAAAAGGACTCAAAGTATTTTGCATTTGCAATTCCGCACCATCTTGGCGCCGTGGCTTAGTTGGTTAAAGCGCCTGTCTAGTAAACAGGAGATCGAGAGTTCGAATCTCTCCGGAGCCTGGTTTCAACTTTTAATATATGTAAATTAACTATGCATGAAAGTAATGGATATAAAAGTTATTTTTTAAACAATATTTTCAAATATTTGTTTTTCACAGATAAAAGGACATAAAGTATTTCGCATTTGCAATTTCGTACAATCGTTGAGCCGTGGCTTAGTTGGTTAAAGCACCTGTCTAGTAAACAGGAGATCGAGAGTTCGAATCTCTCCGGTGCCTGCTTTTAACTTTTAATATATGTAAATTAACTATGCATGAAAGTGATGGATATAAAAATTATTTTTTAAACAATATTTTCAAATATTTGTTTCTCACAGATAAAAGGACATAAAGTATTTTGCATTTGCAATTCCGTACAATCGTGGCTCCGTGGCTTAGATGGTTAAAGCGCCTGTCTAGTAAACAGGAGATCGAGAGTTCGAATCTCTCCGGTGCCTGCGTACAACTTTTAATATATTTAAATTAACTATGCATGAAAGTCATGGATATAAAAATTATTTCGTAAACAATATTTTCAAATATTTGTTTCTCACAGATAAAAAGACATAAATTATATTGCATTTGCAATTCCGTACAATAGAGGCGCCGTGGCTTAGTTGGTTAAAGCGCCTGTCTAGTAAACAGGAGATCGAGAGTTCGAATCTCTCCGGTGCCTGCTTTCAACTTTTAATATATGTAAATTAACTATGCATGAAAGTGATGGATATAAAAAAATTTTCGTAAACAATATTTTCAAATATTTGTTTCTCACAGATAAAAGGACATAAAGAATTTTGCATTTGCAATTCAGTACAATCGTGGCGCCGTGGCTTAGTTGGTTAAAGCGCCTGTCTAGTAAACAGGAGATCGAGAGTTCGAATCTCTCCGGTGCTTGCGTACAACTTTTAATATATTTAAATTAACTGTGCATGAAAGTGATGGATATAAAAATTATTTCGTAAACAATATTTTCAAATATTTGTTTCTCACAGATAAAAGACCATAAAGTATTTTGCATTTGCAATTCCGTACAATCGTGGCGCCGTGGCTTAGTTGGTTAAAGCGCCCGTCTAGTAAACAAGAGATCGAGAGTTCGAATCTCTACGGTGCCTGCTTTCAACTTTTAATATATGTAAATTAACTATGCATGAAAGTGAAGATTTAAAAATTATTTTGTAAACAATATTTACAAATATTTGTTTCTCACAGATAAAAGGACATAAAGTATTTTGCATTTGCAATTCCGTACAATCGTGGCGCCGTGGCTTAGTTGGTTAAAGCTCCTGTCTAGTAAACAGGAGATCGAGAGTTCGAATCTCTACGGTGCCTGCTTTCAACTTTTAATATATGTAAATTAACTATGCAAGAAAGTGAAGGATTTAAAAATTATTTTGTAAACAATATTTACAAATATTTGTTTCTCACAGATAAAAGGACATAAAGGATTTTGCATTTGCAATTTCGTACAATCGTGGCGCCGTGGCTTAGTTGGGTAAAGCGCCTGTCTAGTAAACAGGAGATCGAGAGTTCGAATCTCTCCGGTGCCTGCGTGCAACTTTTAATATATGTAAATGAACTAAGCATGAAAGTGATGGATATAAAAATTATTTCGTAAACAATATTTTCAAATATTTGTTTCTCACAGATAAAAGGACATAAAGTATTTTGCATTTGCAATTCCGTACAATCGTGGCGCCGAGGCTTAGTTGGTTAAAGCGCCTGTCTAGTTAACAGGAGATCGAGAGTTCGAATCTCTCCGGTGCCTGCGCACAACTTTTAATATATGTAAATGAACTATGCATGAAAGTGATGGATATAAAAAGTATTTTGTAAACAATATTTTCAAATATTTGTTTCTCACAGATAAAAGGACATAAAGTATTTTGCATTTGCAATTCCGTACAATCGAGGCGCCGTGGCTTAGTTGGTTAAAGCGCCTGTCTAGTAAACAGGAGATCGAGAGTTCGAATCTCTCCGGAGCCTGCTTTCATTTTTAATATATGTAAATTAACTATGCATGAAAGTGAAGGATATAAAAATTATTTTTCAAACAATATTTTCAAATATTTGTTTCTCACAGATAAAAGGACATAAAGTATTTTGCATTTGCAATTCCGTACAATCGAGGCGCCGTGGCTTAGTTGGTTAAAGCGCCTGTCTAGTAAACAGGAGATCGAGAGTTCGAATCTCTCCGGTGCCTGCCTTCAACTTTTAATATATGTAAATTAACTGTGCATGAAAGTGATGGATATAAAAATTATTTCGTAAACAATATTTTCAAATTTTTGTTTCTCTCAGATAAAAGGACTCAAAGTATTTTGCATTTGCAATTCCGCACCATCTTGGCGCCGTGGCTTAGTTGGTTAAAGCGCCTGTCTAGTAAACAGGAGATCGAGAGTTCGAATCTCTCCGGAGCCTGGTTTCAACTTTTAATATATGTAAATTAACTATGCATGAAAGTAATGGATATAAAAGTTATTTTTTAAACAATATTTTCAAATATTTGTTTTTCACAGATAAAAGGACATAAAGTATTTCGCATTTGCAATTTCGTACAATCGTTGCGCCGTGGCTTAGTTGGTTAAAGCACCTGTCTAGTAAACAGGAGATCGAGAGTTCGAATCTCTCCGGTGCCTGCTTTTAACTTTTAATATATGTAAATTAACTATGCATGAAAGTGATGGATATAAAAATTATTTTTTAAACAATATTTTCAAATATTTGTTTCTCACAGATAAAAGGACATAAAGTATTTTGCATTTGCAATTCCGTACAATCGTGGCGCCGTGGCTTAGTTGGTTAAAGCGCCTGTCTAGTAAACAGGAGATCGAGAGTTCGAATCTCTCCGGTGCCTGCGTACAACTTTTAATATATTTAAATTAACTATGCATGAAAGTCATGGATATAAAAATTATTTCGTAAACAATAATTTCAAATATTTGTTTCTCACAGATAAAAGGACATAAAGTATTTTGCATTTGCAATTCCGTACAATCGTGGCGCCGTGGCTTAGTTGGTTAAAGCGCCTGTCTAGTAAACAGGAGATCGAGAGTCCGAATCTCTACGGTGCCTGCTTTCAACTTTTAATATATGTAAATTAACTATGCATGAAAGTGAAGGATTTAAAAATTATTTTGTATATAATATTTACAAATATTTGTTTCTCACAGATAAAAGGACATAAAGTATTTTGCATTTGCAATTCCGTACAATCGTGGCGCCGTGGCTTAGTTGGGTAGAGCGCCTGTCTAGTAAACAGGAGATCGAGAGTTCGAATCTCTCCGGTGCCTGCTTTCAACTTTTAATATATGTAAATGAACTAAGCATGAAAGTGATGGATATAAAAATTATTTCGTAAACAATATTTTCAAATATTTGTTTCTCACAGATAAAAGGACATAAAGTATTTTGCATTTGCAATTCCGTACAATCGTGGCGCCGTGGCTTAGTTGGTTAAAGCTCCTGTCTAGTAAACAGGAGATCGAGAGTTCGAATCTCTACGGTGCCTGCTTTCAACTTTTAATATATGCAAATTAACTATGCAAGAAAGTGAAGGATTTAAAAATTATTTTGTAAACAATATTTACAAATATTTGTTTCTCACAGATAAAAGGACATAAAGGATTTTGCATTTGCAATTCCGTAAAATCGTGGCGCCGTGGCTTAGTTGGGTAAAGCGCCTGTCTAGTAAACAGGAGATCGAGAGTTCGAATCTCTCCGGTGCCTGCGTGCAACTTTTAATATATGTAAATGAACTAAGCATGAAAGTGATGGATATAAAAATTATTTCGTAAACAATATTTTCAAATATTTGTTTCTCACAGATAAAAGTACATAAAGTATTTTGCATTTGCAATTCCGTACAATCGTGGCGCCGAGGCTTAGTTGGTTAAAGCGCCTGTCTAGTTAACAGGAGATCGAGAGTTCGAATCTCTCCGGTGCCTGCGCACAACTTTTAATATATGTAAATGAACTATGCATGAAAGTGATGGATATAAAAAGTATTTTGTAAACAATATTTTCAAATATTTGTTTCTCACAGATAAAAGGACATAAAGTATTTTGCATTTGCAATTCCGTACAATCGAGGCGCCGTGGCTTAGTTGGTTAAAGCGCCTGTCCAGTAAACAGGAGATCGAGAGTTCGAATCTCTCCGGAGCCTGCTTTCATTTTTAATATATGTAAAATAACTATGCATGAAAGTGATGGATATAAAAATTATTTTTCAAACAATATTTTCAAATATTTGTTTCTCACAGATAAAAGGACATAAAGTATTTTGCATTTGCAATTCCGTACAATCGTGGCGCCGTGGCTTAGTTGGTTAAAGCGCCTGTCTAGTAAACAGGAGATCGAGAGTTCGAATCTCTCCGGTGCCTGCGTACAACTTTTAATATATTTAAATTAACTATGCATGAAAGTCATGGATATAAAAATTATTTCGTAAACAATATTTTCAAATATTTGTTTCTCACAGATAAAAGGACATAAAGTATTTTGCATTTGAAATTCCGTACAACTGTGGCGCCGTGGCTTAGTTGGTTAAAGCGCCTGTCTAGTAAACAGGAGATCGAGAGTTCGAATCTCTCCGGTGCCTGCTTTCAACTTTTAATATATGTAAATTAACTATGCATGAAAGTGATGGATATAAAAATTATTTTGTAAACAATATTTTCAAATATTTGTTTCTCACAGATAAAAGGACATAAAGTATTTTGCATTTGCAATTCCGTACAGTCTTGGCGATGAGGCTTAGTTGGTTAAAGCGCCTGTCTAGTAAACAGGAGATCGAGAGTTCGAATCTCTACGGTGCCTGCTTTCAACTTTTAATATATGTAAATTAACTATGCATGAAAGTGAAGATTTAAAAATTATTTTGTAAACAATATTTACAAATATTTGTTTCTCACAGATAAAAGGACATAAAGTATTTTGCATTTGAAATTCCGTACAATCGTGGCGCCGTGGCTTAGTTGGTTAAAGCGCCTGTCTACTAAACAGGAGATCGAGAGTTCGAATCTCTCCGGCGCCTGCGTACAACTTTTAATATATGTAAATTAACTATGCATGAAAGTGATGGACTTAAAAATTATTTTGTAAACAATATTTACAAATATTTGTTTCTCACAGATAAAAGGACATAAAGTATTTTGCATTTGCAATTCCGTACAATCGTGGCGCCGTGGCTTAGTTGGTTAAAGCTGTGGAAATAAGTAGTTTCCATTTATAAACTTTAGTGTTTGAGTTTATTTTTTAGATTCGTTTCCAGGAAGGAAGTGAAGGGAATTCAAGAAACAAGCATTCAATCAATGTGACGTACGAAATCGTTATCTATAAAAGAACGAACAATTTCTTCTTTCACCCCAGTGGAGCGGGATGAGCAGCCTACTCATATTTTGAGTCTTTGGCCGATTGTATGATGATCCGATATTTATATTTGTATATTCAATTAGAATTTTAGATTTAAGTTAACCATTGAAAGTAATAATAAATGTGTTCCACTTTATTTGTGTACGTCATGATTTTTAGCAAACTCTGCTTTGTGAGTTAAATCCACAAAGGTTATGGGCCTTTGCCCACCTCAACGCTATTTGCCAACGTCAACGCCTTTGCCCACCTCAACGCTATTTGCAAACGTCAACGCCTTTGCCCACCTCAACGATATAGATTAAGAAGAAATTTTATCTGGGAGCTGAAAGATTTATTTTAATAGCAGGAAGAAACCAAGTTTTGAATATGGAAGGAAATTCCGAATCAACGAACTTAGCCTTTCCCAAACTTGGAGCATTCAACTACGATAGTTGGAAGTGTGACATGAGAGTGGCTCTGATGGATCGTGGAAGTTGGGAATTCGTCGGTGGAGCTGAACCCCCACCACCACCTGTAGACACTGCTCCAGAATCAGTTAAACAGAATTTCGAGATAAGGAAAGCTAGAGCTTATTCTACAATATATCAAGGTGTTGAACGTCAATTTTTAAAGTTGATTCAGTCTACGACAGATGGAAGAAAAGCTTGGGACATTCTAAAAGAAAATTTTGAACCTAAATCAAGAGCAAGAATTGCTGGCCTGGTAGATGAATTTTACGAATTGAAATTTCAGCCAAATGAAGAGGTGATTGGAATATTCTGTCAACGAGTTCGAGATAAAAGTGCACAGATTAAAGAAGCTGGATTCGAGATTCCCGAACTATTAATTTGTTTCCAGATAATAAGGAAACTTCCGGAAGAATATGGCAATTTAGTACAGATCTTATATCGTTTAAAGGATTCGGAATTTACAATAAATAATATTGAGAGTCAATTGATCAGCGAATCCGGCAGAATCCAACTAAAAGCTCGAGATAGTGGGTTCGATTCAGTTACAAATGCTTACTTAGCTAAAACAGACATAAAATCATCAAGAGAAAGGAATTTGTCGAAGCACAAAGACATTCCACACAGCGGAAGCGGTCTGGGCCGGAGAAGTACACAAGAAACTGGATACAGACGAAACTTGCAGAGCAAAGGATATCGACCTAAAGGTATGGGGCCGTGTTTCAACTGCAATAAACAAGGTCATTATTCAAGAGATTGCAGAGCAAGCAAAACTGCAAATAAGATGCAAGATCGTCAAAGTGTGAGGCAAAATCCCGCTACTGGTCTTTTCTATACGGATATTGAAATTAACGAAGAAGTTGCCTCGGTCGACAGCACGGAACTGGATTTAGAAGAATGGCTTATTGACTCAGCAGCAACATCCCATTTCACAAACAGACGAGAATGGTTCGAGACGTTTAGACCTCTGAAGAAAGCAAAAGTACTCGTCGGGGATAAGAACAGTACATCAGAAGTAGAAGGGGTAGGTGACATAATTTTTTATGTTAACGATAACGACAGATTCGTAAAGCTTATATTAAAGAACGTATACTATGCTCCAAATATACGACGCAACTTAATAGCTGGATCTAATATTGATATAGCGGGATATAAAATTGTTTGGCAAAATTCAAAAATGATAATCTACGATAACCGTAGCAGATATTTCTTCAGTGTACCTAGAATAGATAAACTGTACATTGTGAAAGGATTACCTGACAAACGTAAATCTGAAATACTTAAAAATGAAATTAACGCTGCATTAGACGTAACACTGTGTCATAGGAGATTTGCTCACCTAAATGACAGTCTTGTTAAGCACATGAGTAATAACAATGTTGTAAAAGGAATTGAGCAACTTAAAGGTAAATCTGAAACTTGTATTACTTGCAAAGTGACAAAGTCTACCCGAGCATCTTTTAAAAGGAATTATCAACGTCTAACAAATAAAGTACTGGATAAGGTGCATATGGATTTGTGGGGACCTTCTCCAACACCTTCAATGGGTGGAAGTCGATATTTTTTGTCGATAATAGATGATTTTTCCAGAAAAGTGAAAGTTTTTACTGTAGAGAAGAAAACAGAAGTTTTTAAATGTTTCAAAACATATCTCGTAAAATCTGAAAGAGAATTAAACTGCAAATTGAAGTCAGTCCGAACAGACAACGGAATGGAATTTTGTCACGCCGAGTTTGAAGATTATTTAAACAATCTGGGAATTCGAATAGAGCGAACTTCAACTTATTCACCAGAACAAAACGGGATTGCAGAAAAATTCAACCGTGACGCAGTTGAAGCTGTTCGAGCATCACTTCACGATAGTGGACTAAATGACCGATTTTGGGCTGAAGCTCTATATATGTACGTTCATGTACGAAACCGAAGTGAACACAAATTAACAAATGGATTAACACCTTTTGAAATTTGGAGTGGATACAAACCATCAGTTCGACATCTAAGAATATTTGGTTCTTTGGCATTTGTTCACGTACCCAAGGTAAAACGCAACAAATTGAACAAGACATCAAAATTAGGAATCTTTGTTGGCTACGCAACAAGAACGAAGGGTTATAGGATCTATATTCCAGAAGAAAGAAGAGTAGTAGAAACTATTCATGCTAGTTTTGACGAAACGAAAAATGGAGTAGAGACATTATTTGGGAAGAATAAGAAGTGTGAATACGTAAGATACAAAGACAGCTACCAAGAACAAGTGTTAGACAATAATGAAGAAACTGTTACAAAGAAAGAAGAAATGCTACCAATAAAAATTGAAGAGTGGAAAAGAGTTGAAGCACCAAGAAAATTAAGTTCAAGAATAGATGTTTACTATTACCCACCTTCAAGCAAAGAGAGACTTCGATCAACTATGGACGTAGAACGATTTTGTGCTAAGAACGGATTAAAGTTCCAACCAGAACTATTTTCATTTAAGTCTACAAGTCCAAAGCAAGAAGATAGCGGAGATTCATCGACGGATTGTGTAGTTCAAGATTTCGAAGATATTTTTGAAGACGAAGTATACAACTTGGAATCGCCTAGAACGTACGAGGAAACCCAAGAATCAGCCGACAAGGATAAGTGGAATAAATCCATGGAAGATGAAATTCAAATGATGAAAAATCGTAAAGTATGGGATTTAGTTGAACCTCCAGAAAGTGCCAAAATCATCGGAAGCAGATGGGTGTATAATGTGAAGCGAGATGATAAAAACCAGATAAAGAAGTTCAAGTCCCGGCTGGTAGCTCAAGGATTTAAACAGGTAAAAGGAAAAGACTTTTCTGAAATTTTTTCACCTGTAGTAAATTTTTCAATTATACGATTTCTATTCATTTTATTAGTAAGTTGTTTATGCTGGAAATGTGTACAACTGGATATTAAAAGTGCTTATTTATACGGTAATTTAAGTGAAACTTTATATAGGTCTCAACCGAAAGGATTTGAAGTTAAAGGTAAAGAATATATGGTTTGTAAATTAAATAAAGCTATATATGGTTTAAAACAAAGTGGACGACAGTGGAATATTGAGTTAGATAATACTTTAGGACAACTAGGTTTTGAAAAACTACTTTGGTGTAATTGTGTTTATAAATTAAAATCTAAAGTTATTCTTTTGGTGTATGTCGACGACATAGTATTATTTGGGGAAGACCAAAACAAAATTGATGAAGCTGTTGATTTACTTAAAAGTAAATTAGAAATTCAAGATTTAGGCAAATTGAAATATTTGTTAGGTGTAAACTTTGAAACCGTAAATGATAGGGTTTATTTACATCAAGTAACTTATATTGAAAAGTTAATGAAGAAATTTGAAGAATTACCTAAAACTTTTGTAAATTTGCCTTTAAAACCTGGAATTAAATTACCACCTAAAGTTAACGAAGAAGAAATTTTTGAAACAGATTTAA